>NC_137024.1:19984069-20199069 GCF_032717465.1 Coenobita brevimanus | reverse complement strand
ATATCGCTGTGAGGTGCTAATAAATAATAACATCTAGTGTGTCACATTTGAAGGTATCCATCCATCCATCCATCATCCAATCCTACGTTGCCCCAAGAGGTGAGTAGGAGCCCGGGGCTAGGCAGTTGGTCTCGACATTTAAGATGAGAGTGACCAGCCTCACTCATCCCTGAGTGGCATTACATGAGCAATCAACCCCAACAACCCCTTGGATATAAACCTTCACCGGCTCAATCCGAATGGAGCGCAGTAATTACCCACTAAACCACCAGGTGCGAAAATTTGGTTATATGGTTACCACCCAGCGTAATAAATGGTTTTCTGGTGTACAGGAAATCTTTTGGCTTGTCACTCAGTGTAGAGTCACCCACAGGCAGAAGGAAAAGGAAAGAATGAAGGAAAGAAAGACAGAAGAGGGAGTGTAAAGTCGCCCGTAGGCAGAAGGACATGGAAAGAATGAAGGATAGAAAGACAGAAGAGGATGGAAGGAAAGAAGGATGGATGGAAAGAAGGATGGAAGAGAGGAAAGGGCAGACACCCGAGAGCAGCAATACATCGAGTGAGTGGATGGTGAGCCCCCCCCCCCCACTTACCACAATGAAGGTATGTGGAAAGGAAATATAATTACTGCTGCACCTCAGGGAACGGAGAATAAAGTCTCTGCTTAGAAGTGAACACGTAAATAAATTAATAAATCCACTATATGTGTTACCTCTTTCGGTGTCACTCGAACCTCGAAATCAGTCAAGTCCACCCCTTACAGGATGTGGCGTCAGGCAACATATAAAAAAAAAAGGACTACTCGTAATGAAAGGGTTATTTACCTGACGAGGAAAGGTGAACCAGACAGTCCTCACACACACACACACACACACACACACACACACACACACACACACACACACACACACACACACACACACACACACACACACACACACACACACACAGATAACACTCTCTCATTTTTAAATGTTTTTGCTTTTAGCCAAAATTCATTTTTTTTTTTTTTTGCTCATACATTCTCTCCCTTCATTTTTGCTTCCTCCTATAATACTGATCACATTAATATATTTATTTCTTTCTCAGCGTTGAAGGCGATACAATACCCCTCCCTCCTTCTCCTCCCCTCTTTCTTTGACCCTTCCCCTCACTCCCTCCTTTCCTCCTGTTCCTCACTTTTCCATCTTCTTTTCACCTCCCCTGACCGATTTCAACTCCTCCTCCCTTCCTTCCTTTCTCCCTCCCTTTCACCTCTCCCTCGTTCGACCAGCAATTAACTCTTCCACCGAATCCTCCTTCATTCATTCTCTCTGGCCTTCACACATCACCAAGCACTTGGGCATTACGAGTAATATTCACCATTTCTTAACCAGCATGACTGGGATATGACATCCAGAATTGGTGTTCATCAAATAGTGGAGCATTTTTATGACGCATCGGGGTATTATGAATAAGCAAAGGACTTAATCGAATTCCACTCCAGTGACTGTTATCTGAAGCGGCTCAGAAGCACAAAGAATAGTCAACTGGAATCACCAAACCACCACCACCACCAACACCAAAAAAAAAAAAAAAAAAAAAAAAAAAAAAAGTAAGGCAGGAATTAGGAATGAGTATGAGTAATATAGGCTACTAAAAAGAAAAAAAAAGACGTCTGAGACCAGCCACAAATTTGAGACAAGCACGTCCTTCATTCTCTTGGCTTACTATGCGTAAGGATATCAATGTTCACTGTAATTCCAGTGCTTCCTATAATAATCATAAAGGATCAGCTGGATAACCTACTTCTCTTTTGCAATATCCGGTTCCATCACGTCCATTGGACACCATTTTAATTATCACCCTAAGCTGTCTCTTACGGAGTCTGGTGAAGAATACATGTTTGTGGCTGTTGATCATTTCTTACGTTACTACCGTATATTCTCGTGGCGCTTCAAAACAAGACTGCTAAGAGCGTCGCACGTGCCTTCTCTGATCACGTTATTTGCCTATTTACCACTCCATCAATCATAATTAATGACAATGGTTCTGAGTTCAGCAACAGTCTTCTTGCTTTCTTCGCGTCAGTATTTACAACAGAAAATATACATACGATTCCTGCTGTTTCCCCCATTCCTATTGAAGAGGGTAACACAATCACTGACAATACAGTTAGAGATCGTGACGTACTGCTTACAATTAGCAAATTAAAAGAATATAAAACACCGGGACCGGACAAAATATCTCCAAGTGTATTGAAGGAACTACAGAATGAAATATCAGCCTTTATTTGAACTTTTAAATTTATCACTTAAGAGCAGTAAGGTGCCACATGAATGAAAACATGATAACGTAACCCCAACATTCAAAACGGGCAACAGAGCCCAACCAGAAAACTACCACCCAATTAGTTTAACATTGGTGGTTTGCAAATTGCTTAAAACTATTATTAGGGACAAGTTTGTGAAACAATTAGAAACAAACAATCTCATCTAAGATTCGCAACATGATTTTCGTAACAATCGCTCTTGCCTGAAGAATCTGCTGGACATTTCCAATGATATACTGAACATGTATGACGAAACTAAATCTATTGATGTGGTCTACCTCGATTTTTGAAAAGGCTTTTGAGAAAGTTCCACACAAATGACTCCTTCAGAAGCTAAAGGCACATGGTTTCAGTGGCAGTGTTCTCGCTTGGGTAGAAGATTGGCTCACCGGACGAAAGCAAAGAGTTGTAATAAATGGAAAAGAGTCAGACTGGATAAATGTTACAAGAGGAGTGGCGCAAGGTTCAGTGTTAGGTCCCATTCTTTTCTTAATATATGTAAATGATATTTATGAAGGATTGTGCTGTAAGATTTCAAAATTTCCTGATGATACTAAAATAGGTAACAGAGCAGATACAGCACTGCAAAGGCAGGCAATTCTGAGAGATCTTGATCAACTGTTTAACTGGGCCTAAGTTTGGCAAATGGACTTCAATATTAATAAATGCAAGGCGCTAAACATTGGCAGGAAAAATGTAAGAGCTAGTTATAGCATGAATAATGTCCAAATTGATAGGGTAAACCATGAAAAAGACTTAGGAGTTATAATAACAAACGATCTGGAACCATGCAAACATTGCACAGAAGCTTTGAAATGAGCCAATAAGTTGACTGGATTCATTGGTAGAGCATTTGAATATCAATCCAATAATATTGTCCTATCTATCTACTTATCTGCCTATTGCCAGACGCCTCAATCCCGTACGGGCCACAAACAAATCGCCTCCACGTCGCCCTGTCCCCCGCCATTTCACTGCCATGCTCCCAACTCACACCCCCCTCTCCCATATACCTCTCCACTCCATCCCTCCATCTCATCCTCGGCCTCCCCCTCCCTCTTCCCCCCTCCACCTCACTCATAAACACTCACCTCATCAGTCTCTCACCCTCCATCCTCTCCACATGGCCAAACCACCTCAGTGTGTTCCTCCTAACGCTTCGTATCACATCCACATCCACACCACAACGTTCCTTTATATCCTCATTTGTCAGCCTGTCTCTCCGTGCGACTCCACAGGCTCCTCTTAAATAACTCATTTCCACTGCTCTCACTCTTGACTTGTGTCCTTCCAACAACATCCAAGCTTCACTTTCATACGTTAGAGTTGGTATCACAATATTCTCATGTAGTAACTTTTTCACTTCCATGCTCACTTCCCTGCTTCTTATCACTGCTTTCAAGGAACCAGCAACCTTTCTTCCCTGCTGTACCCTTTCAAGCACATCACCCTCCAAACCTCCATCCTTACTCATAACACTACCCAAGTACTTAAACACACTCACATTTTCCATTTCCTCACCATCCAACCTCGCTGTACATTCACTGATTTCACCTCTCTCAAAGACCATCACTTTACTTTTCCCAACATTCACCTTTAGATTCCGTTTCTTACACACTCTCCCAAACTCATCCACCAAGCCTTGCAGCTCCCCTTCGTCTTCACTCAACAACACAGTATCATCCGCAAACAACAGTACAGGGAGTTTCCAAACACCATCCTCTCTCACCAGGGCCACTCCAACATCCACTACCCTACCTTGTACCTCTTTTATTACCCCATCCATGTACAGATTGAACAACCATGGAGACATGACACATCCCTGTTTCAACCCAACTTTCAAAGAGAAAAATTCACTCAGTTCACCATCCATACGCACTGCAGCCTTAGCACCATCATACATACTCTTCACAGCACTCAACAACTTCCCATCTACTCCATATATTCTTAATACTTTCCACAATCCTTGCCTATCCACCCTGTCATATGCTTTCTCCAAATCCATGAAGGCTGCATACAACTTCTTTCCCTTCTCTAGAAACTTCTTCACTAAAGATATAAGAATATGTGATCTACACAACCTCTTCCCTTCCTAAAGCCTCCCAGTTCTTCTCCAACTAATTCCTCTGTTATTTCCCTAACTCTGTCAATAAGTATCCTACCATACAATTTTCCTATTTCGCTAAGAGGACAAATGCCCCTATGATTACCACACACTTCTTTTTCCCCTTTTCCTCTGTACAAGGGAATAATTATACCTGACTTCCAATCCTCCGGGACTCTACCTTCCTCCCAGGCCAATCAGCACATCTTCCACATCCGTTCTACTACTCTCTCTCCCCCATGCTTAAGCATTTCACCACACACTCCATCAATTCCTGGGGCTTTCCCCAATTTGACTTTCTTCATTGCTTCCACGACTTCTATCCTACCGATTTCTTCCTGTCTTCTCACCTCCCTCCTTCTCCCAGCCATTCCCCAGCCTCTTATACTTGCATTATTTCCATTCTCTATGTTCAACAATTCCTTAAAGTGTTCTCTCCATCTGCTCACTTTTTCTCTCTTCTCCACTAGTAATCTACCATGTTTATATTTTACTCCCCTACTAACTTCACTACCATCCTGTCTTACTCTCTTCACCTCTTTCCAGAACATTTTCTTACAGTCCCTCCACTTTACACTCAAATAGCTTCCAAATTCCTCATCCACTCTCTTCTTACTCTCTCTTTCTAATCTTTTCACCTCTCTCTGCCTTTCTACATATAACTCTCTCTTCCGCCTCTCAACTTCTTTCACGCCCCTATTTCTCATCAATTCATTGTATGCTTTCTTCTTTTGTCCCACAGCCTGTCTCACCTCTTCATTCCACCATGCTGTTCCTTGCACTCCCTTCTGTCTTCTCTTCACCCCACACACCACATCACATGCTGCACATATTTCTTCTGTGAATATCTTGCACATACCTTCCACGTCGCCCATCTGCTCCAATTCATATTTACCCAATCGTTCCTTCACTTCTCTCTCATATTCTGCCTTTTTCTCATCCTCTTGTAACCTTTCCACTCTCCTTGCAACTACTCCTTCCTCTCGTCCTTCCCTTCTTCTATTTCTCCATCTTACTTGGATCTTGATTCTGGCCACCACCAAGTAGTGGTCAGAAAGTCCACTCCTCCAACCACGATAAGCTCTTGCATCCATTACACATCTTCGCATCCTTTCATCCACACACACGCAATCAATCACTGCCTTCCTTTCATTCAGTTCACCACCCACCCTTCTCATCATTCGCCATGTATACCTGTGGATCATTTTGTGCCTGAAGAGGGTATTGGCTCTCACCAACCCCCTCTCAGCCCAAATGTCCAGTAACGCACTGCCATTCTCATCTATCTCCACAGGTACACCCCACTCACCAACTATTCCATCCACCTTCACATTCCCAACTTTACCATTCATATCACCAATCAAATACACTCTCTCATTCCTTCCAAACTTTTCCATGCACACTTCCACATTTTTCCAGAACTCTTCTCTCACTCTGCTTGCACGATCTTGCATTGGCGCATACACACACACAATCGCCCACATTTGTATTCCAACTTTCAATCTTACCCACACAATCCTTGAGCCAACTGATCCATACTCTCTATGTTCGTTTTCCATCTTTTACAACAATACACACTCCTCCTTTTGCCCTCTCATTGTCACTTACTGCTGCACATATAACCCATCCATACTCCTATTCTCTCACTCTCTCTCCTCTCCATTTAGTTTATTACTCCGCATACATCCACTTTCGCACCCTCAAGCACCTGGACAATCTCACTTTTACCTCATCATTCGCACCCCTTACATTCCACGTCACGATCCATACCATGTCCTTCGTCCGGTCCTTGGTCGTCATCTTTTGGTCAGTCCTTGACCGAGGCTTCTTATTCATCTTTTTAGTCAGCTGTTTTTTGAGGAGGGGCACTAATTCTCCGCCAACCTTTTTAGTCGCCTCATACGACAAGCAGGGATGTTGGGGGAGTATTCTTGAAAACCCCCCTACCCCCATGGGGGTACACTCGCACTTGGAGTATTGCGTTCAGTTTTGGTCACCGTGTTATAAAAAGAATATGGAAAAGCTTGAAAGAGTACAGCGAAGGATGACACAGATGATACCTAGATTGAGAAATAAACAGTACGAGGAACATTTAGAAGCCGTGAATCTCTTTAACCTAACTAAACAGAGGTTAGAAGGAGATTTAATTCAAGTATTCAAAATATTCAAAGGACATGATAACATGGCTGTCCATAAGTATTTCACAGTTGATCACTCGAATTATACTAGAGGCAATGTGCATAAAATAATTGCCAAACGATTCCAGTCACATGAATCTAAGCATTTCTTCTTTAATAGAGTTGTAAATATATGGAAAAAATTGCCCCCCCCTCCTGTAATAAAATGTAATACAGTACTGACCTTTAAAGGTTGCCTGGATAAGTATTTGTCGACTAACCCCCAACTTAATGTGTTTACTTCTGGATAAAACACTTGTGTATGTATAATTTTTAATTTAATCTTATTTTATTTTTTTGAGCCTGGATCAATTTATTAAATGCAAATATGGTATATGCACAGACTAGGATATGCACTGATGGCCCTAAGTTAATGGTCACTACTCATACTTTCCACCTGTGATGTGCTGTGGATCACTGAGGGTCCTTATTAGTTGACCACCGTTGGGATTTTTTTTTAATGACCGTGGGTCACTGCTTCAGGAGGTGACTTGTGTGCTTGTCCCACATGGGTAAGTTCTTAGTCTCAGTGGAATAAATGAAGCTGGGGCCTGATTGACTGCTCCCTACCTTAATAGCGCCAGGTTATTCATACTAATTGCTTATAGATAAAGTATTATAGAATGTAGCTTTTCCTTTTCAGTCTTTCATATGAAATTTCCATGTCAGTTTTTCCATGCTGCATGGTGGTTTTTCTCACTTTTTCTTCCCAGTTTTAACTGGAGGGTTTGGAGGCAGGGGGAGCCTTCTTGCTTTACTATTCTTATCCTTCAGCATGTAGAGTTAGATCTTGTAGTCACAGTCTACTCTGTATTAAACAGCCTCGAAAGGACCATAAGGTCTGTTGCTGTTTGCTTTCCTTTGTACTCCATTGTACTCCTTTGCTGAGATTTGTAAGCATTATAACATCAGTAAATGCAATGTCATTCAAAACCATCTTGACTCCAATGGCCTTAAAGAAGGACAAAACCATAAGGTGTTAGAATGCATCTGGGTACTTAGTTTCTCGTAGAACCTGTAGGGATGAGTGGATATCACAAGCCGCTGCTTCTATTAACAGCTCCATTAATAAATTCGTTGGTGAAACACCATTCTTTGTTTTATATGAATTTGACAAATTTCTGCCCTATTCACTGTTACTATCAAAGCCTAGTCCACTCTATAACCTGGGTGATTATGTGGAATTGAAACTGTCAGACTTCCACAACTGCATAAAGACTAATCTGGCATTGTCTAAAAAAAGATATACAAGTAACTAATTTAAATGCATCACTGCCCCAGTGTCCCCCCCTATTGGATTATCACGTTCATTGTGTACAATGATTTTTTTTTTTTTTTTACTCGCTGGCAAGGTTGTTGGTGGTGATTTTGGTTTAGCAACGTCCAGTGATTTGTCAACATACAATGAACAATTAGTAACATTTGCCTCAGCGTCGGAGCCACAGGACAGATTGCTGAATGTACATCATATGTTGCTGTGTAATACTGTCACACATCTGAATGAAATGGGTACACAACTGAACAAGTTTTCGGATATCTTAGTTAAACAGGATGACAAGATTAATGTTGTCACAGAAATACTGCATTAATCTAACCTTATAGTTTGAATCACTGTCTCTGTCCCTCCAGTCATTAATGTTGCAAGTTGAGGATTTTGTTCACCTCTTATTAGATGCTGTCAGTGGGCATGTTATCCTATATCTTGTTCCGATGTCAGAGCTTCGTTTAGTCTTGGAAAAGGGTTGCATTAACTTCGCTCTTGATCCTATTTTCCTTTTCTCAAGCTTAGAATTGTGTTGTCCTGTACTAAAAGCTACCTTCTTACTACGACTATCATGGTCCATATTCCTGTTCGTTCCTCAGTCAACTCTGATTGTTTCCAACTTTCTTCTGTCTCACGATCCTATGTGCGTTGCCTTTGTTCTATATGATGTCCTACATTCGTGTTCGACAGTTGCACAGTCCCCCTGTGTCCTGCACTGTAGTGTCCTCTCTGTCACAGCTGGTCCCGTGAGAAAGCTCTAGTCCGTAACCTTTCAGTCAAAACTATTTCTTCTGCATGTTCCTTCACACATGTTCCAGTCATACCCGTTTTCCATACTCACTTGGACCATGTGCACTAATGTCATTTCCGTACACCGTCATTTGTTAGTGTTACCTGTCCAAACATTCGTGTCAAGTCAATCGAAGATTCTGGCCTTTACACTGCTCCAGACTATTGTTCCATCAAGTCAAATTTTCTCTTTATATGCCCAACACGCCAACATTATGCCATTCGTTTTCATAATTTTGAAATATTTGTGCCTATATATCTCTTCCGTTTTCCCCACAGATGATGTAAATATTACTTCTTCGTGCTTGGACATGATTTATTACCTAAACAATTCTGACTTTATTAATGTTCAGCAGACTCAAGAGTCACAACACTAACCTGTAAAATTGTGATAAGGTAAATTAATAAAAATTATTTCATGGCATTCAAGGGATGGTTAAAAATGGGTCGGATAAATTATTTACATACATACATATTATATATATATATATATATATATATATATATATATATATATATATATATACACACACACACACGAGTATATATACGTGTGTGTGTGTTTAAGACACAGGTATTCTGAGGCAAATATTTTTCTAAATAGTAATAGCCAAAGCAACAGGTAACACGATATTCGTATTACAGTCTTCTGGCCCAGGACCTGGGAGGGTCTAAAATCAGAATACTGTAGCTGAGATTAACTGAGCCATAGGGAACCAACCCACGACCTTGGCAGAATTTTACAGCTACAAAAAAAATTCAAGGTCTTTTTCTTTGTTCCAAATATTCTGCCACCACCCATATTAGCATAGATTCACATACTGTCAGCTCGTGCCGATGATCTCTCCAAGCTGTGACATAAAACACAGCCAACAGAGTCTATATATCTATCTATAGCCAGACGCCTGAATCCCGTAAGGGGTGGCAACGAACAAATCACATCCATGTCACCCTGTCCGCCGCCATTTCACAGCCCTCCTCCCAGCTCACACCCCCTTCTCTCATATGTCTCACCACTCCATCCATCCATCTCATCCTCGGCCTCCCTCTTCCTCTATCCCCTCCACTTCACTCATATACACTCCCCTCGTTAGTCTCTCGCTCTCCATCCTCTCCACATGGCCAAACAACCTCAACGTATTCCTCTTAACGCTTTCTATCACATCCACATACACACTACAACGCTCCTTCACTTCCTCATTTGTCAGTCTGTCTCTCTATGTAACTCCACATGCTCCTTTAGGAAAACCCATTTCCACTGGTCTCATTCTTGATTTGTGTCCTTCCAACAAGGTCCAAGCTTCACTTCCGCATGTTAGTGTTGGTATCACAATACCGTCACACAGCGACTTTTTTTTTTTTTCATGCTCATTTCCCTATTTCTTATCACTGCATTCAAGGAACCAGCAACCTTTCTTCCTTCTGGTACCCTTTCAAGCACTTCACCCTCTAAACTTCCATCCTTACTCATCACACTACCCAAGTACTTAAATGCACTCACATTTTCCATTTCCTCATCATCCAACCTCACTGTACATTCAATACCTTCATTTCTCTCGAAGACCATAACGTCACTCTTCCCTACATTCACCTTTTGATTCTGTTTCTTACACACTCTCCTAAACTCATTCAAGCCTTGCAGTCCCCCTTCGTCTTCACTTAACAATACAGTAACATTTCCAAATAACAATTCAGGAAGTTTCAAATTCTGTCCTCTCTCATTAGGGTCATTCCAGCATCCACTACTCTCCTTTGTATCTCTTTTATAGCCCCATCCATATACAGACTGAACCCAACATTCAGATAGAAAAATTCACTCAGTTCATAGTCATTAGTCACAATACTTTGAGTCTGGCATCTACCCCAAGCACTGTTCTCACAACAGACTCCCATTCCTGACTCGTACTTGTTCAGCATTACGATGATTTATTCTGACTTTCATCTTCCATTCGAGGGGATGGTAGGGTTCCACAAAAAACTGCACAAGGAGTGACCCAATTACACTTCTTATAAACACAGGTAGTGGGACTGTAGAGAACGTATAAATACGAATTCATTAATCTCCCACAGTCCTGTGGACACCCCTGCCGGCCTCTAAATTTCTGCGTTACTCCCCCAGGTACCTTGCAACAAGTTTTACTGTGCAAATCAAATTAACGCCATGCAACTATGATCGGTGAGGCAATTTGCACAGCTCACCCCTCACCTTTGCATCTCCCACAGGGCAGCCATAATTATCTTGGCCTTCCTCCCGCCAGACTTACAACTAAGGAACCACTATACAAGAATGACAATGTCCTACGGTTTTGTTCCCCTTGGGCATGGAAGGCTCCCTCACACATCTTCCATACACCTTTTAAACTGTAAATAAGTAAGGACAATAGACTGAGGGCTTGTATAACCTGTCACTTTTAAAATATTAATAACAATGGTAAACTAAACTTCATTTCAAAATACCTAGAAACAGAGTTTAAAATATTTGCCATGATGTCACAGGCAGCGCGAAAGACAGACTGAAGCAGACAGTTTCAGAGTTGGCCAGTTGCGTACATGAGAAACTTATTTTCGGTTACCTCCTGCACTGGGACACTGGTCAGAAGAGTTGTGATATTGTATAGCCTTTTGGGTGATACGAGCCAGCCGTAATGGGAAAGCGATGCATTGAAGTAGTTTCTTCACTACGAGAGGTTTCTTCTGAGCTGTATAACATTTTCAGCCAGTTGCAAGATGACAACATTGATGGTTGCAAGATGACAACATTGTCTAATGGTTGCAAGATAACAACATTGTCTGATGTTTGCAAGATGACAACACTGTTTGGTGGTTACAAGGTCAGTAAGAAACGGTCGTTATCAAGATGCAAGGGTTTTTGAAGACTGTTTCTAAACCCTTCTCTTAGCGGTCACTCCTAAGCTGAATAAAATGTCTCGCTAACTCCAGATGATTTTATTCTGTTTAGGAAAGATTTGGGGGCAAGAGGGATTAAATATAACGTTTAACACATCCTTTATTTTAAGTAAAGTTAAAAAAAAATGTACCTAAGTTGAATAAAATCGTCCAGAGGCAACATGAAGCTTAACTAATTCAGTATCTCACCATAGTAAAACCATTATGGGATATTTATGTAAGGGGTGGTTTTTTTAACGGTGCGTTTCTCAAGTCGTGGTTTTGTTAAGGAGTATTTTGCTAGTGTTTATCAATCGGTGTTTTTGTCGAGGGTGCTTTTTATGGCGTGTTTTGTCAAGGGAGCTTTTTAACAAATGGGATTTTAGTCCCAGGATGTTTTTGCCAAAGGGTGCTTTTGATTCTGGCCACCCCGTCTGGGATTAAGGCGTACAGCTACATACATACAGAAAGACATACACATTCACACACAAAGACAGACAGACAGACAGATAGATAGATATAGTGTTTTGTGAATTATTTTCGTGTTTTTAGTAAGAGACATTTGTTAAGGGATGCCTTTGTCAACAGCAGTTTTTTTCAAAGGGTGTTTTGTTAAAGAAGGCTTTTGTCATGCTTCCGTCAAAAGTTGTTTCATTAACGGGTGTTTTTGCCATGTTTTGTCAAGGGCGTTTGGTTATGAGTATTTTGTCCTAATTTTTTGTCAAGGGGTATTTTGTCATGTTTTTGTAAGGGATGTATTAATAAAGCAGCTTGTCAGGTTTGTGCTATGGGGATTATGTTAACTTATTTTGTGAAGGGATTTTTTTTTTTTTTTTTTTTTAGGTAATATTATAGTTAACAGGTGCTTTTGTCATAGAATGTTCTTGTCAAAGAGCATGTTTGTCAAGGGGATTTTTTTCTCAAGGGGTTTTTGTCATGGGGTGTTTGCCACTGGGTGAGATTGTTAAAGAGTGATTTGAAAAGGGTGTTCAAGTCCGATTTTTTTATTGTCCCGATATATTCCTGCTCACTGATGTTTTCAAGTGGTTTTTTTTATCGTGTGGTCATGCCAAGGTTGTCTTTTTTCATGCCGTCCAGGGGCGGTTCTGTCAAGGAATAAATGTGTCCATTGGCGTTTTTGTTAAGGAATGTTTATGTTAAAAAATTTCTCCAAAGCCGGAACCTAAACTGTCAGTTAAATTGCATAGCAGGTTCTGTGTGTGACAGGCCATGGGTTAGTGTCTGTCCGTACGTATGCCGTGTACTACTATGACACCATCACGGTCCCTGGCAGAATGAGCCAATCCTGCTCTTTGTGCCGGGGTCGTGTGACACAATAAGTCCTGTTAACAATTTGGCGTCTCTATACCTTGCCAAAAAAGCGTTTTCCTGACTCTGAATGTAGAACATGAAGGAGACAGGATTTTTTTTTTTTTTTTTTTTTTTTTTTTTTTTTTTACGGGGAGGGGAGAGGGGGAAGGGATCGCTGTGTTGTTCTATGGGATTCTCTCCGATGTCTTCCTCTCCACCAGGTACTGTTGTCTTGCTGCAGGACAGTAAAGCCAGTGCTGGGCTCAACACTGCTTAAGGTTATGTTCACATGAGAGTAACCGTTATTAACTTACGTTATTAGGAATAAGAATTAAACCACTGCCATACATTAGTGTCTTTTACATTATATACAGTATTTGCTCCCACCAGATTATATTCAAAACAGGAAGACCCTTCACTACAGTGATGCCTTTCTTTATAAAATTTGCTACAAACGGACGATTTTATTTAACTTAAGAGGGTCATCTCTTAGAAAAAAAGATTCAATAATTTAGCAAAGAATTAGAAATTAGACAAATATTTTAAAGATCATCCCTCACTAAACAACACCAGCCAAGTTCTTTATGTGCAGGAATCAAGAGAAAGCCACGTCAGAAGTAATTAACACCGTTCCCCAAACCCTACCAGGTAAGATTTTAGTAGTTTGCACTTGTGCACAAGTCAGTGAGGCCGACACCACTACTGCTGCAATGTCTCTGACCCCAACTGTATCACTGTGTTATTCATACTGTTATAAAGGTAAAGGTGGGAACATACGCCACAGGGCGCTTAGCCTCGGTGCTCATCTCTGTAACATAGGTCTTTGAGCCTGCAGCGAGTTATTCACCCAATGGCCTGGAATACAGGGCCACTGCATCATCCAGGTCACCACAGTTATCTCCCCTAGGTGTTACCCTAGGTACTCATTTTACCTACCAACCCACAATGGGTGGATGGACACCTGAGCCAAGTGACCCCAGCTGCCCGCACCACAATTAGAACCCTGGCGCCAACAGGCCGGCAGCTTCGCAGTCAGCAATGCTAACCACTCAAAAATGCTACCTCAAGAATAAATACTTTATTTCTACCAGCGAAAATGGGAACAACACTGTGCGCGCGCGCACACACACACACACACACACACACACACACACACACACACACACACACACACACACACACACACATTGGTTTGATTGCTTAAGCTGTGGCATAAGGCGTGTGTAATGCCATATAGAGGTGATGTGAAGGGGGTCTGTAGTTGCGTCTCTTCGTGCGACAAGATCATGAGATGACGCATGGATCGAATCGTACGTCATACCTTGAATACTGACAGGCTGTATGTGGCACAAGGCTTCCCAAGACAAATGGGATGGTGTTGCGTCACGGTTGCCCAGTCCTATAAAATGTACTGCTTTGTGTGGAAGTGGGCGACTTTCCAGGCTTATCATACCAAGCAGCCACATCTAACAACTGGTTGTCTACCAGTATTGTGTCCAACTCTTTTTCACTCAAAAGCACCTCTCATAGGAACATGTACCGATACACACAACGAAATCATACCGGTATATTTGATTTTGTAATCAGTCAGATGTACGACAGTATGATTCGTTATTTGCCCGCTATTAGATGTGCTAAGAAGAACATCTATAATTTGAAATTAAATGGGGATTGCAGGCTGGATTATCTTAATGCAGTATCACAAACTGGATCACAGTACAAAATTACGGCTAATCTGAATATAATATTATGCTACTTTCACTAATCTCCTGCAGGTGTCTGAGACAATATTTTACACAGCGGACACAGTCTTCCTTTATACAACAAATTTTAATATAAATCCCCAGTTGCCAGGTATCAACGTAATAGTCAGAGTACTGTAATATGTGGTGAAGAATATAGAATATTTGTATCTTCTTCCAACAGCTTTGGCCTCGCAATCAGCATCCGTAACTCAAAATTGGTAGTAGATAATCCGATTAAATGATGGGGATACAACCTGTGGAGCTTTCCCATTCTCATAATTCTCATCTCAATCAGCAGGTTCAAAGTCACATATAATGGCAAAACCACATTTTAGCCTTGGGTTCTTCCTTCTATCGGAAACCAGTGTCCTAGAGCAATCTACAGTTCAGGCAATATTCCACCTACCTTACCAGGTTATACATACAGTAAACTGTGCCTTTGTGATGAGTGGAAATTTTCACTCAAGGTACTAAAAATAATCTAATAAATATACTTCAATTTCATATTTATCATATTAATCTCGGGGTTTTTCTCAAGTAAGATTGTATATCCTTCCGAAATGGGTAACAATTATTTCAGCCTCTCTCTCTCTCTCTCTCTCTCTCTTTCGGCACGCAGAATTATATACTCCAGCTGGCGACAAGAACGGAACGTAAACACAGCCTGAGTACCACCTCTTGTTTGCCACGTGTGTGTGTGTGTGTGTGTGTGTGTGTGTGTGTGTACTGACCCATTATTACTATCACACCCACAAACTACCCACACCTACATACTATCCACACCCACAAACTACCCATACCTACATACTATCCACACCCTCATTTTAACCACACCTACACACTGTCCATATGCAAACATCACCCACTCACTTGTTGTAATGTTGCCTATTTTTTCTTCCATCTTTATCATCCATTTTCTGCGTCTGCCTTCCTCGCCTCCTATTTTTTTCTATACTTTGTCACCTTTTATTAATCTTCTTTCTACTTCAGGTGACTCTGCACTGAATGACAAGCCTAAGAATTTCTAAATCCTAGGAAACCACTTACATACGCTCTTTGGCAACCATATAGCCAAATAACGGGATAATATGAAGCCTACTATGGTGCCTCGGTAAAGAAACTCAAAAGCAGCGTTTGTCCAGAAACCAAACCTTCACACACCTCCCCGCGCCTCGCTGTCAGGAGGTGGAGACTGCTTCAAGGGAATATCGACTCACTGCACGGGACGGACTTGCAGGGACGATTATTTTCTTGTAGATGATGGGTCTACTCGGCCAGACAGACCGGGGTTACTCAACAAACTACATCCAAACATACCCACACCCTCATACTGCCCCCCTCCCCGACATGCCGCGTGTAGCTTAATCATCCCTTCCTCCACCCTTCTTTTAATTCCCCTCCCTTCCCACCAACATCACCAGCATCACCACTTCTCCTCTCATATCTTTTACTATCCTTTCGTCTTCTTTCACCCTTACCCTTTTCAGCCACTATTTCCACACTCCCTTTCCATTATTCTCTTCGTCACCCTCCATTTCCACCCATTTTTCAGTTCTGTAGTTTCCAATTTTTCCTTTTACTCTCAATCTCTACCCTTCACTTCATTTTTTCATTTGACTTCACCTTTCCTTTTCTCCACTTTTGCGTTCCCCCTCTCTACTCCTGTTTCCACGTACACCTTTCTAAGTCTACACTTAGGTCCTTATCTTTTTTTGTTTTCTCCAACTTTTTTCACCCTCCGCGGCACCCTTCCCCACCCCAAGTCTTTTCCACCTTCCACTTCAACCTGACATCCTTTCTTCCATTCCCTCTTCCACCCTAATTTTCCACCTTTTCTCCTACTCTCATCTTACACCACTTGTACCACTCCATACTGCACTTGCACTTAACACCCTCATTATCCAACCTCCTCCTCCACTTCTACCTTTCTCCAGTCCCTCCTTCCACCCTCTCACGTAGAATATTAAACCTAATCTAATCTCAATCTTCCACCATCTTTTCCATCCCTTTTTCCACATTATCATCTGCCATTTTAAGTTTCCACCCTCTTCTCACCCATTCCTCCTCATTCTCCACGTTCTCGCAGATAACCTGCCCTAACCTAAAATAACCTAACATAACGTCCATCTCCAACCTCCATATTCCACCACCCCTTCCACCCCCTCTCACACTTTTTCTACCCAACCACCTCCTCTCTTGCTCCCCACCCCTCCCCTGGCTCCCCGCCACGGGCAACTGGTGTTGTTACAAGGAAAGAGCCGGGTGTTGTTGAACGGAGTGCTAAACATAGATCCTGTTTGTGTATTTTACTAACATGCCAAAATCACCGACAACTACACGCAGTCCCATTAACGTGTTAAATAATCTGTCCCTAAGTTGTTTTTTCTTTTTCTTTTTATTGTTTCTTTCCACTTTGGTTTTGTTACTTTGGCTAGGCTTAGACCTTGTTTGTCTGCTTTCCCAAACACCTTAAAAATTTCAGCAAAAACACGCCTAGTACTTTGGTCCTTATATCCCACCATAACCTCCTTAATTTTCCATATGTAATTACTGTATGCAGGAGGATACAGGAAAACATTTCGCATAATTTTTAAATGTATACTGAGAACTAACCTATCATTGTTCAGTACTGTATGTAGGCAGTAAAGGCCAAAACGATCATATCACTGTTGAATGAAGATCAGTGTTGAATGAAAAGTACTTAAAGTGAAGTACTTTGTGAGCAGCGCCGAACCCACGTTACGAGCTTCAGGACAACTTTACCTTGTATTTATTACTAATGAGATGGTATTGTCACACTGAGAGAATGGATACGAACTGAATTGTGAAAAGGTTATAATTATACTCATATGTAATTGAGTCTGAAAGTTAAAAGGTAGCGCAGAAGTTCAAGATGGTGGATGGATATGCCAAGTGAATTTGTGACTAAGCAGAGATGATGTGTTGCTGAGGCTGACTGACTGGTAAATTAATGTGTGAATAAGCAAAAAATGAACGTTGAAACACAGAATAGACCAATGACTGACAAGAGAGGATGAAGTATATATATGTACAGGAATTCACATGGCAATGATTGCATCCCTTTTAAATCTGACACTCTACGTAATCGTCTCACCCATGCACACAAGTATTATGGAGCGCAATAATATATCCGTGTCTGTGTGGAACGTTAAACCTGTGAGACGAATCTGATAATGGTACTGGTTGTTGGTACCTCACCTACTTACGAACATTCATCATCCTATTTCTGGGTTCCCCCACCCCCTCCTCCCCGTACTCCACGTATCAGTAGGATATGGGCTTTGTGTGATGGCTGGAAAATTTGCCTATGTAAATTGGATACCATTATCATAAGTGAATTCTATAAAAGTTGTACTGAACGAGGGGAGGATGGAAGGGAGTGAGGTGGAGGGATAAAGTGGATGTGTACCCAGGGAAGAGCGATTTGGAAGTGGTGGAAGAGAGTGATGAATAACTGTACTAGAAAAGCTAGTAGGCGCATTTATCGCAGTCACCCTAAATGAACTTTGGCACTGGACATCTAGCTAACTAACCTTCAATGTCTCTCTCTTTGCCAAAATGCTGCATAATGCTGTGCTAAAAAATATTCCTTGAGCTCTCTTCATGTATGTCAACTCCTTTAGCTAATCCTTTCACTGCGATGGCGTCTTTGTATCATATTTTTTATACTGACAGACGATTTCATTAAATTTAGGAAAATCAATTTAAACTGGTGTTAGACATACAGTGGCTTTAAACAACACATAAAATTAAAGACGCCATCCTTTAAGCAACTGCCTCCAGATAACCTTTGAATATTATTTCGGCTGACGTCAAACGATTTTATTACGTACGAGGAGAATGGGGAAAAATGTGTAAAAGCATCACAGTCAAAATTCTCATGCCAAACACTGTGTACTTACTTCGTATTGTTTCCCATCTTACAACAGAGACTTTATTTATATCATAAAATAAAGCCTCAGCTGAATAAAAGTGGCTAACAAAAGTCGTCATCGTAGTGAATGGTTCTTTATATTGCCTCTTACGTGAATTTTGTGTTACGCTGATTTCTGCAGGTACAAAGAACTCTTTCTTTCCGGTATTATTTCGTTCATTTCCATGACGTATCCTTTTATTCTCTTCTTGCAATCTTAGACAGTTTTATTTAGCTCAGGGGAGATCTCCTTTAGTAAAAGGAATAACCCTGTAGTTCAAAGAACTCTCTTTTAGTAAAGTGAAATTGTCGAGGAATAACAAGAATAGATTATAAAGAACGTCGCGGAATTAGGGGTTTATCGTTTTCAATTTAGAAGTCCTTCCTGAGACGAAAAAATTTGTCTTAATGTGGCAACAGTGACTAATCAAAATGAGGCATTCTTCCGTACAAAAATGGTTATTGGGGATTATATAATCGCTACAATAAGAGATGCACTTGTCCAGAGGCAACTAGGATAAACGAGAATAAAAGTCAAAACAATGGAAAAAAAATGGAGAAAGGAGCCTCAGCCCATTTTTTAACCAACAAATACCATATCTAAAACCATCGAGAGAGAGAGAGAGAGAGAGAGAGAGAGAGGGCAGCATCCCAGCCCTAGAGGTGAAGCCTCACTCTGCTGACTCTATTACATCGAGATTACTGAGGTGTGGGAAGACACTGAGGGAGAGAGGCATGTTCATCGCATGGGCTACCTTCCCGCACTAGCTGCCCTCTCCTACTCTGCCTCTGTCCACCACTTCCTCTTCCCATCCTAGTATTACATCTCCGTCTCACAACCGTCCCAACCTCTCTCTCTACCATGTCGTTTTACTCTAATTTGTAGTCAATCTGTCTACAGTCTCCCATCTCTCATTAACTTCCTTTTGCCCCTCTAACTCCACCACTGCTGCATCACCATCACCAACCTCCACTATGAGATAAAGGGAGAGAGATAGGAGGGAACTTCCCTTCTCTCATTAGCTTCTTTCTCTTCTCCCTATCTCCACAATAAACCCTTTCTTCATCATCATTACATCTCTCCACCATCTCTACAATCTGTAAACCAAACAACAGAAAGCAAGATGTTCATTCAGTGCCTCCCTTTTTATTGCTAGCTTTCTCTCCTCTACCTAACCCGCTGTCAACCACCACCACTACCATTGCCACCACTTTCGTCGCTACTACCACCACCACCACCACCGCATACCTCCGCTGCCACTCTCCACCATTCGTCAACACCACCACCACCACTCTTCATCACCTTCACCATCACTATCACCATTATTCTCCACAATCACTCTACCACCACCACCTTCCACCATCATCACCATCCTTTTTTTTCTACAAGATAAGCTCACACTGCTCTCATACGCCTGCCGCCTTACGATCAAGGCAAAAATGAGC
Source organism: Coenobita brevimanus (assembly GCF_032717465.1). Lineage (NCBI taxonomy): Eukaryota > Metazoa > Arthropoda > Malacostraca > Decapoda > Coenobitidae > Coenobita > Coenobita brevimanus. Next base: position 20,179,102 of record NC_137024.1, on the reverse strand, counting down.
GAAGCATGAGTGATATAGGAACAGAAAAGAGAAGAATGAGAAATGGAGAGTGGACGTGGGAGAGGGGAAGAATGGGGAAGAAAAGAAGAATCAAGAAAGAATAGAAGACGAGAACAAGCATATAGGTGAGAAAGGGAGAAAGATATGAAAAAAGGAAGAAGACTGAGGCACAAGGGGAAAAAAACAAAGTATGAGGCAAAAAGAAGAAAACAAAAAATAAATCGCGGGAAAAGAATTTGGAAGTGGAGAAAAATGTGGAACAGAATGAGGAAGAGAAATATGTGGAGGAAGACATGAATGAGGAAAAGGGGACCGAGGGAGACGTAATGAGGAGATTGCAACGAAAAAGTTAGTACTGTGTGAAGGAAGTTGCGGAGAGCTGGAAGAGTGAGAGGACGAGGGAGGAGAAGATAAGGAGGAGGAAATGAGGAGATCCTAAGGAGGTACAGGAGGAGGAAATTAAAGGAGGAGAAAAAGTCCACAGAATAGGACAGAAAACAGGAAAGGGAAGACCGCAGGAAGGAACAGCCAATAGGAAGAGGCAGACAGCAGGAAGAGGGAGACTGCTGGAAGGCACAGACAGCAGAAAGGAACAGGCAGCAGGTTGAGTCGGGCAGCAAGTAGGGACAAACAGCAGGAAGGGAGAGGGAAAAGAATGGCTGAAGTAGGGACAGACAGTGTTGGCAGATAAAATGACGGGACAGCAGGAAGGGAGACAACAGGAAGGGACAAAGAGCAGAAAGGCAGAGGTGAGGGTAGACAGCAGATACAGACAGCATCAAGAAATCTGTAAGGACAGATATCAGGAAGTTACAGGCAAGGTACAGGCTGAGTGGGGCAAAGCAGCTCAAGGTCGCGGCAAGTATGTTGACCTTAATAATGGCTCCTGTTGCTTATCTCTTCGCGCACCTTACTAACACAACACAGCTCAGAGTCACAAACACACTTACCATCAGTTCCCTCTAGTAACTTTCGAATGTTGCTTCAGGATGGAAAATGAAATGTGAATGCATGATCTTTCCTTGTGTTGTGAGTCTTGCAAAACAAGTTTTCAGCCAATTCCCTGTCATAACAGAGTGCAGTGTCGTTCTCTGTTTTCCTTCTTGCAAAATATAAACAAAGAATGCCTGCAGTAACTATATATATATATATATATATATATATATATATATATATATATATATATATATATATATATTTTTTTTTTCACAGAGAACAAGAACAAGAAGAGAATATTACCTGGTTATGTTTCCAGCTCTTGCAAAAACAGACATGATTAATTCCATAATGTAACACCGGACTTTTAAAATTATCCAATGTTTCCTGTTTTTCCGAAATAATCAAACCTATTATTCTTGACGTAAATCAGGCTTGTTTTTGAAGTATAGACAAGGGAAAGGAAAGTGCAGAATTCTTCCGCGTCTCTCGTTCTTCCAGCAAGCAAGCTTACAATCAGTTCTCTGTTCTAAATTATGGTTGTTGCAGCCCTAGCATGTATTCAAGGGTCGTGGGTATTAGTGTCGTTGTGGTGACATGTTAAGGCACGTAGCACGTTCTATAGAACTGCTGAGCCTCTGGCAGTATCAGATCAACGTCCCGAGACTGAAACATCCAGTAACGAAAAAAGAAAGGACAAGGAGGGGAACGTGAAGATCTTCCTATTTTTTCTTCTTCCTATATACGCAGATTTACAATTAATTCTTCGTTGCAAATTTGCAACGTTATTGCAGGAAGGATAATGAAGGAAGAATACAGAATCTTTCCATGGCTTTGGCTCTTCCTGCAAAAAGAAATGCTAGCTACGAGTAGAGGATGATCTTAAGTTATATTATGATGATCCGCCTAAACACCTTGCTTTCTCTCTCTCGCTCTCTCTCTCTCTCTCTCTCTCTCTCTCTCTCTCATCGCTATTCCACTTCTCATGCAGTAGGCCAAGAGTGAGATCCAGTGTACTTTCTGACGCACCAAGCTCAGCTTCAGGAAGCAGGAACAACCAGGGGAAGTTTTCACGTTAATATCTGACAGCTCGTCTTGCCTCAGGATCAAAGGCCGCATTCTCGTGAGCTTAGCAGGCTTTATAGTTCCCCTTCCTTGGTGAATCATTTTGTTTATTAAACCTCGTTGTTTTCTTGCAAATGAGATTGGAAGCTGGCATATAACACACACACATACACACACACACACACACACACACACACACACACACACACACACACACACACACACACACACACACAGAATTACAAGGTAAAGTTCTGATCAGCATGTACAGTAAATGCGCAACATGCTGACAAGGCTACACATTCTCCCCATCCCAGAGATACGACCTTCCCGTCACTATATCTCGCTTATGTAAACAAAATCGTCCTGTGGCAGCAGGAATAATACAAAAAATTACATTCTATTACTACATGGAGCTAACTAAAATTAGCGTTTTCTTGTCTTCTCATTATTTCTCTCCTTTGTCAACATTAATCCATTCCAGCCTCGACATTTGTTTCCGTTGTGTGTGGTAATGTGCGGATGTATGCACGTATGTTGTAACTTGTGTTTATTTCTATCCTTCAGAATGCTAACATGTTCACTTATTTTTCTCCATTAATGAGATCCCTCCATAAACTTCATACACTACCTTTCCTGTACTGTGTAAACATAACAAATGGAGTATTAGCGAAGAAGAAAAATCGAAGAACTTCGTAGTTCTTGTCCTCTGCTTCCTCCTCATCATCATCATCCAGTCCTACACTGCCCCATGAGGAGCGTAGAAGCCCGAGGTTAGGCAAGTTGGTCCTGACATTTAAGATGAAAGTGACCAGTCTCACTCATCCCTGAGTGGCATTACGTGAGCAATAAACCCCAACCACTCCTTGGATATAAGCCTTCACCGGATCAATCCGATTGGAGCTCAGTAATTACCCAATAAACCACCAGGCGCCAAAATTTGGTTATATGGTTACCACCCAGCGTAGTAAATGGTTTCCTGGTAAACAGGAAACCATTTGGCACCCGTAGGTAGAAGGACGAGGAAAGAATGAAGGAAAGAAAGACAGAAGAGGATGGAAGGAAAGAAGGATGGAGGAGAGGAAAGGTCATACACCCAAAAGCAGCATTACATCGAGTGAGTGGATGATGAGTGACCCCACCTACCACACACATTATATATATACATACTAAATTTTAGAATGGTAGGTCTATCTCAAGTATGTTTTTGGACAAGACTGTTGCTAGAATACGTACGGTACTTCCTATGAAAATACTGACCATATTATGATGTGATTTGGTGTTTGTTACCAATTAATTGTCGAGGATACATACGAAGACACTCCTTTATACTTACAACTATCGTGGTACAGCACCCGGCTTACCTGCAAAGATGAAATGTAATTAATGTTGGAAGTAACATTATTTATACAAATATTTATGCTCAGAACCATGATAGACAATAATAGTAACAATAACAGTTGGAGAAGCAACATTTGTGGGCAAACATATGCCATTTCCCAAAGTTTACTTCTTACACGTAAATAAATATTATTTGTAACTAATATGAAAACAATCACAGAAGAATACGGGATAGATGGCACATCGGAATCATCCCGGGGCATTGTTTTTTTCCCAATAATATTAATCCTCTCTAAATTAACGTTTCTAGTATCAGAACTTTTCCATCACGACAAACTTTCCCAATACCAATGAGACCTATTTTCCCAGAGCTGTACTTTACGCTAACTTGAAAACCTTTCCTACAAACAAATTTTACCCAATATTACCAGTTCACAAATGCCAATAAAATTTCCGCCATTCACGGGCAGGGAAATTAATGACGGCTAAACTTACCAGGTAAAAAAAAAAAATATCCAAAACAGATTGTGCATGCAAATTAAGTGTGTGGTTCCCATGCCCCGAGATGGATGACTGAGTGTAATGATGTGTTAGTGGTGGTGTGATACGGAAACTGTGGTGTGGGTAGCTGCTGGTGACGATGTGGTGAGAAAAAGATGGTGGTGGTGGTGGTGGTGGTGGTGGTGGTAGAAGAATGGTGAAAAGATGTGATGGTGGGGGTGCTGCTTTTTTATGAAGAGAACGGCTGTGAGTCTGCAGTACCTGTCCTTCCAAATGAAAAATAAAAATGAAACAAAAGACAAGATCACTTCAATTCGAGATGCATAATTGTGGTATGGTGATGACGGTTGGGAGGGGATGGTAATAATGTGATTGCGTATTCCATATGTTGATTGGTGGAAGATAACAAGGTGATGACATGGGTCTGAATACGATGAAATGGTGAGTACAATGTGGTGATGACGGCAGCTGTGGTGTGACACTGGAGTGGCGATTGGGTGACGTGTTTGTGATAATGGTGGTGCGGTTGTGCAATCGTGGTGAGATTAAGGCAATGGGGTGGTAGTGTGGTTATGATGTGGCAGAGGTGTGAGTATGGATGTTGTGGGGAGGTAGGGTGGTGTGGCTGTGACGATGGGATGGTTGTACTGTGGTGCGTGATGTAATGAGAATAGGACGACGGTGTGGTGTGGTAGGCAGTCAGGATGGTGGTGGCTGTGAGGATGTGGTGAAATTTGGATGGTGGTAGGTTGGTATGGTCGTAATGATGGTCGTAGAGTGGTTGTGGAGTGGTGGGATGGTGTGCTATGTAACGGTAATGGGAATGGTCGAAATAATGTGACTCAGATGGTGGTTGGATGTGTGGTTATGGATTGGTAGTGGTGGTGGTAGTGTAATGTGATTTTGCTGTGGTGATGGTTCTTTACTGAGACGGTGGTAGTTGCGGTAGTAATGTGTTGTGACGGTGGTAGTGGTATTGGTCTGGTTGTGATGAAGTATTTGTGGGGGAAAGTAGTGATGGTGGCAGTAGTCGTGACACTGCAAGGGTGATGGGGTGGCGTACTTGCGTGGAAGTGGTGGCTATGGTATCAAGGTAAAAAAAAAAAAGTCTGAAGCGCCCTACTCAACGAGAATATGGGTCTTATGTGAAAGTAATTTATTTTTAGGTAGATTTGGAGCAGAGGTGAGTCAGTGGTGAAGGATGCATAGCGGCAAGGACGTAACTATAACGGAGTTATGTGTACTGCTCCCTAACTAGGTACGACGTGACAGCATATGAGTTTATAATGGCTATGGCACTACACTAAGAGTCATAGCAATCAATATGGGGCACGGAAAATATGATACCTGTAATGTGTAATGGTCACAGTGATAATGATACTACCCTCTGCAAGCATACTGAAGAAGCAGGCACAGATTAATGCATATCGACAACACGAGGATACATTAAGGCAGTCAGGTAATTTTTGCTCTCAATACTCTATTACAACACGACCCTTCAACAGATCCCTAATTATAGTGGTGGATGAACAGAGAAAACAGAGAATGAGAATCCAGGAATCTGGCCGGTCTAAGAATCAAACTCAGGATCTTCCAGTTGGGTGCTGAGGTGCTAACCCCTGCACCACCACCTCCCCCCATACATGGTGCAAAGGCAGCGTAAATACCATGCTAAACCATTAACCAGTTTTCTACCATGATGTCCTATTCTTGTACTGTATAACAACCTCCTTCCATACATGGTGCAAAGGTAGTGAAATTACCGTGATACGCCAATAACCAGTTTACTACCATGATGTCATATTCTTCTGTAACTTGCTATCTCCAGTCGATGCAGTTCAGTTCAGGAGAGAGCACTCGTAGAGAAAGGGGTTAATCAACGTTTTGTACAAAGTACAAAGGAGTACAAAGGAAAGCAAACAGCAACAGACCTTATGGTCCTTTCGAGGCTGCTTGTTACTGAGTAGACTATGACTACGAGATCTAATTCTACATGTTGAAGGATAAGGATAGTAAAGCAAGAAGGTTCCCCCCCCCCTCCAAACCCTCTAGTTAAAACTGGCAGGAAAAAGTGGGAAAAACCACCACACAACATGGAAAAACTGACATGGAAATTTCATCGAAATGACTGGAAAGGAAAAGTTACATTCTCTAATACATTATCTATAAGCTACCAGTCTGAATAACCTGAAAGAGATAGAAGTAAAGTGAATAATAAAATAATAAATAACAAGTGCACAACATTATGTACGAGTACGTTGAGTCTGTAGACATAGTGTGGAAAATGCACAGTGCGGATGTTCAGGGGTGATGCAGCAGCATTGCCTGGCGGTTTTAAGGTAGACAGCAGTCAATCAGGGCTCAGCTTCATTCACTCCACTGAGACAAGGAACTTTCTTATGTGGGACAAGTACAAAAGTTACATCCTGAAGCAGTGACCCCTGGTACATTAAAAAAAAAAATCCCGATGATGGTCACTTAACTAACAGGACCCTCTGTGATCCACAGCCCATCACAGGTCGAAAGTAAGAGTAATGACCGTTAACTCAGGGCTATCTCTGCATATCCTAGTCTGTGTTTATACTATATTTCCATTTAATAAATTGATCCAGGCTCTGAAAAATTTTTTTATATATACGCAAGTGTTTTATTCAGTTAACATATTAAGTTGGTGGGTTAGACAACTAATTCTTATCCAAGTGATCAGTAACAGTTAGTACTCTATCACAAGTTACTACATTGGAGGGCCACTTGTTCCATATATTTACAACCCTGTTAAAGAAGAAATGTTTAGTTTCATGCGACTGGAATCGTTTGCCAATTATTTTATGCCCATTGCCTCCAGTATAATTCGAGCAATCAACTGTGAAGTATTTATCGACAGCCATGATATCATGTCCTTTTAATACCTGTATTTTGAATACTTGATTTAAATCTCCTTGTATCCTCTGTTTCGTTAGGGTAAGGAGTTTCAGAGCTTCTAAAGGTTCCTTGTATGGCTTATTTCTCAATCTAGGTATCATCTCTGTCATCCTTTGCTGTACTCTTTCAAGTTTCTCCATATCCTTTCTATAATACAGTGACCAAAACTGAATGCTACACTCCAAGTGCGGGCATGCTAAGGAATTATACAATGTGAGCACGATATTATAGGATTTATATTCAGATGCTATACCTGTGAATTCAATCAATTTATTGGCTTTTTTCCCAGCTTCTGTACATTGTTTGCTTGGTTTCATATCACATGTTATTGTAACTCCTAAGTCTTTTTCATGGTTAACCCTATCAAACTGGATATCATTCATGTTATAACTAACTCTTAAATTTTTACTGCCAATGTTTAGCGCTCTACTTTTATTGATATTGAAATCCATTTGCCCAGTTAACCCATACCGTGCAGGAAAAAAAAAAAAAAATGCCCTATGCCAGCCGATTTTGGATTTTCTTTTTTCTGGCTAAATGGGTTTAATGCATCAATATAAGATCCCTGGCACTAATATAAGTAATCACCAATGCCAGATATTAGGCTGAAACAAGTCAGGTTGGTGCCACTCAACCTCTGAAATCTTCAAGGCTACACACACAGCCGAGTGGCTGTGAGCCTACTATGACTCACTCGCCTCCCGTGATCCTAAATCAGTGTTGTAAGTGTAGCAGAGAAATGTCTGAAGTTAGCGAGATACGATATTGCCTTCCATTTTACTTCAGTTGCTTGCAATGACTTTTCAGTGCTGCAGGATGTATATCTGCGTCACCAGCATTTTTGACGTGGACGTAGATCTAGGTTGCTAGCATGGTACGGGTTAAACAGTTGATCAAGATCTCTCTGAATTGTCTGCCTCTGCAGTGCTGTATCTGCTCTGTTACCTATTTTAGTATTGTCAGCAAATTTTGAAATCTTACATAATCCTTCACCAATATCACTTATGTATATTAGAAAAAGAATAGGACCCAGCACTGAACCCTGCGGCACCCCACTTGTAGCATTTATCCAGTCAGACCATTTTCCATTTATTACAACTCTTTGTTCTTGTCTGGTGAGAGTCTTTTACCCACCTGAGCACACTGCTGCCGAAACCACGTCCCTTAAGCTCTGAAGGAGTCTTTTGTGTGGAACTTCATCAAAAGCCTTTTGAAAATCGAGGTAAACAACATCAATAGATTTAGTCTCGTCATACATGTTCAGTATATCATTGAAAAAGTCCAACAGATTCGTAAGGCAAGAACGATTATTTTAAAAACCATACTGCGAACCCTTGATGAGATTATTTGTTTCTTAGTGTTTCACAAGTTTGTCTCTGATAATAGTTGCAAGCAATTTGCAAACCATCGATGTTAAACTAATAGGACGGTAGTTTCCTTGTTGGGCTCTGTTGCCCTTTTTGAATGTTGGAGTTACATTTGCAAGCTTCCATTCATGTGGCACCTTACTGCTGTTAAGTGATAAGTTAACCTTATTGCTGTTAAGTGATAAGTTAAAAAGTTTAGATAAAGGCTTTGATGTTTCATTCTGTAGTTCCTTTAATACATGTGGAGATATTTTTTCCAGTCCCAGTGTTTTATTCTCTTTTAATTTGCTAATTGCAAATAGTATGTCACGATCATTAACTCTAATGCCATTTATTATGTTGCCCTCTTCTACAGGAACTGGGGAAACAGCAGGAATCGTATGTATATTTTCTGCTGTAAATACTGACGTGAAGAAAGTATTAAGAATTCTCGCCATCAGAGTTTCATCATCAGTGTGAGCTCCGTTATCTGTGACTAAGGGCCTGATTGTTGGAGTTATTACCTTTTTGCTTTTTATGTAACTGAAGAATTCTTTGGGATTTTATTTATTGATACTTGCAATATGTGCCTCAAGGTTTTTCTTACTGCATTCAATTAATCTTTTTGCTTTCCATTGAAGGACATCGTATTTATTTTTCACTTTGACTCTTTATGTATTATATATATATTTTTTGCAAGAATTTTATATGCAAGATTTTATTGCTGCCAGACAATGTTTAATGTCTGAGTTCCACCATTTGGGTTTTGAATTTTTGGCAGGCCTTCTGTTGCGCATTGGAATACATAACCTGACTGCAGTGTTGAGAGTTTCGTTAAAAATTATCCATGCGTCATTGACATCTTAAGTTTCAACAACAGGATGCCAGTCACCCACACATAAAATTGCCTTAATTTCCTAAAATTTGCCCTCTTAAAGTCAGGCACTTTCTCTCAACTGGCCCTGACATTGTCTTCACTGAATTTAATGTTAAATGTAACTATGTAATGATCACTTGTACTAAATTCTTCTCCTACAATAATGCTAAATTTTCTGATGTGGCTAAGACATGATCTAGAATGATAGTTCCATGAGTACAAGCTGGTACAAAGAACTTTCTTGCAAGTTTATATATAGGTCTAACCATGTGTGCAAGGATAGGGATTCTCACCATTTCAGAACTGGTAAATTAAAATTGTCAAACATTACAGTGCTTCTCATACATGAGATTTTGGTAATTTGATTGTAGATTTCATTGTCAATGTTTAGTAGCTGACCAGGTGGACGATAAATTAAGCCAAGTGTGATTTTATGACAAGATTCGTTTCTATGCAGAATATAAAGTGTGTCAATATTTTCAATACATGGCTTGGTAATTATGACTGGATGAAATCCTGATTTAATATACAGTGCCCATCATTTATCCAGATGTGTTCATCATCTGGGTGCTGGACCTTGGCTCTATTAAACCAATATCTGAATTTACTTGCTATTATCTGGAGGTAAAATTCCCCAAGAACTTCGGCCGGCCAGCTGACATGTTCAGATATTTGTTATCATGGCCACTGGGCTCGAGATGTGAGCAGAAGTAGGCCACAACCCACAACCAGAGCTAAAATGTCCATCTGCCTTTGTACTGAATGTTCAAAGTTGCGCACTTGTCCGATCACTCCCAACGAACCTCCATCAAAGTAATAAGACTGTAACCAACAAGCGGTGTCAAAATGTCCGTATGCATCCCTACCTAATGTCCAAAGTCACACAGACAAAGGGCTCAGTCTTCCCTAAATGCCACTGAGCCTGTAACACACACCGCAAACCATGAGTACGTGTTCAGTGACAGCAGTCGTCCACCTCTCTACCGAACGTCCAAAGTCACCTGGTCACCAGAAGTTATATTTCCGCATGGCCACCTAGCGTCTAACACAGACTGCAAGCACAATTAAATGTATGTTAAAAGCGCCCGTCTGCCTCATGATAAAAGGTGACGAAATAGGTGACGAAAAGATGTTACTGACACTGGAAATAGTGGAAGATAACAACAGTCCCCTTTATGAAAGAGGGGATCCATGAAAAGCTGTATTGGGATGATAACAGTTAAACAGGTGGTGATGGTAGTGGTACTGGTGGTACTAAACTATACTGCTCTCCTGGCACTGCACTGATAAAGGACCTTAGCCAGTCTCTTGGCTAACAGTCTCTTTAGCAGTCAAGAATTATCAGGAATCATTTTGTTTGCCATATTTCTTACTTTCATATTTTCTCTAGTTTGGCTGTGAGGGTTTTGGCAGCTGTATGTGTGAAGATAAAAGTATAAACATGCAATTCTTTACAAAACTTCGGCTCAAAATAATATATGAATGCAAGTCCTGCTACTAGATCAAGCTGGTGATACGGAAGGCCCACCATTAAGGGACATCACACACCCTTACCTAACATACCAGATGGCACAGATTATCTGTCTCTCAGTGCTTCAGTGTGAAACAACTGCCTTGCTTGTTAGGGTGACGTATGATGTTAATGATTCCAAAATACTGACTTGCCATACTAACACTACCCATTCAGTCAAATTCTTTTGGCATACTTGGAGCAAATTCTGCCACATTTTTACCAAGTTAACGGTCTCCATTAGTCCACAGTACCATAATACTTACATACTAAATTTTGCCATAATAACAGTCCCAAATCTGCCTTAATTGTGCTCCTTATTCTACCACATTTACACTCCAGACCTGCTCAGTTCCACCATCATATCCATATTTACTATGAATTTCTCCACACTCACTCCTAAACCAACTGCTTTACAGTAGGCTAATTGTCTTTTTTTCTCTCAGTCTTTCTTTCTCTCAAATATTTTTAACTTGGTGTCATTCTTTCATATCTTTGCACACAAGGTTAGACCTACGGGGTCTGTTCAGAAACTATCCGACCTCATTTTTTTTCTCACCAAGCAGTTGGAGGATAGGGGTGGGGTTTTGTGCAGCACACTGCAGGACCTTCGTGCGCATGTGTCATTAATGCCAGCCACCATGAGTGACTCAGTGCCTGTCAGTCAGCCTGTGTTCATGGCCATGCACATGATGCTCGTTGTGTTCCCGCGCTCGTCATGATGACTAAAAACGTCAAACGTTACTGCATCAAATTTTGCAAAAAATTAGTTGATACCCAAGTTCAAACTATCAGGAAAATCCAGCCAGTTTTTGAACCCATGGGGGTAATGAAAATAAAGGAGTGGTACAATCGCTCCAAAAATGGCCGAATGTCAGTCAAGAAGATCCGTGTCCTGGGAGATCATCAACAAGAAGGAGTGCTGAAAATGTAAAGGCGACGATCTTGTCATAGGAAATCGTCGGTTGAGTGTCAGAGAAATTGCTATTGAGACTGGAATCAGCAATGGATCAGCACACGAAATTTTAACAGATGGTTTAGGCATGCAAAGAGTTGCTGCCAAATTCGTTCCAGAGCTCCTTTCAAGTGAACAACATGTACTGCAGATGAATGTTGCTCAAGACATGTTGGAGTGTGAAAATAGCAACCCAGACTTTCTGAACACTGTTATCACTGGAGATGAGACTTGGGTGTATGGGTATGACCCAGAAACGAAAGCACATTCATCCCAGTAGAAGCATGCAGTGTTGCCTTGGCCAAAAAAAACATGACATATCCACAGCACGGTAAAATGCATGTCGATATTTTTTTTCTTTTTTCGACCATCGTGGTGTTGTGCATCGTGCAAAGGTACTGGAAGGTCAGACTGTCAACAAACATTACTACCTCGACATTATATGTCATCTTTGTGATGCAGTTCGGTGGAAGAGACCAAATCTTCGCAAAAGTGGCTGATTGGAAGCTGCAGTATGAAAATGTCCCTGCCCATTTTTCTCAACAGATTCAGGAATTTTTGGCCACGCACAATATGTCACATTTTCAGCAGGCTCCCTACTCACCGACATGGCTCCATGCAACTTTTGTTTATTCCCCAATCTCAAAAGTCCACTGGAGGATTCCCGATTTGAGATGAGAAAAGAGATCATGACGAATGTGCCGATGCACCTGCAGGAGATACTGAAAACCGATTTTGAAAAATGTTTAAGACTGTGGGCAACACTGGGCTACATGTGTCAATTCAGAAAGAGCCTACTTTGAAGGGGATTAGTATCCTAGCTCAACAGGTTTGCTATTTATTTGTTTTAGAGCCTAAGGTCAGCTACTTTCTGAATGGACTTTGTTTATACAACTTGCAGAAAAGTTTAGGGTATTAGTTTGTAAATTATCCAATATGTGGAGCTAACATCCTAGACCTTGACTTAGCCATATCAGAAAGTTTACTGATTAATGTTGATTAATGTTAATGTGGAAGAAGAATTTAGTACAAGCAATCATCACATAGTTTCATTTAACACTAAATTCAGTGAAGACAATGTCATAGCCTGTTGAAAGCATGTGCCCAACTATAAAAAGACCAATTAAATAAATTAAAGGCAATTGTAGGTGCCAGTGACTGGCATCCCATCATCAAACCGTTAGGTATCAATGATACATTAAATTTTTTACAGAAACTCCCAACAATGCAGTCAAATTATGTATTCCAGTGCGCAACAGAAGGCCAGCCAAAAATTCTAAACCCAAATAATGGAACTCTGATATTAAACATTGTATGTTAGCAAAATAACTTGCATACAAAAATATAGTACCACAAAGCATCAAAGGGAGAAAAACAAATATGATGCTCTTCGATGGAATGCCAAAATAAAAATATAAATAAGCAAACGAAGTAAGAAAAAACTTCAGGCACATTTTGACAGAATCAACAAATCAAACCCTACAGAAATTTTCAGTTAAATCAGAAGCAAAAGGTAAGAACTTCAACAATAGGACCGTTAATCACAGATATCGGAGAGCACACTAATATGAAACTAAGAGGGTGAAAATTCTTCATATTTTCTTTCCATCAGAATTTACAACAGAAAATACACATACGATTCCTGCCGTTTCCCCACTTCCTATTGAAGAGGGCAACATAATCGATGATATTACGGTTTGTGAAGGCAATGTACAAGTAGCAATTACCAAATTAAAGGAGAATAAAACACCAAGACCAGACAAAATATTTCCACACACAATAAAGGAATTACAAGCTGAAACATTTTGCGTCCCGTGTCCCCAGTATGGGACGGAACTGGGCGTTTTCAAAATTTTCTAGAGAAGGGAACCCCCGGGTAGGGACCTATGAGCTTCGCAACTATGAGCTGACGGGTGGAGGGCACTGCGCCTAGCGCCCTTCCAGCAAGATCCTTCGCACAGCCACCCAGGGAACTCAGAGGTTAAACACCGACCAATCTATCGGTCTCTTTAACCTCTTTGCATCCCGTGTCCCCAGTATGGGATGGAATTGGACGTTTTCAAAATTTTCTAGAGAAGGGAACCCCCAGGTAGGGACCTATGAGCTCTGCAACTATGAGCCGACAGGCGGAGGGCAGTGCGCCTAGCGCTCTTCCAGCAAGATCCCTCGCACAGCCACCCTGGGAACTAAGGGGTTAAAACATTTAGCTGAATTTTTTTAACTTATCACTAAAGAGCAATAAAGTGCCACACAAATGGAAGCTTGCCAACATAACCCCAACATTCGAAAAGGGAAACAAAGCACAACCAGAAAACTATCGTTCAATTAGTTTAACATCAATCATTTGCCAGTTACTTGAAACTATTATCAGAGACACACATCCAGAAAACTACTGTTCAATTAGTTTAACATCAGTCATTTGCCAATTGTTTGCAGCTATAATCAGAGACAATAAAGCACAACCAGAAAACTATCGTTCAATTAGTTTAACAGCAGTCATTTGCCAATTGCCTGAAACTATTATCAGAGACAATTCTGTGTAACCCAGAAACAAATAATCCCATCAAAGATTTGCAACATAGTTTTCAGAAGAATCGTTCCTGCCTCACGAATCTGCTGGACTTTTTCAACAATACACTGAACATGTACAACGAGACTAAATCTATTTATGTTTCTGTCTCGATTTTCAAAAGGCTTTTGATAAAGTTCCACACATAAGACTCCTTCAGAAGCTAAGGGTGCATAGTTTCAGTGGCAGTGTGCTCGGGTGGATCAAACATTGGCACACCGGATGAAATCAAAGAGTTTTAATAAATGGAAGAGAATCAGCCTGGATTAACGTTACAAGTGGAGTGCTGGTGGGTTCAGTGTTAGGCCCCCCCCCTTTTTTTTTATAGATTTTTAAATATACATACATGATATTGAAGGATTATTTTGTAAGATATATAAATTTCCTGATGATGGGGTGCAAGGGCTTGAGGGTAAATGCAGATAAAACAAACGTGATGATATCTAGGGTTGGTGGCGGTACTGTCAAAGGCGAGGGAGAGTGGCCATGTGCAGTTTGCCACAAGGGCGTGGGAAGTAATTCCATCTTCTGCAGTGTTTGTGATACATGGGTGCACAAGAGATGTAGTGGTATCAGAGGTAGACTGCGAGATAATGCTGATTTTATGTGTATGTTGTGTCGGGGAGAGCAGGCGGAGATTGTCAGGCGTGAAAGGATTGAACTTGGTGGTGGGTCTCTTTGAGTGTGTGGAAGAGTTTTGTTATTTGGAAGACGTGTGCTGGAAGTGGGGCTGGAGCTAGCTCTGTGGCTTGGGTGAGAAGTGGTTGGAAGAAGTTCAGGAAGCCGTTGCTTCTCCTGACATTGAGAGGACTCTCCCTACATGCTAAGGAGTCTTTGTATGCAGCAAGTGTTAGAAGTGTATTGCTGTATGGTAGCGAGACCTGGGTAGTAAAGGAGGAGGATATTCACAGGCTCAGAAGTACAGAAATGACAATAATTAGGTGGATACGCAGTGCATCCCTGCGTGCAAGGTCTGGGGGGCTGGGTTTATGATGGAAGAGTTTAGAGGTAGGATGGGATTGGAATGTATTGGTGTTGTGATGAGGAGAAGTAGATTGAGATGGTTTGGGCATGTGGAGAGGATGGGGGATGATAATTGGGTGTAGAAGGCGAGAAGTGTTAATACTTGGGTTGGGGTTATGAGGGGTAGACCGAGAAATACATGGGACGAGGTCATTAAGTGTGACCTCAGGATTAAGGGACTGAAGAGGGAGGCTGCAATAGACCGTGCAGCATGGAATGCTGCCATTAGATGACCAAGGCTGACGCATGCAAGCATGTTGGAGCCTTCAAAAACGAAAACGACGACTAAAATATGTAACAGAGCAGATACAGCACTGCAGAAGCAGGCAATTCTGAGAGATATTGATCAAATGTTTAATTGGAGCCATGTAGGGCAAATGGATTTCAATATTAATTAATGTAAAGTGCTAAACATTGGCAGTAAAAACGTAAGACTAGTTATAACACGAAAAATATCCAGCTTGATAGGGTAAACCATAAAAATACCTAGGAGTTTTATAACAAATAATTTGAAAACAAGCAAACCATGTACAGACGCTGTTAAAAAAGCTAATATATTGACTGACTTCATAGGTAGTGCATCTGAATATAAGTCCGAAAATATCGTTCTCGCTTTCTATAAAATTCTTTAGTACGTTCGCACTTGGGGTATTGCGTTCAGTTCTGGTCACCGTATTATAAAAAGAATATGGAGAAATTGAGAAAGTACTGCGAAAGGTGAAGAAGATGATATCTAGATTTTGAAATAAACCATACGAGGAGTGTTTAGAAGCCCTGCATATCTTTACCCTAAATAAACTCAGGAACTTTAAATCAATTATTAAAAATATTCAATAGACATGATAATATGGTCATCGATAAAGAATTCACAGTTGATTATCCAAACTATACTAGAGGACAAGATCATCGGCAAAAGATTTCAGGCACATAAAGCTAAGAACTTCTTCTTTAATGGGACTGTATATACAGTACAGGCAACAAACTGCCGCCAGAACTAGTAAACTGTGATACAGTACTAACCTTTAAAAATCGTTTGGATAAGTATCTGTCCTCTAACCCCAGCTAAGTATGTTCACTCCTGAATAACACATTTCTGATGTGTATGTTTCTCTCTCTCTCTCTCTCTCTCTCTCTCTCTCTTTCAGAGCCTGGAAAGTACAACCGCAGAACAACAATGATAAATATTGCTGACGATGTTACTCGCCCTTTTAGGTAGAGAGTGTGAAATAAAATTTCTTTTCCTTTCTTCCTATGATGTTTCCATGACAGTTTTTCTATGCTGCACGAGTGCACGGTGATCCTTCTCATTATTTCCTGTTGGCTTCGGCTGGAGGGTTTGGTGGGTGAGTGGGGGGGAGAGTCTTCCTGCTTTCCTATCCTTGTCTATAGCTGATAGGTTAGTAATGTTAGTTATAACCTTCCCTATACCAAACAGCCACGAAGGGACCAACACGTCTGTTGCTATTTGCTTTCCTTTGTACTCCTTTGTACCCCCTTGTTCCACATCTCAACTTACATCCTTTCGTCCCTCTTCTCACTTTACCCACTAACTTTCTTACACCATATCACCTCACCGTACCTCGCCGCTCTCTCTCTCTCTCTCTCTCTCTCTCCTTTCATCACTTCACCTCACATACCTCACCTTATACACTCAGATCACCCCATGCTCCCACCTCAACATACCTCATCTCATCTCACTTCATTTCTCATTTCACCTCACCTTGCCCTTTCCCTTCAATCCAACGTTACAGAAATTTTCCATGAATTTTTATTTACTGATTGGTGGTCCTTCTCACTCCTCCCATCCAACTTCGGCTGGAGAGATCGATACATTGAGTGAATCTCCTTGTGCCAGGCTAACCTTACTCGAAAAATTATACAACATAACTACAGTCACAGTCTTCTATGCAACAAACATGCATCAATGGACGAAGTGATCTGCTGCTTTTTTGCTTTGATTAGTACAATTTTTACTCATGTCAGTTTACTTTCTCCCCTCACGTCACTCTCTCCTGTCCCTTGCCCACCCCTCACCCAGCACTCTCTGCCCTCACCCTGCCTCCCCACACCACGCTCTTTTATGTTTTGCCTCCTCTTTCACTTCGATCCTCCTCCTCTCAACTTTTGTTTCGCCTAGCCTTTCAGCCTCTCTCTCTCTCTCTCTCTCTCTCTCTCTCTCTCTCTCTCTCTCTCTCTCTCTCTCTCTCTCTCTCAATCACCCGCGTCCCCGCCCTCCCTCCCTATGATGGGATTGATAAAGAAATGGTAAGCTTAATATAGTGTGTGGAGAGGTGAGTGGTGCCAAGATAATGAATGATGATGTGAGTGATGACAAAAGAACGGTGATGTACAAAGGAAAGATTGGTGATGTGAGTGGTGTCAAGATGTGAATAGTGATGTGAGGGGTAACAAAAATGTGTGTGTGTGTGTGTGTGTGTGTGTGTGTGTGTGTGTGTGTGTGTGTGTGTGTGTGTGTGTGTGTGTGTGTGTGTGTGTGAGAGAGAGAGAGAGAGAGAGACCTGCCCTCCATTCTTCCACTGAAGGAATATCGGATCAATCGAGGTCAGGAGGTTGTTGTTGATGCTCTCTCTCTCTCTCTCTCTCTCTCTCTCTCTGCAGTTCCTTCTCGCCTTTCATCTTCATCTTATCTAATCTCATTGTTTTCTTCTCCCCTCTTCCACTTTATATTCGTATCTTATTCCTATTCTTATCTATTATATCATTTTAAAAAGAACAATTAAAAAAACAAAAAATATATCACCGTATCCCATATTCTTTTTCTTTCTTTTGCCACCTTCCTCATACTCACTCTTCTCAATTCCTATTTTTTTTTTCTACCTCTTCCACTGCTACTCCCTTTCTGAGTTTACACAATCAACATCATCATCATCATCATCATCATCATCATCATCATCACAGTCACTACTATTCTCATATTTCAAGACGTTTCTTAACTTCTGGTTCGTGTCGAGAAGGTTACAACCCAATTGTAATGAAAGGTGTCGCATAAATTGAACAAAATCACGTATTTATTTGCAGAATAATCAGATAAAAACTGAAAAATAAGCCCTACTCAAAAATACAAAAATAAAATCCCTGCCTAAAGTGTGTTTGCCTTGTTTGTTTTTCATGGTCTGTTTTTTTAATAAGATACATTATTATTACCATTTATTTAATAGGTTGATTGTTATCATTTTCTAAATCTAACCTTCGTCTGCTTACTGTTTTTTCTACCACTTGCAGTAATCATTCTGTTCCTCTGATCCTTCCATTCCAAAGAGACCCTGAGACTAGGACTGGGTGAGCCAAGCCGTATGAGAAAACATGAATGTAACAAAGAAAAGCATTCGGGAGCAGAATGCTAATCGCCTGCCAGAATATGCTGTTGGCCAAGTTACAAGTGACAAATCAAATGTGATGAAAATTCGCAAAATTCTACAGAGTTCAGTCACGCCTTTTCACAAATAGCCAATTCATATTAAAAGTACTTGACCTTTAGCAGCCATTTTGGTGATCTTGACCTTGACCCCAAGTGCCCATTTTCGAACTTGTCCAAGATTTTAGCCATATCTTGAAACACTGAAGGTTTCATGTTGATAGCTTAAGAGGTTCATGAGATATAATGGGAACTCACACACACACACACACACACACACACACACACACACACACACACACACACACACACACACACACAAGCGGGCAAAAACGCTATCGATCCGCCTTGGTAAAGGCGGCCGATAAAAACCGGTATTCCTGTCCATTTCATGTACGTTAGCTGGTACAGCCGATTATATAACTACCGGTGCACATTTAGCGTGAAACAATCTGACATCACACACGATGACTACTGATGAATGCTTGATGATTCTGCACCAAGCTGGTAAATTTGCTTTGATGAGAATAGCATATATCACTTTTTTAAAAATTACATTTTCTTTCTGGTTATTGTTCTTATATGCACATCCAGATGATATCGGGTTTCTATTCCTAGGAGTTTGCAAGCTATATCGATCATTTCGGATACCATCGAACCCCTCCTGCGCCATACTGTACTGATCGACTGCTGAAGGTATCAAGCGACTGGGTCAATCTATAAACATGTCTTTCTTTTCCAAATAATATTCCAACAATATTACTTTATTCTACATTTTTTTTAAATCCATATTTCAACCGATCTGCGTTACAAAACAAAGAATAACAAGAATTTGTCCTGTCCATTTAATGCATGTATAAAATATCAAGGAACTGGCCCAACCCAGGTCAACATCTCCATGGCAAGTTTGTGCTCTCCAGATAACGTTCGAAATCTGTCATTTCAGCCCAGAGGGCATGCTAGTTTAAAACTGCTTATTTTACGCTAGGCAATGCGTATAAAATAAAGCCTGATAACCAGAGTCACTTAAAAACTGAACCTCCAAAACTGTTTCAAAGATAATTTCCCCTCCCTGAACAGCAGCAAGAAGAATATACAAAAATGGTTACCGTACAACAGGTGTTGGTAAGGCTTGCAACTGCCTCACAGCCACAACCACCATAACATTCTTGTTGGCATATTACTTTTTACAGATGCACTTGCAAAGGCGGGTAAGCAGTAAAGGAGATAATTTGGTAAAGGAAGGCAATAGCCGTAGCATTACAACGCGGTGTAAGGCGGGTGATAGGTCCAGCCAGACGTGCACATACTACCAATATCCACTCCACCACGTACTGTACAATGCCACATCCCTCCCCACCCCTCTCTCCGCCCCCAGTCCACATCCTACCACCTCTTTGCCACTCACCAGGCCCTTCCTACCACTTTATCCCTCACCACCTATCACCCTCAGCCTCCAGAACTGCCACCTTCACGCTCTCAGCCCTCGTCACTGCTCCTCCCCCAGTTAGCCCACAACCACTCCCCACTCTTCCTCCATTCGCATCCCACCATCGACCCCCCTTCAGCTTACACCATCCTCTCCTACCAATCTACCTGATGTCACTCCTCACCACATCCCCACACCCACTTCACTTAGTCTTCTAATTAACTCCTAACCACAAACCCTTTTCTCTATACAGCTTCTCCCCCCCCCTCCACCACTGCAATCACTGTATCACTGTCCCCTCTCCTCCTATTACCTCTTCCCCTCTCAGATTCTACTCTGCTCCCAATAATCACTGCCTTCCACCATTTTAACCATCATCACTGCCCTCTTTTCCCCACATTCCACCCCTCCCACCAGTCTACTCCTCATCGCCGTTCCCTCTCCGCCTCCAATACCCCTCTCCGTCCCTCACACCCTCCCATCCCAAGCACAGCCAAGAGCAGTCCCTCCGCCCCTCCCTCTGCTTTATATAGCCAGCATCCTAACCGTGTATGAACTACGGTCGCCAAAAAGCGTCTGGGGTGGATATAACCTCATTATAGAGGCTTATATTACCCTGTTGAGTGGGGCAAGCTGTCCTTTTTTCACTCGGGTAATGTGGTTGTGGTTCGGTGTAGTGGGTGATGATGTTATGCCTAACCCCACCCCAACACCCACTCCTCTGCCTGTCCCTCCCTGAGTTCCTGCCTGCCTGTCTCTTTGGCTTACCCTGTACTCTGTTTCCAAAGCTGGCTGGTTTTTCTCCATTTTCCCCTCCCTCTCTTTCCTTCCTGTTTCGCTTTCTAAACCTGGCTTATCTTTCTCCATTTTCTTCCTCCCCCCGTCTCTCTCTCTCTCTCTCTCTCTCTCTCTCTCTCTCTCTCTCACACACACACACACATACACACAATTTCTCTACCGTTGTAACCAAAGCCTGACCTCTTCCTCACAACATCTGCAGGGAGGGATAGGGAAAGGAAAGTACAACAATGCGGCTAAAGAGCAAAGCAGGAGTTAAAAAGGCATTGCATTGCTTCTTTTCCCCTCCTTAGCCACCCATCCTCTCCTCCTTCTCCCCCTGACCATGCTTTATATACAGTTATATGTTCCAATTCTGCTCACCATATGAAGAGGGTCAAAGTCGGGTCGAAAATGATGTACCCTCATAATTGCCGAAGTTCAGTATGTGCGGATAACATTCTCCCAATTATACCCCCCATACCGAAATGATGTCCTTTGTAAGACAGTTTAGGTCTGATCTGAACTCTCTTTAAGGCACCGTAAGGGCATACACAAATTCAAAGTGCTGTAGAGGAAGTAGAGGATAGGTAATGTCTTCTTTTCTGATCTGATCTGACCAATTTTGCCGGGTATGGGACGAGGGAGGCAGTGCAAGGCGGCTGAAGTGCTGTATTAAATGCCGGATATAAGTTTGGCAACAGCACCTTTTTTTATTCAACTACTTCAGTGCCTCAAAGGCTTTCTAGCCCCATTCCCTTAGTGATTTATCTAACATTAATGCGTCAGTGTTCCCTATGATGTTATTTATGTCTTGTAATCA
The DNA here is from genome assembly GCF_032717465.1 of Coenobita brevimanus. NCBI lineage: Eukaryota > Metazoa > Arthropoda > Malacostraca > Decapoda > Coenobitidae > Coenobita > Coenobita brevimanus. The sequence continues at coordinate 20,157,652 of NC_137024.1, read as the reverse complement.
ATGATGATTTTCGTTTTTTCTTATCAGAATCGATCTAGCACCTCTCCCTATTCAGTATATTTTCGCAAATGGTACTTCAATAGTTTCTTCTTTGATATCTAGAGAAACGATGCCTGTAGTGGAGAGATTTATAAAACATAGAGGGAATAATAAGGTTCTACAGATCTATGCAGTCTCAAGGGAAGCGGTTGTATAAAGTCTAGCAAACCCATGACAGTACGGTCCTAACCGATCACCGCCCTAAATCCAAAAATAAACTGAATAAGAAGGGTGCCAAAGGGAGCCTCCTCAGGGCACAAGCCTGCGGCCTTTTGTAATTCCGTGTGGCGGTTGCATCATGCGTCCACTTGCCAGCCAGGAAAGCCAGGGTGATGGCCGGTGCAGTGGCGCATTGTATGACATCTTTTCTCACATGCTGACCCATGTCCGTACATTCGACTGCTCAAACCTAAAAAGGTTGCTATTTAATTTACCATTTATTTAAACAATGTGGAGTGGAATTAGCCACTTTTCAAACACACACACACACACACACACACAGTAACACCAAACTATAGTAAGAATTGGATTGTACTGGTGTTGATAAGGGGTAGACTGAGACGGTCTGGGCATGCTGAGAGTATAAAGGAAGACAACTTGGTATGGAAGATTAGAAGCGTGGACGTAGGGGGTTGGGTTGCGAGAGGCAAACCGAGAAAAGACCTGGGACGAGGTCGTAGACTGTGACTTCACGGATAAGCTACTGAGCATGGAGGCTGCCAGAGCTCGAACACCATGGACAGCTGCCATTAGGTGACCATGGTCGATGCATGCAAGCGTGTTGAAGCTATTATACGAGTAAATGATGCGATAGGATACGATATGGTACAAACTGCAGTGGCTTCAGAGAAGAGCAATTTTCCACTCGAGACACGCAACTAATTTGTAAGAATCTCATGTAAGAGGAAAACTGAGAAAATAGAACGTACTGACTAAATCAAGGTTCCTTTATTCCAACACGTGTAGGTGGTGGCGACCATCATCCACTCACTTGATGTAGTGCTGCCTACTTCTTCCCTCACCTTTATCATTTTATTTTTTATGTCTCTCCTCTCTTCCTGTTTCTCCTATCTTTCCTGTTACTTTTTATAACTCTTTCTCCCTTTCAGCTGGCCTAATGGTTTCCTGTCAGCCAGGAAACCATTTACAACTCTGGTTGATAACCATATGACCAACCTATACGTGTTCCTTACGTGTGAAAAAGTGGGTTGGCGAAGGGTTATTGCCCATCTTCGTAAAATAACTCAAAGGCAAACGGCCACCCCTAACAGGAATGTGGCATCTGGCTACAGATAAACAGAAGAAATCGCTTCCCATGAAATAAAAAGAAAAAATAACAATAAGCTGCACATACACACAAAAAAAGTAACTGTGTTGATGGGACTATTTAATGTATAATTCTACCTACTTTACAATTCAGTAGATGTTGAACCTGCGAGAAAGACGCGACTTCGAAGACAAAATGACCTCTAGTCATGCCAGTCCTTATTTTATACCGAAATCTCCTCTAATGTCACACCACAACCTTCCTTCCTGGTCTCCCCGGCCCTTCCCCTCCAACCTCATTCACGGACTATGTCTTCTCCCAGTCACTCCGCTACATATCCTCTTATAGTTTACTTTCAGTTTGTTCCACATTGTCAACATACTTTGTTTTCAGTTTATGAGTTTTTCTTTCAGTTGCTCCTTTTATGCAACCCACTATATCTTACTGTCTGAAATACAGCATAGTGTCCCTTGGAATGCCCAACCACCTCCACCAGGAATTCAGCATAGTGTCCCCGTGAACTCCTAGACACCCCCACGAGGACCCCACGGAGGAGCAGCTGCGGCGCACCGAGACTCGGTGCGACAATGGCCCAAGTCAGCCCAGGCCGTTTGCCCCTATGACTCAGAGCCCTGCCGCCGTCGCCATAGCAGGAATCCTTCACTACCTTCCGGGAAAGTTTCCACCAACCAACCTCGGGGTGGAGCTGTCTGTCCAGCTCCTGCAGCGCCCCTAAGGAGTCGGCCTGTAGCCACTCCCACCTTCTTCAGGAATCGGCCAGTAGCCTCTCTGAAGATGTCTTCCCTCTTGGGACGGCCAGTAGCCGCCCACCCCTCACTAAGGAATCAGCCAGTAGCTGACCTGAGGGTAACAAGGAGACGGCCTGTAGTTGTTCCTGCCTTTGTCAGAAGGTGTCCTTCTGGAGACGGCCTGTAGTCACTCCACACCCCCTCCTGAAGAAGTCGGCCTGTAGCTGCTCCCACCTTCGTCAGACGGCCGGTAGCTGCTCCGAAGACGTTGCCCAAGTCGGCCTATAGTCGCTCCATGCCCCTCCTGCAGCAGTCGGCCTGTAGCCGCTCCCACCTTCGTCAGACGGCCGGTAGCCGCTCCGAAGGCGTTGCCCCTGAGTCGGCCTGTGGCGACTCCTCATTCCTGCTGAAGGAGTTGGCCTGCAGCCACTCCCGCCTTTATCAGACGGCCGGTAGCCGCTCCGAAGGTGTTGTCCCCGAGTTGGCCTGTAACCACTCCACACCCCTCCTGCAGGAGTCGGCCTGTAGCAGCTCCCACCTTCGTCAGATGGCCAGCAGCTGCTCTGAAGGTGTCCCTGGGTTTGCTGGCAGTCATTCACCCTATCAGGCCACGGCCAGTAGCCGGGCCTCGGTGCCTTGTGGTCACGCCCTTGGGAAGCCACGGCCAGCAGCCAGGCCCCATGGCCAGAGCCCCAGCGTGAGACGAGTTCCCTGACCCACGACACAGAGGGCATAGAGGAGTTCTGGAGAGGCCCTATAGCCTCCCCCGGCCTCTGCTCCTTACGGCTGGCCCTGGAGAAGACCCACCTGACAGACCCTGATGCAGACCAGTGCCACAGCCCCTCCCTGCCGGCGCTGCCTAGCTCCGGGGGCCGCAGCCCTCAGGAACCCCAGGCCCTCCCCAGAATGCCCGGGCGGGACCTCCCGACGCCCCGACAGCAGAGGACCTCTACTTCCGGCAGGAACCTGAACGAGAGGTTCAGGCAATTGTTCGGCCCCAGTCCTGAGGGCCACACTCATGTCCCCAGCCTGGAAAGTACGGGCCCCTTCGCCACCTGTAGCCCTGGACGAGAGAAGACGCCCCTGCGCGTGATCCCATGCCCTCTCGGCACAGCCTCCCCTGGTGGTGCCCCTGCCCCGGCAGAGCTGTAGCCGGCTTGTCTCCCCGCCACACTTGCCGCCCAGTGACCCATGAGACAGTAACTGCGCCCTTGGTGTAGTATAACAGTGGCGTGGCGATAAAGTGCATTTGTAGTACCAGACCAAGTGTTTTAAGTGAAATTGGAATAAGAATGGTTTAACAGTGACAAGGCGGAACAGTGAATAGTCCATATAGAATCAAAGTGATAGTGAATAAGACCAATGTACAATACCCATCATATCACAGTAACAGAAACACCCAAGCCGTGGAGTTTGCATTAATAATTAACCAAAAGTCCCTTGCTCCCAGTAAATAGTAAAGTGAACACGCTACCAGTAAACTCCGCCTCATACTACCATAATAAATAATTAGACCCCAGTGCCTTACACCCTCCCCTAGTGAGCCTCATCCCTAACTCCCCCATGCGCTCAGATTCCTTGGACTGTACTAATTCTGCATTCTCTGCCTCGAGTGTTATTTTAGTGTATTCTCCCATTGTATCCTGTGAGATACTAATTATCTAGGTATAAGTGTTTATGATCAACCAAATATTGTGTTTGTAACATCTGCTGTTGTCCCTTGTCTGACTGAGTAACACAAGTGTAAGGTTATTGCCTGGAGTTTTTGTGTCCTGTCTCTCTCTTATTTGTCCTAAACCCCGGTCTAGAAAGAGAACCCCGATCCGTGTTAGGTGTCTGAGGAACGAGAAGTTGAGCCTTAAACGCCTAGGATTACACTGTCAATTTGCTCAATACAGCCAACTTCCTATCCCTTCGTCGGTCTACATCTCCTTCCTCCTCTTACTCCCAGATACTCCCTCCTATAATTTATTGTTAATTTGCTCCAGATCGTCAAACCACCTATGGGAATTTCTCCTTGTCTGCCACCACAACTCCCACTCCCTGCATGCACTCCCCAACCTCCCCCTCCCATTTAGTTCTCAATCATCGTCTTCTTCCAATTACTCCTCCATACACTCATATTATTCCATATCGTTGCTGCATTTCATGGCATTTTTCAGTGTCAGTCACCACAACCACTGCCGCACTTCTCATGTACGCCCCCACCCCATCCTTGCATCTCGTTCTCGGTCTATGTTTCCTCCTCCTTTCAGTCACTCCCCCTCGCCCCCTCCCCATGGACCGGATATATTGTGGTGTGTGTGTCTGTGTTTACTGGCAATTCTGGACACAGTCAATTAGCAGTTGGATATGTCGCGCTTCTCACCCACTTTATCTCTTGACATGTTGGTAATTAACCTGACGAAATTAGTCTGTCCATCTGTTTACGCATCTGTTCATTGTTTGCCGTGGCATCCTGTGAGGGGAGACCCTGATAAATGATTTCAAGTATCGGACCTCATAACTCATACATTGGTAACAAATATGACAGCTTACATATCTCTGGATACGTATATATCTATTTATCTTTCTGATTTATCTGTGAAAATTGTTTATTGTCTTACACGTTGGTAATAGAAATGACTACATTTTATCTATCTGTTTACGAACTATCGATGCCTCATGCCAGATATGTCGATACAAGGAGCAGTTATAAATAGGTGTCGGTGGCAGGTGCAGAGAACAACTGTTAACAACAGTTATGGAGGTAGGTGCCGGGAGCCAATATTCTATGCAGACATTATTTTCATCTGATATTACCAGCCACGTCCAACAGAATTAATTACGTTGCCTTTCATCCTAATGGTCGTTTTTTCAACAATTAAAAAATCCCATAATAACTCATAAGAGTCCGTTTAATCCACTGGTGTGTGTGTGGTACATGTATCTGTGTAACTCGCACTCTGTCTGTCTCGAACTTTTCCCTTCCACCCCTCTTACTCTCCAAGTTTTATCGTCTCTCCCCTTCTCTCTGTGTTCCGTCTCCTTTCCTCTACCTTCCCTTCCCAGTTTTTCTCCTCCTCCCCTCTTCTACCTCCACGTCCTCTTTGCTTCCCCTTTGTCTCCTCACTCTCCCATTCCTCTCCCTCTCATCTCTCCCAACATTTTTTCACCCTCCTTCATCTCACCTCCCCGAGGGTCTGCTCCATTCCGACCTTGTCTTCGTTTGTTTGACCCTTCTCCCGGTCATTAACCCTTTCTCAGTTCTTCAGTCCCCCTGCCCCCTCGCAAAAGGTCCCCATCTTTCCCCTTCTTTACATTTTTTTTTTTTTTTTTTCTGGTATCCTCATGTGACTTCTTGTACGTTTCATCCTCTCTGGTCCCCATCCCCACCCACAGATTCCTTCAAGTTTCATTCCATCGAGTACACATGTACGCCTAATCATTGAAGATCCTTAGTAGTTTCATTCCTTTTCGTCTTTATCTGTCCCCATGGTTTAGGTAACCTTATCTGTTTCATTCTACCTGGTTTCTAAGTATCCCTATCTACCCATTTTTCATTTCCAATAGACCCTACATTTCTGCGTATATTATTAACCTCACAAATATTCCGTGTGGTCCCCACACACGAATATCTTCTTACTTTACAAAACCTCTCAATTTTCACACCTTCTTGTCCCCATGTGCTCCCATATTTAAAAACATCGATGATTTTCAATACTTTCTGCTTTCTGTCTGTCCCCACGACTCTGGTTTCAGTCTGTCCTCATGCCTCACACATCCCCAAAGGTTTAGTTTTTCATTTTCCCTACGTGTTCCAGCAAGTTTCATTGCTCTGGCCATCTTTTGTGTCCATTCTTTGGAAATCCCCACAAGTTTAACTCCGTCTGGTCCCCAATGTTCCCTCATTAATAGCAGACCAATATATTTCTATGTCATTACTGCTTCATTATTTATGTAAGCCGTGTTCCTCGCCACTCATTTCTTGTCTCACTAAGTTTTCATATCAAACTTCACTCGCCTTTCACTTCTCGCTTCAACAGTCTCCTAATTTTATTCATTATTAAACTATCAACCATTTTTTTCCCCTCACTGCAGCTATATTTATTCTATCGCCATTTCCACTTCCTGCATCTCGTGTCCACCACCTTTATCAACCTTCAAGTTCTCACTCTCTATCTCACAGCACGGTCTGTGGCCTTAACTCCTTCACTAGGTCATTAGGATAACGCCATTATATTACATACCCATATACTCGCTGTGCAGACGATGTGACTCAGCTTGGAAAGGAACTCCGTAATTGCTGGGATAAAAAGAACCCTCCCACTCCATCACTCACAATCCCAATAAACACTTTATGTTTTTAATTGTTTTATTTTAAATTTTACGCACCATTGACTTCTTGTTTCACAGTCCCTTAACTCATCTCACATTTGTTTGTTTAGTCTCTTTCCTACTCGCCAGAATATATTTTATTGCTGCTTTCACTTCCTGCATCTCGTGTCTGCCATTTACAGTATATCCACTTCCATATCGCCATTTTTTTTTTCACGCAGTAAAAAAGCTATTGTATGAAAGTGTTATTCATTTCCTTCATTCCTACGCGTGACTTTTTTTTAATAGCAAGTAGGTCTCGGATGATAAAGATGAAGATGGCTAACTGTGACTGTCTCTAACCCGTTCAGCCCAGGGACATCTTACACAAGTAGTACTGAACTATCTATGATTAGGAAAAATACAATAAACAAGATATATTCAGACCCAGTGGATCACCTGTGATCGTCTCTTATTATGACTATGACCACTTCATCCCGATAACTTTTTTCCTAATCCAAATAAAGTTGTCTGGGGTTAGTCACTGTGAAATACAAAGGACAGTCTTGAGCTGAAAATTTTTATTTTTTTTTTACTGTCTACTTGCAGTATCTATCTATCTATCTATCTATTTATCTATCTATTACTACGGTACCGGTAGCCTTGACCTCTGCCCCAAGACCATATCAGAATATGACCGATTTACGGTCAGTACGGTACCTAACAACCTTCAAATTATTGCTTTTTTAGGTTAGGTATTTCAAAAATTAAAGTTATAAAAAAAGAACAGAGATACAACCAAGAAGACATGATTAGAAAGGCACAGCCAGACTCAACCCAAAAGACGGGAAGGGAGATACACAGACAGACGTAACCGAAAAGACGAACAGAGAGATACAAAGACGCTAACAAGAAGACAAGCAAATAGATACATAAAAAGACGCGACATAAAATACGGGAAAATTGGTACACAGACAGACGCAATCCAAAAAAAAAAAAAAAAAAAGAGAGAAAAAAGCGACCGAAGAGCGACCGAAGAGATACACAGACGAACGCAACCAAAAAAGACGGGCCAAGAGAGGCACAGACAGACAGGAACAAAACACACACACACACACACACACACACGAGCACAGAGGTGCATAGACCAAAAAGACGGCAGGATAAATGAACTAACAGGCGGGACGAAAGGGACTGCCTACGCAACATCGAAGAGGGAAAACATGAGGCAGATAAGTAACAAAAAGGAGTAATAAAGGAGCCACGGGGAGCAGGAGAAATGCAGCAACGGAGATGCAGAAAGGGAAGAACAAAGAAGGGAGTGGGGGTGGAGTGTAATGAACGACGGGGCAGGGAAGGGATCAACGTGAGTGTGATGGAAGGCGAGAATAGGGGGAAGGGAGAGGGAGGAAGTGTGATGAAGGGCGGGAGAAGGGAGGGTGGAGACGGTGAAGGAGGGAGAAGAGCTACGTGTCATGGTGGGCGTCAAAAGGGGGAAGGGAGAGGGAGGGAGAGTGATGACCGGCGGGAGAGGGGTGGGTGGGGAAGGTGAAGGGAGGGAGAAGGGGTGCGTGTGATGGAGGGCGAGGGATGGAGTGTTGGAATGTGACGGAAGGAGGAGGAAGTGAGGAAGAGGGATTGTGGGGGTGGTAGGGAGATTAAGTGTAATATAGGAAGAGGAAGCAAGCGGAAGTGTGATGGAGTGGGGGGGGGGGAATTATGAAGGATGGAAGGAAGAAGTATGAGGGAGGGAGGAATAGGAAGCGTAAGGAGATGAATGAAGTCAGTATGAAGGAGAAATAACATGTGATGGAGACGGTGGGAGAAGGGAGGGTGAGGCAGGAAAAGGGAGTGAGGAGAGTGAGGGAGGAAGGGGAGAATGGAATATGATTACGGGAAGGGGGGAGTGTCGGGGGGGGGGAGCGAAAGGGGATGAATGTGAGGGAGGCAAGGGGAGCTAGTGTGATGGAGAGAAGGGAAGAATGCGAGGGGACGAGTGAGATAGGGAGAAGGAGGGATAGTCCGGGAGTGTGAGGAAGGAGGGGTAGGTAGGAAAGGGCAGGATGTGAAGCAGGCAGAGCACACAGGCACATAATTGGAAATACATACAACAGGAAAGTATTGCCTGTAACTGTATTATCCACTTTCGCAGTGATTACACTAAATTACACGTGTAAACCAAACAATTCTCTCTCTCTCTCTCTCTCTCCACAGTAATGAATGCATGTACTCTTATGTCTGGCCCACTCCGCAGGGAGCTCTGCTGAAACCATCTCGTTTTATTATAGACTTTTACTGTTCGTGAATCCTTCTTATCCCAATGAAATTAGGCCTATGGGGAAATGGGTACGAATGAGAATGCTGCTGCTGCTGCTGACGATGATGATGATGATGATGATGAACCATCATTATTAAAACTTCCCACATCCCTGGAGAATTATTTTTTCAATATTATTGTTATTTTTACCTATTTTAAAACTGCGATATTTCAAAGGCTGTTTAGCCTACAGCCTTCAAACTTGGACTAGTCAGCTTAGTCGAACAGCTGTCCGCTTCTTATGGTCAATTATGATGGCAGTTCGTAAACTGGATCTCCGGATATTAACCCGAACACAGAAAAGTAAGTCATCCATGCTATCTCAAGAACCGCTTAAGTTAAGCTGAAATTTCACAATATAGTCTTATGGCAAACACAGTACAGAAGGCGGTATCGTTCTAATCGGTTGATTATTCTCTGAGATTACCTGGGACAAAAAAATGGAACACTCCTGGATACTTCGGATGTCACCTGATTTTCCATGGAAGAATAAAGCTAGAGCCAACAAACATGACGCATTTGTAGACCCTGATGACCTAAGGTGATATGCACAAGATGGATGACCTTGATCTTGAGGTAAAGGTCAAGAATGCTTTAAGGCAGCCACCTCGCAGAAAGGAGTATGGTTCCAATCGGTTGATCATTGTCTGAGATCGTCTGAGGTAAAAAAAAATTGGGATTTTCATGGATATTGCGGATGTCATCTATTTTTCCATGAAGGATTAAAGCTAGAGCAACCAAACTTCGTGAGCTTATAGACTGAGACGACCTAAGATGACACACACAAGACCAGTGACCTTGACCTAAAGGTCCGTTTATAGCTCGACCTCTAGTCGGGCTTCAGGGCTAGGGAGTGGCTGTGGGATGTTTTTCTTTATCAAAACTGTCCTAGGACAAATTTATGGTCGGCTTAACACTTCCACCATCCCTGTAGATTTTTTTTCTTTTTTTAATATTAAAATTTCCCACATCCATGTGAGAAGTTTCCCTGTTTTTGTCAATATTATTATTATTATTAAGCTTTGTCATACCAATGTCAAAGTGAATTGTTTTCGCATTATTTTTCTTTGCACTTTTATTTCTTGGATCTTGATGATTAAAGTAAGATACCCTAGGGTAACCCAAGTACTTGTGCCAAATACAGATGATCTATTTATCTATCTATTGCCAGACGCCATAATCCCGTAAGGGGTGGCCATTTGACTTCGAGTTATTTATTTTATGGGGAGGGGTACTAACCCTCCACCAACTCACTTGCTGACACGTAGGGAGCACGTATGGTTTGGTTATATGGTTACCATCCAGCGTTGTAAATGGTTTCTTGGCTTACAGGAAACCATTTGGCTTGTCACTCAATGTAATGCCACTTGTAAAGGAAAGAAAAGCAATAAGAAGTGACAGGAAAAATGGGAGAAACAGGAAGAAAGGAGCGCAGGCACAGAAAAAGAATGATAAAGGCTAAGGAAGAAGTAGGCAGCACTACATCGAGTGAGTGGATGATGGTCGCCACCACCTACCACAAAAATACAGATGACCTTTTACCTATTTTTGAAGGTCGTATACTCGTTTATGCAAAAACTGTATATTTGAATATGAAATTATCTTAGAAAGTAATTGAGATACAGATATTTGGCTGAAAATCCTATGATAAAATGTCAGCTGAGAATTTTGGCTGAATAGTATTTTTCCATTTAGCCTAGTGGAAAGTACCGAATTCAAATCGGCTCAAGTGTTTTCTTTGTCGCATATTTCTGAGGAAACCACTAAAGCTGTAGCTTTAACCCCTCCGTGGCCGCCAGCGTTGAATGACGTTTAGGCGATAAATGGCCGCCGGCATTGTTTGAGCACGGCCTGTAGAAAACTGCAAAAATTTTTGGGAAGTGAAGGGACGTTCTGAACAACTTCACACTGACCTACACTACACTCCCATACACCCCATCCAGCAGTTCAGAGCCTGCAGCTGTGATAAGTGGATTTTCGATTATTTCGCTCCTGGCCATGCCTTAACAAGCACAACTACACCCATTATCTCGACCCAGGCAGAACATATCATCTTTGTCCTCTCTTGCAAAACACACACAACCACCTGTTTATGATAATGAAGTAATACAGGCACATACAAAAAAGACATGATAATAACAGAAAAATAGATTTTTGTCTTGGTATCTTTACCTATTTGCTCAGGTTTGCTGTAATGGTTTGGATCATTTGATGCAATGCAACTTGTAGAAAACTGTGAAAACTTTCAGGAAGTGAACGAAAATCTGGGACATAAGACTGACCTTGACTTCACTCTCTCACGTGTCACGTATCATCCGTCAGTTCACCACCTGCTGTCATGACAAGTGGATGTACGATTTTTTTTCGCTCGCGGCCATGCCTAAACACACATAGTTACACCCATTATCTCGACCCAGAAAAGAAAATACAATCTTTTTCCTCCCTTGCAAAACACACACAATCACCCTGTTTTACGAGACAGCAATATATATTGTGAAAATAACATGGTAAAATGGTAGAGAAAGATAAACATGTTATGACGGAAAAAATACGTTTTCCCCCGTCAGTAAACGTATTTATTTCTCCTTTGTATCTGTATTCGTAATAATTACTGTAGACTTATTCTTAGTTCTGAAACTGCATTACGATTCTATTTTTTGCCATGCTCGTGGTGTGGGAGCTGGAAGTTGCGACTCAACTTCCTTATTGCTAATCGGACTGACCATCCACTTTATTCTCCCATGGCAGAGTCGAGCCTTGGAGGACGTGCAGTTTTCTCATTTAGGACTGAAAATTCAAGTCTTTCGCTCCCTTTTCCAAGCATGGGCACAACGATAACGTAAAAAATAACTCGAAACTACCATAATCATATTTTATATCAAAAAGGTGAAAATGTACTCATAATATTTTTTTTCCAGCCATTCCTAACAAATTATGTACTGAAATCATTCGATATAATCATATCTCATAATAAGCATAACATTTCAGCACCATTCGCATTGTTTTGGGAGGTAAAAAAAAAAAATAACTACCTAGTTGCGAAGCAGCAGTCCCCTGGGCGGCGATATCGGTTGCCGATATTTCTGCAACTTCCGCGCTTCATTGCAAGCCACAAAATGCGTCTAGGAAGCTGAAATTTGCACTGTTAGGTGCATCTGAACTTTCTCTTCAATATGGCAAGAAAAAAAAAAAAACAATTTTCGAAACTTCAAAAAATGGCTTCGGCGTCGGCCTGGGGTGCACGGAAAATTCCGGGCCTTCGACCACAGAGGGGTTAAAGAAACATGGCTGTGGTCCCTTTTATTATCTGAATGGCGTATGGTTACAGTCAAGCATAAAGCTAGCCAGTTTTTGTGACAAATGTAAAATGTAACCATGCATTCTTCCACACCTTTGTCTTCCAATCTTGTTGATATTACACAAGAAGCTACCTTAGGTTAATCTAAGTACATGTTCTACATATGCATGACCTTGAACTACTTTTAAAAGTCACAGACTTGTTTATGATGCCAAAATTTCATACCTTATATGCCATAAATAGTTATGGCAAAAGCTTCCTTATTGTGGCTACTGTAAAAAGATAACTAGTTATTATTATTGCTATTTTTATTACTACTACTACTACTACTACTACTTTATGCAATACCTTTTCAAATACTTCAGAGATGTATATAATGTTAATATTTTTCATGAAGAGCTGGACATTCTGAGATCTCGGATTGACTGGATACAAAGGCACGAGGACAGACGCAATCCTTGTATGTTTTATGGCTATTAGCTTAATTCTAGCATGACTTTTATCCCACATTTTATATGTGTGTGTGTGTGTTTGTGTGTGTGTGTACATGTCTGTGTATATGAATGTGTGTGTATATGTATGCATATGTGTGTGTGTGTGTGTGTGTGTGTGTGTGTATACTGTATATGTATAGTTGTTTTATATAATTTTTTTTAGTTTCACTTTTAGTATTGCTTATATTTTAGATTTTTTAGTTTTGGTAACTTTTATGTACAGTCATATGTGGCCTTTTATTATTATTTTATTAGATTTTAACTTTTTTTTTTTCATATTTCTTAGTACATGCTTATATAATTTTTTATTTAGTTCTGTAGATTTTCTGTTTTTATAATTTGCAGATATTTATAATGATTTTTTTTATCTTTATATTTTTTGTCTTAGCATTATGGTTTACTTATTTTTATTCTTTCCTGTGTTTTAAAGCTTAATTTGTAATCTTTTTATATCATTAATTATAGTTTTTATTGCCCTAAGAGAGCAGCAGTGATTTGTTATTTTGATGTACAGTATGTGCATGTGAGTGTACTGTATATGTATATGTATTTATACGTATATATGTGAGTATATTGTGTACAGTCTATAACTTTTTCAGTGATTACCAAATTCCATCTTTCGGAAGGATATGTTATTGTTAAGTATGTTCTGTACTGTACACAGGCCTCTGGAATTTCTGGGTTATGTAATATTATGTAATCTGTATATGTATACTGTATTACGAAATAAAGAAATGATGATGATGATGACTACTACTTAATTACTTACTTTAAACTATGATATTTCAAAGGCTGCCTACCGTCGAGCCTTCAAGCTTGGTGAACTTAATAGGGTAGCTGACAACTTCTTTTGGCCAAATACAGTGCCAATCCGTCTGCCAGACCCCCGAATTTTATTGAGAGCACAGAAAAGTGAGCCAGAAATGCTTAAGCAAAATTAATCCTTCGATGAAGGATGAAAGCTAAAGCCATCAAACTTAGTGGCTTCTAGTAGGCAAGGGCTGTGGTAAGTTTTTCTTTATCAAAACTGTCCTTGGATATTACTATGTTCTAATTGTTATTATTATTCTTACTTATTTAAAAATTCCAATATTTCAAAGACTATTTGGCCTAGAGTCTTCAAACTTGGCCAACTTAGTTAAAAAAATTGTCCCCTTCACTTGGCCAAATATGGTGGCGATCCATTATCTGGATCTCTGGGTGTTATCAAGAACACAGAAAAGTATATCAAGAAACACTTAAGCTAGGAAGCTAAATATATTCTACAAAATAGCCTTGAAGTAGACGCAGGCCTGAAGAGAGTATGGTCCAAATTGGTTGGTTATTCTGTGAGATTGCCTGGGGTAAAAAATTTGGATTTTTTTTGCATTCCTGTGCAATTTCTATGCCCGAATTTATTAACGTTGATCTTAACCCCAGGACGCCAGGCTAAAATCTGCTCGTGCCTCACCTCAGTACGAAAAAGAAAACAAAATAGCTTTACCTCTAACCTTAATATCTGAGAAAATATAAAGGATAGGGAAATGAATTAAAGACCATATTACTCAACAACTCTTCTTGCAAATGAAAGTACAGTAATCCCCGTACTATCCGGACGCCCACTTTCCGGATATCCCCACTTACTGGACATTGTGGGCATGGACCTTCGGAACCCAAAAATTGCCAAAAAAAAGAAAAAATCCCCCCAAAATCCAAATTTTTTCCCACCCATAATCTGAAATTGCCGCGCGGCGCCGAACAGCTGTTACACCTCGGACCCTCCCCCCTTCCTTCCTCCCCCACCCACCTCCCCCCTCCCCCCTTCCTTCCTCCCCCACCCACCTCCCCCCTCCCCCTCCCCTGTCAGGGTTGCCATTGGGTATTTTTCATTACAAATGTGGGCCAATTTGGTCATGAAAAATTCGTTTGGTAATGAATCAGTGTAATGCATTACCAAAAGGATTTTTCACATGTATGAGGATACACAGGATGGAGATAGTGGATTGTTTGCTCTCTCTGATTAATCTGCTAACGTACATAGCGTGAAAATAACCAACATGCTGTTAATTATACGAAGAGTGATTACATGTATTTCCACTTGTATGTATAATTAGTGAAGAATAAATGCTAGCTTTATGAATTTGGTAATGAAAATTGAGGAGTTTGGTAATGTGCCCATTGCGATCTGGCAACTCTGTTTCCCCCTCACCAACACCCAAACAGTTATTGCCTAACTTCGATCGTGGATGTAGCATATCGTAATGGAAGCCACACGTGCTCATTTTTTTGTGAATAAACTGCAATACCTCGCCACTAGGCCATACAGGAATATACAATGTTGTGCAGTGTTAAGAAATTAAAATTTAGAGTGCAAAGGATTAGCTGTGGAGTGCAAATGGCAGTCGAAACTGGCCTGGTGCAATTAACAATGTGCAGTGTTAAACAGTTACAGAATTACTGTAAGTGCAGCACAACACTGGATTACTGTATGTGCTTCAAGAACATTTTCATAACTGCCAAAACCTTACAAAAGGCGGCCACAAACATGCAGTAATTACCCTGGATGAGGTACAGTCACTTCTAATTCCTCATTCTTTGGTTTCTTTTCGTTTATTTCAAGGTTTATGTCCATTATTGGTGTGAATAGGGTCTTAAATAGGTTTAAATATGTGCTGTGCATGTCCGATAGGAAGTTATTTAGGTGGCTTTCAAAATTAGGCTAGGTTAGGGTCCACAAGGACCAGTCCAGGAGCCAGGGACTTGTTGTAAGTACCCAGAATGTTTCATATTGTACTGTATTTTCCATACTTACCTCCAAAACCTCATTTCACTGTTTTAGGTCCCTTATTGGTGTGAATAGGGTCTTAGGTGCTATACATGTGCAGTAGGGAGGTGTTTTTCTGAGTTAGGCTAGGTTAGGGTCCATAACTACCAGTCCAGGAGCCAGGGACTTTTTGTAAGTACCCAGAATGTTAAATATTGTATAAACTCACCTCAAAAACCTCATTCTCTGGTTCTTTTGCATTATTTCAGTCTTTTATGTCCCTTATTGGTGTGATTTGGGTCTTAAATAGGTGCTATGCATGTCCAGAGGGAGTTGTATAGGTGTTTTTTTGAGTTAGGGTCCATAAGTACAAGTTAAGGAGGCTTGGGCCCACTATCCGGACAGGACCACTTTCCGGACATGCCTTTGGCTTATTACATCAGATAGTGGAGGGATTACTGTATCCTCAGGTCTGTAGGTCGTTGCATTGATGAATAATGACGTGAGGAAGGGTACTAATTCTCGCTGCAAGAACAGGATATGCTCCTGCGTGTGCCTACCGCCCTAACTATAGCTTTGCTCCCATGATAACTTCTCCATTACTAGATAAACTAGACATAGTAGTGTCCAAGGAATGCCCTATGGCACTATCACTTAATCCTTTCCTAGTATCCTTGGAAAGAGGCTTGACAGGGGTGGAAGAGGCAAAAGTTCATGAGAAGCGGGAAAGAAAGTGGATGAGAAAGATACAGAAAATATCGTCCTACACTTGGTAAAGTCACAGAGACGACTGAGGTATGGTTGGGCGGGCTGGTGGAAACCTTCCCAAGCTTTTAATGACGAGATAAAGTGGCGGCAACTTCAAACTACCAGGAAAATAAGTGCCGCTCCTATCGATACCCGGCACCACTGCACCACTGATTTTTTTAGTTCTAACCGACACGCGGCGGTTTGAGGTTAAATACTAAAGTTGCAGTAGAATGTGATTTTTTAATCATACTTTTTATTACTGTTATTCATGCAGTGAAAAGTTGTGTACGTTGGGTCTGGTTAGTACTTGGATGGGTGACCGCCTGGGAACACAAGATGCTGTTGGCATCCCTACGTGTCAAGTGGGGTTGGTGGAGGATTAGTGCCCCTCCCTGTAAAACAATTAACTCTAAGCCCTTGACCACCCCGTTTGGGATACATGGCATCTGGCAATGGATGGATGGATGGAAAAGTTGTGTATATAGGCTCACGCAGTTAAAGAGTTTCATGATTTTCTTTTTCTTGTGCATTTTATGTGCCAGGAGTTATCAATGTTGATCTTACATAATATATAGTTACAGCAGTAAGTAATTTTTTAAAAGGGTATTTTTATTACTTTAGGTTCAGATTTTTCGGTGGTAAACGGTGTTGAAGATATACTAGAAACGCCATTTTCCTCCAGAATTTGCATAGACAAATTGAAAGTTGTAAACACTGGTGAGCCTAAGCCAGCACTCCCTGATTTGGTGTGTACACAGAGACAAATAAAACGAATATACCAGACATTTCTCGACACTGCAGTATGAAAATGTAGAATGGCTAACAGGATGCAAAGTACAATTTACAGTAGACTCTTCTGGTGGCTCTGTTTACCGTTTTCCAGAAAGAGGAGTGTGTTGAATAAGCAGGGTTACTCTGATAATCTGACATCAGCAGTACAAAGGCATAAAAGATCTCAGGTTCATTGTTCAAGCATTCTTGGATTATAAAATGTTTGGCCAGCAGAAAACTGACATCTTACCTGACAGCCAGCAAAAGGCTGAAATATGCAGACAACATGAAAAAGAAAAGAAAAATAGGGAAATTTTGAAAAGAATCATTGATGCAGTGTGCTATTTTTCAAAACATGAGCTTCCACTACAAGGCCATGATGAGTCCAGTTCTTCAGTCAACAGAGGTAATTACACAGAATTACCTTACGCTGACAGTATGATCCACTCTTGAATGCTCATTTAACTACTTCAACTGTACTTCAAGGCACTTCACCAATTTTGCAAAATGACATCATCCAAGCAATGTCACACATTGTTATCAACTATATAACGAAGGAGATAAACTCAGCTTCCTTTGTTGCAATCATACTTGATGAAATATCAGATGTAATGTCAAAATCACAGCTCCCTACAGTTTTGTGTTTTGTTTATAACGGCAAAGTGCATGAAAGATTTGATGGATATACTGATGTCAGTGCTGACCGAACCTCTGATGATCTGTTCAGATATGCTCTGAAGGTGGCAGGGGATTTTCATATTCAAGAGTTGGCTGGGCAGACTTATGATGGGGCTGGTGTTATGAGTGGGCATGTAAATGGATTGTAGAGGAAAGTGCTTGCAATTTCTACAGTACACACTGCTATGCTCACGTGTTGAATTTAATTCTTCAGCAATGTCTCTGTAGCATCAAGGAGAGCAGAATCTTCTTTCAAACCTTGCGTGGTCTGGCAGCATTTTTTTTTCTAAGTCCTTTCAACGAGCGCATGCTCAACAGGAATTCATTGCCAAGAAATTACCTTCAGTTGCACCCACTAGATGGAATTTTACATCTCATCTGAGCAACACAGTACAGAAATACTGACCCCAGTTCACTGACTTTTTTTTAGGACATTATGGGAAACTCTGATGATTGGGACAATGATACTACTGTAAAGGCACAAGGATTTCTGAGCTTTCTGCAATTTCAGACAATTTTGCTCCTTGAAATTTTTAAAAACTAATTGGCTATAATAATGTTCTGTACAGTGTGCTAAAAAGCAAAGTGTATGATGTTCTGCACTGTTACAAGAAGATACATGATATGTTGCAACAACTTAACCCACCCTGTCCCGACCAATTTTCCACCACTAACCACCCCCCCCTCACAAACCGACCAATTTTGGATTTCTTTTTTGGGGGGGCTCAAACCTCCGCTTTTGATGAGAAACACTGAAAATTCATAGAGAAATTGCTCACCTGAGGTTTATAATACCAGATACAGATAATAGTACCCTTTACCTTGCTGTGTTTTCTATGAGGCAGGCTTCAGAGAAAACGAGTTCTATGGGAGAAGTAACTATTCCACACCACTCATAAATGGTATTTATTTATTTACTTGGTACTAATTTATATGTAGTACAAGAGTATATTGGTTTTCACACAGTAATGTAGGTGCTATAAGCATTGTTTCACTCACCAAACACATCTACATACCTCACCTTTTTTTGGCAACATTACCTGATCATCATTTCTGACTGTTTCTTCCTCTAATGCTAAATAAACTTTGTCCTCCACATTGTCATCAATTGGGGAATCATTCTGGCCTTGCATTTCGTACCGTGGCATGACATGTCTTTACTGGCCAGGTCAATGGTAACATGTGAATTGCCGAGACAATGGCATGCATGAGGGGGGAGGTCATGCAGGGTAAGGCATTGTTCCTGCCTGGCATCTGGTAGAGGAAGGTGTCCCGTGTATACGTACCAAAAATCACGCACGAATTTTGAAAAATTTGCAAATGACAGCCCTTGCAATTCTTGTGTGTTTATATATGTCAACGGGAGTCTATCTATCTATCTATCTATCTATTGCCAGACGCCATAATCTCGTAAGGGGTGGCCGTTTGACTTTGAGTTATTTGTTTTACGGAGAGCGGCACTAACCCTCCAGCAACCCACTTACTGACACGTATGGAGCACGTATGGTTTGGTTATATGGTTACCACCCAGCATTGTAAATGGTTTCCTGGCTTACAGGAAACTATTTGGCTTGTCACTCAATGTAAAGCCACCCGTAAAGGAAAGAAAAACAATAAGAAGAGACAGGTAAGATAGAAAAAATAGGAAGAGAGGAGGACAGACACAGAAAAAGAATGATCAAGGCTAAGGAAGAAGTATGCAGCATTACATCAAGTGAGTGGATGATGGTCGCCACCACCTACCACCAGTGACAAAACGTTCGGACGTATATACACGTCAACGGCAGTTGGCGGGTTAATAATTGTGGTAGGTGGTGGCAACCATCATCCACTCACTTGATGTAGTGCTGCCTACTTCTTCCTAAGCCTTTATCATTCTTGGTCTGTGCCTGCCCTTCTCTCCTCCTATTTCTCCCATCTTTCCTGTCACTTCTTATTGTTTTTCTTTCCTTTACAGGTGACTTTACATTGAGTGACAAGCCAAATGGTTTCCTGTAAACCAAGAAACCATTTACAATGCTGGGTGGTAACCATATAACCAGACCATACGTGCTCCCTACGTGTCAACAAGTGGGTTGGTGGATGGTTAGTGCCCCTCCCCGTAAAACAAATAACTCAAAGTCAAGTGGACACCCCTTATGGGATTATGGTGTCTGGCAATAGGCAGATCGATTGATAGAACTTAAGAATGACAGAGAACACGGGTTTGAAGACTTGTGGGCTTCAGCTGTGTCCAAAAAAAGTGATAATGAGTACCAAAAGTGTAAAAGGCTTAGGTTAATGGAAGGTGATGCAAAAAAAGGTTATCTTGGATTGTATCAGGATATAGTAGACACCTTATGCATGCAGATTAAGTGCAGGTACTCATCACTTTCAGTGACAGTTTTTCCAACTGCTTTGGCATGAGAAATATGAAGAGTACAAAATTAAATTCTCTGATCTGTTACTAACAAAGCTGAAGAATTTCTATGGCTCTCTGTTGAGTACATTTGTTTGAAAAATTAACTGCTTGTATTGTATGAATGCCCTGAGTTATCACAAAAAAAAAAAAAGTGCATGGACTAGTTAAGCTGATCATAGAAAAAGGTCTCACATCAGGTTTCAAAGAAATACTTCGCCTGGGTGAGTTAATTCTAGCCATACCTAGCAACACTGCTTCAGCAGAACGCACATTTTCCACCCTGAAACGAATAAATATTTGCTTCCGTGGATTTCAAAGCCAGGAAAGACTAAGTGGCATCAGTTTACTCTCTATTGATGAAACTGAAACTAACAGGCTCATAGTATGACGACTGATGAGATCATAGAACAATTTACATCTCAAAGAAAAATAGAACTAACGTACAAGTGAATTAAGTAAAATTATCTGATGCTTTTATTACTTAATTTATGCATAGGAAAAAATTCACCTCTTATTTTGCAATTTATACAATTTAGGGAATATTATAAATTCAGTTTACTTATGCATGACAATTCACATCATTTCCAATTTGCAATCCATTATGTATAGAGACAGCCCAAAGTTTGTATGTGTATTTGTTAAGTAATACTTTAGCCTGAGTAGTAGGTTCAGCACGGTTCCACAGAGACACCTTGTGACAATGACCACTATACGCCAGTGTTTATGAAGAACAATGTTGCCACATGCAAAACTGTTACTTCCAAGTTTCCAACTATGACATTATACTAAATATTGTTTTGCCAAATCACTTGCCGATAGTACCATCAAGTGTACTGCTGTATGTGAATAAAAATCTGAACTATGGGCTGGTGGCAAACAGCCCTGTGAACATGATAATGCTCACTTCAACCAAACACCAAACCAGCTCACCCCCTCACCTAAAGAAAAAGGTGAGCTAGAATTTTTTTTTTTTTTTTTACTGTGTTACCATGTCTGTATTTTTATTTTATTCTGGATACATCAAAACAGTCCTCTTCATATCAGAAAGAACCTCTCAAACATAGGATACACTTTATTTCACCTCCCTGAACTGCTTCCACATAAGGTCTCCCCTAAGCTGACAGACTCCATCTGGCCTGAGCAAGAATTTAAAAAGGCGTTGCCACAGCAAAGTAGCAAAATGTGTTACGGTACCTTAATGTTCAGTGGGAGAAAACTGTATGCCTCAAATGCAGAGAATGTCGAGGTGGCCTAGAACAATGCCCCCCATCCATCACTCAGGGTACCAATACCTGCGGGAGAAAGATATGTCACATGAGAATGATAATGCTTCCGTCTAAGCCATCCCCCAATCCTTGTCTCCTCCTTTGCCCACCTCCTGTATGGTATCCATTCATTTCCCCCCCTGCCTCTCATTTCATCATGTCTATCATACCTTCCTCCCTTCTCCCTCCTGCCTTCTTTACCCCTCCTTTACCTTCCTCTGGTTCTTATCTCAACCTTCTCTCGCTCCTGACACCCATCTATCCCCTCCCTCCATCCCCCCCCCCAACTCTCTCTGGTCTTATCCACTGCTGGAATCCAGCAACTCAAACATCAAATATCAGTGATGCTTTAGAAATCTGTTGACATACCGGTATGTGTCCAAGTACGTAAAAGAAGACCTGCAAAAATGTTAAGCCCAAATGGTGAATCAATGATAACACTGGCCAACAAAATTATGATGCTGAATTTGAATCTGTTTTTAAAATTTTTCTGTCAGGCATGGTTTTTAAGTGACAGAGCAATTAAATTTTACAGTAAGTGTATATTGCTCCTTCACAAAATAAGGTTGGTATTACGCTTAAAAAAAATTAACTCTAAAATGCAGAAGTGTAAGATTTTCGGCTATAGGCCTATTTGGCCTCAGGAACCTCCCTCCTTAGTGTCCAGCAGTAATCTACCAACATACAGGTATCACTCTTCCATGTCCAAAATGTGCTGGTGAAGTCTTTCTCCGTGATCATCACTGACTGCCCCAAGATTTTCCAGGAAAAAGGCTTAGTGCGGGTCCAAAAGTTGCTTTTGAGACACATATTGCACGCCAGAGATTTATATGTAGTCAGTATATCTTTCACAACATCACAGTACTTTTCTGATCTGTGATTTCCCCCAAAAAAAATCTTTGCAAACTCTCTAAAATGACAGCCATCCAGTTTTTTTCTTAATTCATTTAGCTTTTCATCAAACTTTTCATCTCGAAGCAGTTTCCTGATCTGTGATCCTACAAAAATACCCTCTTTGATTTTTGCATCACTGATTCTGGGGAATTTGTTCCTCAGACATGTGAATCCATGGCCAGTTTTATCCATACCTCTAACAAGGTTCTTCATCAACCCGAGTTTAATATGCAAAGGCGGGAGTTAAATTTTCCCAGGACCAACAAGAGGTGGATTGATGACATTCTTCTTCCCTGGAGTCAGTGATGTTCGTTTTGGCCGGTTTCTTAATATAATGATTTCTCTTGTCCCGACTGTTCCACTCACAGAGTAAACAACAGAATCTCGTGTAACCAAGTTGCATTCCGTGTGAAAGTTCCACAACCTTCAGGTTACCACATACATTCCACTAAAAGTCCTCATACTTTATTTTTTTTTCAAAATAAGCTTCATGTTATCATACAATTCCTTCATGCTAGCTGCGTGAGCCAGAAGAACAAGGGGAACTTATTTCAGTTGTGGAGTAGAACCGCTTTCAAGCTTACTTTTGGTGAGTCAATAAACAAGCGCCACTCATGTATGTTACATTCTTCATGTTACCCCATAACAGAAAGAACATCATTGCAAAAAAACAGACTATCTTCAAGGAAGAAAAATTATTTGAAAACGTCATGGCGATCATGATTAAAGCAAACTTTACTTTTTTTCTGGAGAAGATTCCAGCCATTTAACCTGGTACCCAAAAGTTTGGCTTGCTTGTTAGACAAACTTAAATCGTGGATAAGATCACTAAGATCTCCTTGACTCAGCAAATATGGTTCACTTAAAGAACAGCTTGCTTCAAATGTTGGATCCATATTGACCTCTACTTGGTCTAATGTCTCATCACCATACTCATCGTCACCCAGTGTCACGTTTCTTGGAGGCTCTGTTACAGGTAATTCCTGACTGTCAGATACTGTACTAGCCTCACTGCAGATGGTAAATTAGGATATTTGGGAATATGCTTGGATTCTGCTATTATACTATTTATATTTGTCATGCAGAAGTAGCAATTCGAGGGATGATCATTGGGCTCTCTCTAAACCATAGAAATGGCAAAAGGCATACATATTGAACCTTTTGCCCATGCTGTGCGAAGTTTGACACATGTGACAAAAAATAATATGGGGGGCCCAACTTTATCCTGGTCACCCACTTTACAATCAAAGTAATGCTCACAGCATTTTTGAATGAGGGGTGTGAAAGAACGTTTTGCGATCGTGTTTGTTTTCGTTTTTGTAGGCTCCAACATGCTTGCATGTGTTGCCCTTAGTCATCTAATGGCGGCTTTCCATGCTGTTCGATCTATGGCAGCCTCCCTGTTCAGTCTCTTAACCCTGAGGTCACATTTAATTACCTCATCCCACGTCTTTCTCGGTCTACCCCTCGCAACCCCACCCCCAATTTTAACACTTCTCACCTTCTGCACCCAATTATCATCCCCCATCCTCTCCACATGCTCAAACCACCTCAGTCTACCTCTCCTCATCACAACACCAATACACTCCAGTCCCATCCTACTTCTCAACTCTTCCATCGTAAACCCAGCCCCCCCAGGCCTTGCACGCAGGGATGCACTGCACATCCACCTAATCATTGTCATTTCTGTACATTTGAGCCTGCAAATATCCTCTTCCTTTACTGGCCAGGTCTCACTACCATACAGCATCACTCTCCTAACACATGCTGCATACAAAGACCCCTTAGCACATAGGAAGAGTCCTGTCAATGTCAGGAGTCAACAACTCCCTGAACTTCTTCCAACCATTCTCACCCTAGCTACAGAGCTAGCTCCAGCCCCACCTCCAGCACATAACATGTCTCCCAAATAACAAAACTCTTCCACACACTCAAGAGACTCACCAGCAAGTTCAATCCTTTCATGCCTGACAATCTCCACCTGCTCTCCCTGACACGCCGCACACATAAAATCAGCATTATCTCGCAGTCTACCTCTAATACTACTACATCTCTTGTGCACCCATTTATCACAAACACTGCACAAGATGGAATAACTTCCCATGCCCTTGTGGCAAATTGCACATGGCCACTCTCCCTCTTCTTTGCCTGCACCACCATCAACCCTAAATAGCATCACTTTTGTTTTAGCTGCATTTACCCTTAAGCCCTTGTTCCCCATACAATCTCTCCACTTCCTAAATCTTTCCTCCGCATCCCTTTCATTCTCTGCAATCAACAACAAATCATCAGCATACATCATCTCCCACGGGAGTCCATTTCTGAAGTCTCGTGAGAGGGCTTCAAGTACCATGATAAACAACATAGGACTCAAAACTGACCCTTGATGCACACCAACATTCAGGGAAAAATCATCACTCAAATCTCCGTTCACTCTTACCTGGGTGCGAACACCCACATACATGGCCATAACCACCCTAACAAACCACTCCTCCAACCCAAGCTTTCTCATTGCCCACTTCACCACCTTTCTAGGGACTCTGTCAAAGGCCTCTTCCAAATCAACAAAAACAAAATACAGGTCCCTTTTCTTTCCGATATATTTTTCCTGACGCTGTCGGACAATGAATATGGTATCAGTAGTCCCCTTGCCTGGCATAAACCCAAACTGCATCTCATCAACATTCACTCTTTCTCTAATCATACCTTCTAGAACTCTCTCCATTACTTTCAGTATCTGATCTAAAAGCTTTATACCTTCATAATTTCTTCTTTCCAGGGCATCACCCTTCACTTTGTACACATTTACAATTATACACTTCAGCCAATCATCTGGGACAACACATATATAATCCTATTTATCAGGTCAGTGACTAACCTGACCCCTGTATCTCCTGAGGCAGTCAATCCAGAAACACCTGCTACCTTTCCCACCTGCATCCTGCCTATTGCCTCACTCACAGTAGCAGCGTCAAAGGCCAAGGGCCGAACACTGGATCTGCTGGCTCCCAACCTTCCCTGTCCCAGTCAAACTCCTCATTCAATAACCGGCTATAATGCTCCCTCCATGCATCTTTAAAATCCCCACTGTTCACCACTATAATTTCTTCATCATTCTTCACACACTGCTCACCTATAATATTTCGATTGTCCCTCTTCATCTGATCTGCCACCTTAAATATCATATTTTTCCTTTCCACATGATTTAGGTTATCAGTATGATGGACGATATGAATGCCAATTTACCGCAGATGTAGCAGAAAGATTTTGGACTATTTACACAATTTCTCAGCATTATAATGGTGGATGGGATATCAGCACAACACTTGATTACACAAAAGCACAATCTGTCAACAGAGTGGAAAAGACACTGTTTACACATTGAATTCTATTCTGCAACTGACAGAGAACTGCAACTCAGGAGTGGGCACTATTTGAATGTCCCAGCATGTCCAGTCGTGTTTTTGCACTTGCAGGCCCCTGGTAACTCATTTATCTAGGCGTCTGCTTTCAAAAAGAAGCTATTGCGCTTCACAAACAACGAAAATAGCCCAGTCTGTTAAACTTTTTGTTTCAAATGCTTCGAACACTGGTACATATATATAGTACCGTACTATACATAGGCCTAATGGTATGCTGGTATGCTTGAACACAAAAACTACATTTATTATTTTCCGTGGGACAAAATCTTTGTTGACCATTGTAATATGAAATGTTTTTCAGCAAGAACAAGCGCTCAGCAAGTTACTAAGTCATAAATAACAAGACTCAAAATGATACTGATAAGTAAGGCTGTGTATGGAATCCTCCCTCCCCCTGTTTATCCACATTTTCTTGTCGGCTACCGCTGGAGAGAGTGGTGGGTGAGGAAGCCTTCATCCTTTACGATCCATATCTTAATTTCTAAGGTTAAAAATCATAACATTAGTCTCCCGCGCAACGAATAGCCTTGAGAGAGCCAGTGGATGTTATTGCTATCCTCTGAACTGCTTCGTATTCCTCTCCCTGTCTTGTCCCTTTCCCTGTCTCTCCCTTCCTTCCCCTGCCTTCCTCCTGCTACACAGTGCCTGTCTCCGGTCATTCTCGCAGCTTGTGCTTTGTCTTCCCCTTTCCCCTCTCCTCCTAACCCTCCTCTCTCCCCTCTTACCTCTTCCTGTCTTTTCCTGTCCTACTTCTGGTTTCTTCCTCCTCCTGCCTCCCTCCTACTGTTCCCATTATCTTTCCTCCTTCCTTCTCCAGACTTTTCCCTTGACTGCTTCCTTTCCTTGACGACTCATTTTACCGTCTCCTTCCTTCCCTTCTCATTCCTCTCCTAGCCTCTTCCTGCTTCATCATTCCTCCCTCCTTTCCCCCCCCCCCTCTTACTCCTGCCTCACACCATATCTTCTCTTACCCTCTCTCTTTACATCTCCATCCTCCTCTTACCTCTCCCTGTGCCTCTCTACACCCTTCTCTTCCCCACCTCTCTACTGCCTCACTTCATATCTGTCAATAATCCGACACTGCCCCTAATTCTTCAACCCCCCACCCCCAATCCACATATTCTTCTCGCCTACCCCTCGTCCCCATCCCGTAACCACATATTTCCCTCCTCTCCCCCCACCCCCACCCTTAATCCACACATCCTTCTGGCATACCCCCCGCACCCACTCCTAATCCACGTATCCCCGGCCTCCTCTCCCAATCCATATACCCCTCCCTACCCCATGACCCTGCTCATATCCAAAACCTATCCGCAACCTCCTTCAGTACAGTTCATCTTGGATGATAGCTACTTTTCCACAGTCTCTCTCTCTCTCTCTCTCTCTCTCTCTCTCCAGCCACACAAATTTAGCGTGGGAAGACCCTTTCGTAACAAAGAGAGTAAAACATTTTCCATTACAAATATTGCAATATATCTGACTTCAGTTTATTCTTACTACCACCAAACGACTTCATTCAGCTTAGGAGTATCTCTGACTTAAGGGACTCATTCATCCCTCACTGCGGATCCTGACTGTACTTCCTTCACATTTTCGGTGAAATGGTTCCTTTTATTTTTACAACCCTCAGACGATACTCCTTTTTGGCTTAAGAGACCCCTCCTTATAGCTCAGTATATTAGGCAAAAATCGTTCAGAACATGAAAACAATGTGAAAATGTGGATACAAGTAGATTTTTTATGCTTTTTCACATAAAAACAGGACACATACGATCTGAACACAATTGCGGCCGCCATCTTGGTTTCAAAATGGCCTCCCCAAAACAGTGAAATTTGCAGAATTTCAACTACTACGTTATATATAAAGTTGATATAATTTCCTAAATCGTCTGTTTTCACACAATGAATCTCTTCCTTAAATTTGTATTACAAAAAAAAAAAAATGTGACAGTTATCGGAGGCAGGTTCTAAAAAAAAAAAAAAAAAAAAAAAAAAAAAAAAAAAAAGTGAAAACTGAGGTAGCTTTGGCAACAATTATTGTGCTCTCTTGATGAGAGTGACGCTAGTTGATTTTCCGGCATTACTCCGATCGCAAATCTATTGTGATGGTTTACTGTGTTAAACATAGCATTATTAAGCTCTTCTGGGTTTCACAACAATCAACGCAATAACTGTCACCAAATCTACATCGGGAAACTGTTTGGTGCAACCGGCCACAGGATACAAAATGTAGTGAAAATGGTATGTTCTGGCCTGTGAAAGACTGGATTTACTAACCTATTTGCATATGACAATAAATAAGTATGCTTGGAATTTAATGTCAGTACTTTGAAACTTCATCTAAGAGGACATGCTCAAAAGCTACACAACACCATGATCAATCACCCTCCATTCAGTCGAAGTTTGCACAACATGTCAAGGCAATGGTTGCAACATTTCAGGAATTGGGAAATCCACTCACAGAAGAGGGAACCGATCTTGTTCATCTGGATGTAAAGTAAGTCATGGATGAAAGCGCAGTTTCCAGTCTCCAGAATTAAATCAATGGGGCAATCACCACGAGACGTCAACTGCAAGACAGTCCAGGACTTCACATCAAATATGGGCTCTGAAAAACAACTGTGAATTGTTCGGCAGAATGAATATTTCCTCTCAATCCAGATATGAAGATATGCCTGAATTTTCAAGACACAACAACCATGGAACACTACCTTCTCTTTCGGACATGGGAGAGCTGAGGCAATGTACGAAGTCAAACCTCATTGGATACCTTGATAAGGTGATTACAGCCTCAGATTATGGCCCCTACAGTAGACGCAAAATTTTCAGATGGATCTGTCGTAGTCAACATGCTGCTTCCCAAACCCTGCGCAACATTTAGTGGCTGTTCAGAACAAGTTATCACACATTACGGCATCAGGAACTTGGAAACCACAGAGTGCCTAGATGTGGTGTGGGATCAATACATCCATAACAGCATGAAGGGCTCAGCAAGACAGAAAAGAGGATCAGGGAACCGCATGCCAAGCAGGACATATTTGGGGTCAGTCAACAGTAGTAAAAAAGCACTCACCAAGCCAATCAGAGTGGCGTTGGACCTTGGACTCCAACGGTTGGTGGATTCCTTTCTGTAAAACACTTCCAGAGGCAGCCAAATCATCATGGAACTGATCAAATGCAGCTATAAATAGGAATGCAGACCTCCTTGCATGTGTTTCAATGCAGCACTTCCGTGCACTGAATTTTGCGATTGTGCAGGAACGAGCCATCATACAAAGTGGCTGTTAATTATCTATGACAGTCTACAGACAATGAGCTTTTCTTCCAGTCTGCATTGTTCTATGTACCATGTATAAATGTTGTCTCTGTTCTGTATATTGTGATCACTGTAGTATGGCATGCGTATGTATTATATACCATAATTTGGTTAGGTGGAACAGACAGCACTGTTATCATTTGCATTTAATCCCTTATGCATGAAAACAGAGGATTACAGCAGCTAATGTATGCCCTGGCAGTTGAAATATTGCTTCTTTTTTTTATGGTGGTCATTTTGAAATCAAAACGGCGGCCGCAGTTTTAGTCAGAGTGTGTGTGTCTTGTTTTTACATGAAAGAGCATTAAAAATTCTACCAGCATGCAAGTTTTCACACTTGTTTCACATTTTGAAAAGTGAATAGTACTGTAATATTAGGAAGAGGTTGCTTCCCCGCACCATCTTTTCCCTCTCTCCTTGACGACCATCCATCACTCCATGTTATTCTAAATAACCAACCCTCCCCTTCTTCAAACAACACTTTCTTCCCCTCTTTTAAACTTTCCCTCCGCTTCGCTACCTCCAGCTCTCCATCATACTGGTCATATCGTTCTCCTTCTCCCCTTACCAGCAATTAAATCAGTTTTCCTCCAGCACTTCGAGCCATCTCATAATTTATCAAGCAGCCCTTTCCCTTGTTTTTTTTCTTAAATACTTCAATTTCGAGTAACCACTACTTATTTCACGTCTCACTTTCATATCATCAATAACCCTGTAAAGGGAAAGGAATAATGAAACTTAGTGGAATAGTCCTACATCATCAGAATCACGTTTAACAGTGAAGAAATTCAAAAAACTTTCATATACTAATAGGCAGGTCTACGAGGACTTCTTCAATTATGTGTCATCTTCAAAATACACTGGTCTAATTAAGTGATAATATTTCATGCTCTAAGTCATATTATGGTCCTTAACAATGACGTACTTCCATGCCACTTCAAATATAAGTCCACAATCTAGCAAGAAGCCTGAACCGTCCTAGGCCCGTATTATCGTCCGTAGTTCTGTAATTCCTCTTCCTAAGCAATTTATTTTGCTAATTACTCCGTACTATCCTTTTCTGTGTCTTTTAAATCATTTAAATACTCAGCTTAATTACCGTACACATTGATATTAACTAGCCTTATCCAAAAACCATTGCTTAGGACGACATGGTAGGGAGCCCCCTAAACTGACGATAATACGGACCCTGGTCTTGTCCTGTCAACTATCTATGCGTATCAGTTTACCTGCATCAACACCACCTAGACTCCATTTTTTCTGGAGTCCACAAGAGACCACCAGTAAGATATGGATAGCAGACGTGCATACACAATTACGTGAGTTTCCTTGTGACAGCAGTGTTCTGCAGAGCCCCACTGTACTGGAAAAACCAGTGATTCTCAACCTTTTTTGCCCCATTCACCCCTCCCACCATTTGGCAGAATGTCATTCCCCCCTTTCCATGACTGTCTTACTCATAAGGTGCTTACCTGAATAATACGCATAAAATAATGAAAATCTGCTTTAATATATCCATAGTAGTACAGTACATATATATTTACATGGATTATTTTGTAGTGCAGTTATAAGCTTTCTCAGAACGACCACAGTACGGTACAGACCTGTTTGCAGCTGTAAGGCTGACTTGAACTGAGAGTGAGTGACAGAATCTACCGAAGCCTGAGGGCCAACAGCGTCACTACTTTGTACACGTCCAAAACGAAAACCTGACGGTACTGGAATATGGCGACTCTCTCTCTCTCTCTCTCTCTCTCTCTCTCTCTCTCTCTCTCAGGGTATCGGTTTATAAAATACGTAAAAATAATTTTTTATTTAGTCGAGATGAAATTTCCCTTGATCTGAGAGGTTTTTGGAGTTCCTTCGCCGTTTCCTCAGCTTAGGCAAACAAAACAAGCTGACAGGACGAACACACAGGAATTATACATGAAAGAAGACAAGCCTCCTCCTCCACCTCGGACCGCACGTACACACATATTATCTCACTCACAGAAACAACTGAAACGGACCTGAGAGAAAATTTTCTCTTCCGTTATTTCTCACATTATTCCTTAATTATTATAAAAATAACAATACACTGGGGGAAAAAAAACAATTTGGGCCTAACTGATGCACATTATGTTTTGTGTTCAGAGGCAATAAAAAGATGAATATAACAACAGTTTGAGCTTGCCATTCTATGGCCTCAATTCCCCCCCTGAGACACTTAAATTCCCCCCTGGTTGAGAACCCCTCGGATAAACAATCCAACACTGCCATTTGTCGTATCAATACCTCACGCTGTATCACCATATTTACCGCACCTCACCTCACACCACCCCTCAACCTCATCTCACGACCCCTTCACCTCACGTCAATACCCCACACATTAGTCTCATCTTATCACTCCCCCACGTCATCATCCCTCATCTCACCCTACCACCCTTCCACCTCAGCTGTCCAAAACTACCTACCTGCTTTTTTGTCCTTGTCACTGAACCATAGAATAGTTACGTTAATCTACCCTATGGCAAAGAACCTCGAAAGGACCATTAGGTTTGTTGCTGTTTGTTCTCCTTTGTATACCTCACTTCTCCACCTAACCACCCCTGCTCAACCTCATCTCTACATCCCTCTACCTCACCTCAACACCTCTCCATCTCACTTCAACACCAGTCCACCTCACCTGAACATCCTTTCACCACCACCTCATCACTCTGCTCTCCACCTCATTTTATTGCACCTTTTTTCATCCCTCCACCTCACCTCATCCCCTTCATCCAATTTCGTTCCACCTCCTTTTAGCCTATTCCCCTTCGCCTGTTCACAACACAGCAAACCACTTCCATGCCATCCAAATTTTTCATACCCTTTGACAGACCCTCTACTCTTTTGTCAGCTGCACAACAGTCTCTGTAAACACCATGTACAGTCGCATTCTACAGTTTCCTTTTCACTAACCAAAAAGAAATGTCACCTGGACAAAGTAATCAACGTATTCATGCGGATTGGAAGGGTTGTATTACAGCTTCACTAATTTGCTAAGCGAAATGTGGCATGAGCTAACCTTGCTTACGTAGCTAAACAGAGAAAGAAAGTCCCTGCCCACCTTAAAGTAGACGATATTTTAAGGCACAGGCAGGCAGGATGGCTATGGAAGGGCAGAAACAGGGGACAAGACAAAGAATGTGGCAGGAGGAGGGAAAAGAAAGCAAACAGAAGCAAGTATGAGAAAGTATAGGGAGAAGGCAGGCAAGCAGGCAACCACAGACACACCAGAGGAAGGTGGTAAGTAGTAGGGAATACAGGGAAAGCTGGAGGGAGGGAGGGAGGGGGGTTCTTTTTAGCTTAATACGATCATGTGAATGCAGCAAAAATAAATATACATGAAACAGTGTACGGTGCCTGCCCTCACAAACTGGCACTGCGATGCTGACCTTCGACCAACTGCTTTCAACATCTAGTTACTTCATTCCTGCCTGATTCATAACACTTTCAGATTGATTAGTCCAAACCTGATCAAAACTGCTTTTATACCGACAAGTGACCTCGACTTTCGACCTTTCATTGTGATCTTGGCCTTCAACTGATTGTTTTCAAAATCGGATCTCTTTACCCCTGCTTTACCCTGAACCCTTCCATAAAGGTGTAAGTAAATCGGATAAAAAGTTTCAGTCGACCTTCCCATATTACCCTGACCTTTGGTTTGACCTATGATTATCATAAACAGTAAAACGACCCCGTGGCTGACTCACAACCTTTCCCCCAAATTTGGTCCAAATCAGGTCAAACTGTTTTAGTTATTCTGTTCACTCACAAAAACACGTGTCAAACTCTGACTTTTCCTGTGACCTTGATCTTTGACAAACTGTTCTCAAAATCAAACCCTTCGTTCCTGCATTACCGTCAACCCTCAAATCAGATCTAAATCGGATAACAACTGTTTAAGCTGACCTTCCCACGTCAAATTTGGCCTGGGCTTGTGACCTAAACCATTGACCCATTGTTCAAAAAAAAAAAAAAAAAAAAAAAAATCAATCCCTTACTGCCCATCTATTTCTCTACCGTGGTTAAAACCGGAAAAAAATTTGTTATATTATCCACAGACAATGATAAACAAAGAATAAACACGTCATGCAAAACTTAACACCCTCTCTTGCTTTACTAACGCAGCTGTACTAAAAAAAATAATCGGAGAGTTATGCTGAATCACCTAGTAAGGACTGCAAGTTGTTTATGGTTTTGTGGGGGGACTCCTCCTCTTCTGTCTGTCTGTCTGTGTCCGTCTCTCTCTCTCTCTCTCTCTCTCTCTCTCTCTCTCTCTCTCTCTCATGTATTATACACCAAGCAGGAGCCGTGACAAAAGTTCCCCCGGTTTCCTCGAGTGGCCTTGAGGTCCATGGTCCCCGGTCCTGTATTTTTGCCGCCCAGACCACAAGTTATAATTGCAGGGCATGTTGGATATCAAATATTTTACCACTGTGGGTGTAAACTATACACCTACCAGACCCCACAACCAGTGACAGGAGGTGGGTGGGTG
Source organism: Coenobita brevimanus (assembly GCF_032717465.1). Taxonomy (NCBI): domain Eukaryota; kingdom Metazoa; phylum Arthropoda; class Malacostraca; order Decapoda; family Coenobitidae; genus Coenobita; species Coenobita brevimanus. Next base: position 20,124,433 of record NC_137024.1, on the reverse strand, counting down.
TGGGTGTGAAGATGTGGGTGGGTGGGTGAGGATATGGGTAGGTGAGGAAGATGGGTAGATGTCTGGTGAGAAGGAGAAAAGCAGGTGGTGCGAGTGAAAGTGGAATGGGTGTGTGAATGACAGTCGAGAGAAATGTGCAAGATGGCATCGAAATGGAGCACAGCTTGGGGGCCGGGGTGTTGGGAGATGAGTGGGATGAGTTTTGAGGGGTGAGTGAGTATGGACACGGAGAAAATTTCCAGGACGCTTACAAGTATAAAGATTTTTCCGTCAGACCTCATGATTTCCAATGGTGCGGTATTTAAAATGTATCAGAAAATGTTCAAACAAGACTATCGATCTACAGGATTTAAAACTTTTCTTTGATATATAAAAGTCTTAGCAGTTTTTCTACGGACGTTCTTAGGATTACATCAACTTCAGTGTAATATATTTTTACAAACTTTTAGACAATTTCCAGAGGTTTTTAGAACTCTGTCAAGGTGTATTGTAGAATTCCTGTACTTAACAACATTTAGCGCCTTTACACAACCAGTTTAGCGGCATTTTTGTATTTGGTTTGGTCTCTCCGGTGGGAACATCAGGCAGTGAACTGCTTTATCGCTGACTTCAAAGATTTTGTTATGGATTTTCTTCAGACACATACGAATATGCCATATTACATCCTAACATGTACCATCCTCCTCCACCTCCTCGTCCTCTCATTCCTCTGTGTCGGCTCCATTTTTTCTCGCTACCTCTCTTCCGCCTTCTTCTCGTCCTCCTGTCATTCTTCTGTGTATGTTTCTTTCCTCTCCATCCATCTATCCTTCTCCTTCTCCTATATACGTTCCTTTCATCTCTCTCCCTCCCTCCATCCCCTTCCTCTGATCTGCGAGAGTAAAGTTTTCATGACGTGTTTAGATGGATTCAACCTTCCATGACCAAAAGATGCTTGGACATGGAGGAGGAGGAGGACGATGAGGGAAGTGCAAAAAGAGGACAAACAGAACAACGAGAGAGAGAGAGAGAGAGAGAGAGAGGGGGGGGGAGGAAGGGGCTGCTTCTCGGTGGCTTAGAGGGCTTCTTGTCATTTCTTCCTTAGTTACTTAATGTAAGCTATATTTCACATCAGCACACTTTTGTACTGGCAAATGTAATTTATTCTTTGAGTACTATGACAACCTCAGTACTGTATACTGCTACCGCCACTCACTTCAAAAGACCCCCTTCCATAGATGTATAGGGGAGTTCCGACTCCCCTGAATATTAATGGGGGATACATGTTAGCAAAATACCATGGTATCCATGGCATTTTCTTGTTTTCATGCAAGAAAGATGGAACCAAAGGCCACGAGCCTGCATGATTATTCTCTCCAAGAGAAAAAAAAAAAAAAAAAAAAAGGAAAACAAGATAACAGAGCCAAATTCAAGATCCATTCACTTCGAGATGCCTGGACACACTGCATTTGGAAGACTGGAGATCATAGGAAGTACGAAATACAGACAAAGGGAGACAGTTCCAAAGCTGACCTGTTGCAAATATGAAAGACTGGAAATAACGGTAATTCTTGCATTAGAGAGCAGGACAGAAAAGGGATGAGAGTTTGTTGCTAGACGGGTGCTGGTGGAGGGATGCAAGCATACAGTTCAGAAGAGCAGTGACCATTGAAGTAGCGATAGCAATGAGATAAGATGCAACAGATCGGCAAAGAGAGGTTCAAGGGAGCCAGTAAGAGGAGGAGAGTTAATGAGACGAAGAGTCTTTGCTTCCACCTTGTTGAGAAGAGCTGTATGTGAGAAGCCTCTCCACATATTGCAGTCTTTCCAAGATAAATCTCAAGAGAATGCAACCCCAAGTATGTTTAAAGATGATGCATAACCGAGTTAAATATTGTTAAAAATTAGAGGATACTCTTGCAGAAGATTTTGTCGTGTTGAAAGATATAAGAACAAAGTTTCTGATGCACTGAAAACAAGAAAGAATACTTTCACCCCAGTCAGAGATATGAACCAAGTCAGACATTTGGTGTGCCATAGCCTCATCCCGTTTGTTGAAATAACTGCTGAGATGGATACTGCGGGAAGCGAATGGAAAGGTAAAAGGTAGAGTCATGCAGCGTATGATTTGACAGAGATAGATGTACAGCTTAGAAGGTTATTAATGAATAGAAGGAAGAGAACTGGTGATGGGACAGAGCCCTGAGGAACACCAATATTGATAACCTTGGAGAAGAACAGTGGCCGTCTGCAACAGCAACTATACAAGCACAGTAAATCGACCAGGAAGGAAGCTTGAGATGAAGGCACAGATAGAAGTATAGAAACCGTAAGAGGGCAGTTTGAAAATTAATAATTTATACCGGACTGGATCGAAAGACTTTGAGATGTCTAGTTCAGTGATAAAACTTTCACTGAAGTTCCGAAAGGAGCATGACCAGGAGTCAGAAAGGTAGACAGTGAGGCGTCCCTTGTGGAACCCATACTGACGATCGGAAAGACAGTTGCAGTAGAAAAGGCACTTTATTTTTTTGTTTTGTTTAGAACAGACTCAAAAACTTTTGAAACGCAGCATGTTAAAGCAACTGGGTAATAGTTAGAGGGCTGGGAATGGTCACCCTTCTTTGGAACTGGCTAAATGAGTGAAAACATCCAGCAAGAAGGAAGGTACAATTTGATGGGCAAAGGTGAAAGAGCTTACCTAGGCTAGGCGAAGGCACAAAAGGATATTTCTTGATGACAACAGGAGGGACCCCATCAGATTCATATACCCTGTTTTCAAAAAGGTGCCAATCATCAAACACAAACTTTGACTCTTCTGACACTTAATGTAACTTACACCAACACAGTCACTTAAGTCTGTCCCGTCCGATGTTCATTTAAAACCCCAGACACAAAGCGTAGCATTCAGCAGGCACACATTTCATACTTTGTCACTTACCTATTTACTGACCACCAGACCCCATAACCAACACAAACAACTAATATATTTAGTTCAAGCGGTTTTATATTATTCCATATTGCACAATTTACCGCTTTTCGCCCTGTTTTGACACTGTCGCATCATTCATGGAGACGATGCTTCAATTTTGTGTTAAACAGTACAGTGGAGAACCTCTATTAACATCACTTGCCTTTATCTATATGGCAAACCAATGTATAGTACAGGTATATGAGTATACTGTGATCAAATTCAGTTAAGTATCCTTCATTATATTTCTTAGTGGCTGCGTGCAAACTCTAGACATAAAATGCAGTCTTTCAATGCTGCATCCTTCTTGCGTTCAGCCATCGCAGTGTCTGTGTTTATTTATACTCCTCTACCAGCCACATGTGAACTGCACTACTTAACCTCAGTGGCCTCCCGCTCCCGCAGCTGAAGAATACTCCTCAATCTGATCCTCCCGCCTCCACACAGGAAGCCACAGCTGAAACTAGCATTTCCAACCTGAAGCCGCAGTGATTATGGCACAGTAAACGTCAAGGTGGATGGCGCAGTTGCAGTCAAGATGGCGCAGTTACAGTCAGGTTACAGGCAAGGCAAAGCATCGCAAGGGAAGGGAGAGAGCACATCAGCCCAAAGATAAAGGTACTTGAAAGCGCTGCACCACCAACCACACAACACAGGAGAGGGTACGGTAATCTCGTAACAGCTGGCTTTCGAGTCCCTTCTTTACCAGTTAATTTTTCCGCATGCTACGTTAATACAATCTCCATTGTTATTATTGTATGGTTATAAAAATGAGGCCTGAATAAAACCCCTAGGAGGACGTGTAATGCAATTTGATTGCAGATTTTCACGTCAGTGTCGCATGACTGCTGGTGGAAGGAGGAGGAAGGGAAGGAAAAAGGCTATGAGAGGGATGAGGTGGAAGGGAGAAAGCAAATGAAATATGAAGATGAGGGAAAGGGAAAGGGGACGAGGACAGTTCGGGGGGGGGGGAAGGAGACAGACACAGAGGGAAAGAAAAGAAGAATGGTAGTACCGGTAATGAAAGGGTCAGGGAGAAGGGGAAGGAGGACCAGAGGAGAGGTCATGAAGGAAGAAAGACGGAGAGAAGAGAAAGAAAGGAAGGGAAGTAGGATAGGAGGAGAGAAGGATCGGCCAGAGGGAAGCAAAAAAGGAAGCAAGGGAAAGAGAACCGATAACTGACAAAAGAAAAGAAGAAGGGAGGAGGGGAAGGAGGTAGGGAGGGAAGGAGTGAGAAAATGAAGGAAAATATGATTTGAGGTTGGGTAGTAGGAAGACAGGGAGGTAAGGGAGGAAAGGAAAAAATGGAAGGATGCAGAAAAGGGGGGAGGGAGGAAAGGACGGGAGAATGAGAAAGGGAAGAAAGAAAGGCGGTAGGAAAGAAAAGATGTGAGTATGGAAAGGAAGAAAGAAAGGGATGGGAAGAGAGAAGAAATGGAAGGAGGAATAAAGAAAGGATGGGGGAAGGAAGATATGGAAGAAGACAGGGAGGAGAGGAAGAACAAAGGGAAGGAGGAAGGAAGGGGAAAGGAGAAAGAGAAGAGGAGTGGGAAGAAGGAAAGGAAAAAGGGATGGAGGAAGGAAGAGTAGGAGGACCGGGGAGGGAATGTCAACAGACAGGAGCATTACGATTGGGCAAAAGTCAATCCCATATTATCGGTTTTGGATCTGAAGTTCGGCTACCATAGTCCACATCATCTATGTCGTAACAGACAACATTTACGTCCATGGCAGGGTTTACCATAAAAAAAAAAAAAAATCTCTAGGATTCTAATAATTATAGCGCGTTAAAGCAAGGTCATCTCCACCCCAAGACTTCTACCACCAAGCCATAAAGTATCTGGGGAAAGGAGAGAAAGGTGAAATAAGTCAGTGTAGGGGAAGAATAAGTAGAGGAATGAGAAAAAGTGTAAAAAAGAGGATAAACTCAAGGAAGAGTGACTGAAAACGAGAGCGAAAGAGAAGGAATCTTAAGTGTACAGAGGCATAAATGAAGGAGGAAAGGAAGGGGAAATGGACTAAAAGATGAACTGGAAGGACACAGAAGCGATGAAAGGAAGAGGGAAAGCAAGAAAAAGCAACTGAGAAAGGGAAGAAAGGAAGGGGAAATGCGTTGTCGAACGAAATAAAAAGACAAAGCAAAGGAGAGGAAAGAAACGAAGTATAGAACAACTGCAAGATGGAAGAAAGAATGAATCAATGTTAAGCAAAAGAAAAAGCGAATAAATACTGCAGAAAAGAAGAACTGAAGAAAGAAAGAAAGAAAACTTGAGAAGCACCTTGGAAGGAATGAGAATGAAAAAGAAGCAATAAGAATAACGATGAAAAAAAGCAATAGTGAAAAAATGAATGTATAGTTTATGAAAGAACGCGAGAAAAAGGAAGGAATGAAATAAGATTGGCATGAAGGAGAAAATATGGAAGGAAAATAAAAATGAACCACGAAAAGGAACAGAAAAATGAATGACAAGGGGATGAACAGAAGAAAAGAGAAAACGAACACGAAACAGGAAACACTGAAAAACCTTGGAAATGACGGAGAAACTGGAGAGGAAAGAAAAGAAGTCAAGAAAATGGGTGATATAGAATGAGAAAGGGATGAGGAAAAAACAAGTAAAGAATAACTGAGTACGAAGAATGAAAGGAAGATGGAAAATAATGAAAAACAAGAGGAAGAAAAACAGAGGGAAAGGCGGAGAGGAGGCAGGTGGAATTTGTTCAAGAGAAGTGTGTGTGTGACGGAAAGACAGTTTGATCCAGGGATATAAGGTGGGGGAATTGGGGTAGAGGACTGCAGGGGAAGGAGATTTGATGGTTAGGGAGACAGAAGAGGGGATGTCACAGAGAAGGAAACAGAAGAGAGAGAGAGAAATACGGGAAGAAGGAAGGAAGATATATTGGCCGTAAGGGTAGGGGATGGCAGAAAAAAGAAAGGATTTGGTGGGGGAAGGTGGAGGGGGAAGGAACGGAAGAGGGAATGAATACTAACAAGAAGAAGAGAAGAGAAAAGCTGATAAGACTGGGAAACATGAGGATGACTTTCCTTCCGCCTGTACTTTTCCACTTGGGTTAATCTTTCAATCTTGTTCATGACTCTCCCTCCCTTCAACCGTATACTCCTACACGTAATTCTTCCACCTTGTCCTTGGTCTTTTCTCCAGAAAATACTCCTTCACATAGTCCTTCCACCTCCATCCATCTCCATCAACACAACTCCATCTCTATCACCACCATCACTCCTTCCTACTTTAAACTAATCCCTTTTTATACCTCTGTACTTTAGCCTGTTAGTCCACATACATTCTTGCCACAGTGAAACGATATTACTCAGCTTATGTGATACCTCATTGAAATGATATTACAGACACTCCAATAAAATCTTTAGTGCCATTAAATTTTATAATCTTTCTTCCTTGTTATAATTGGACGATTTTATTCAATTTAAGGAAGGGCTCTCGTGTTGAAGGGCTTAGAAAGACCGTCATGTCCCTTTACAACACTATGACGCCTTTTATCCTTGATTTTTGCGTCCGTCAGACGACTAGGCTACATTTAGCTCAGAAAAAACTTCCGCTGTGGCGCTAAGCCAAAAATTCGACAGGAACTTCCTCGCAACATTACAGTAAAATGCCTTTCCGGCAGAGAATTGAATGCACTCAGTTCCTCACAACACCGAGAGTGTTTAAGTCGGGGAGGCAGAAGGTGGAACTGATGCTGGGATTTAAAGACTTACTCTTATCATTGTGTCAGTATTAAAGAAAAATGCTTTATTTTGGTATCCTTTATTTGTGGTGTCCAGAATGCCAATCTGATAAGCTATAAGGCGAATACAAGAAAAAAAAAATACGTTCTTATGTATATGAACACAACACTGAAATACAGTTTCTTTCTTTGGAAAGGAGACGACAAAACTGCTATATTGTTTGTAGTTTTACGCTGAAGTAGTGAATAATTTTTTCACAAATGAAAAAAAAAATAATGCGACCAAGAACATGACCGCCTAAAGCTCTCTAAAATGAAGAAAACAAATGGATGAGAGAGAGAGAGAGAGCGCAAGGGAGAAGTACGATGAAAAGGGGGAGACAGGAACTGAATTAAGGTAAATCGTCTTAAGTTAAACAAAAAAAAAAAAATACAAAGGATTAAACACTCTCCAGTAACTCCATGCCGACTTTTGTTTTCAGCTGTTGCGCAAGAAATCTTAATATTAGCGCAGCCGTGTCATACTGAGGGTGGGATAATCAAATGTGTGATGATCCAGCAGTGGTGTGAGTGTGTGGAGGAGGCTGGATGGGGTCATGGTTAGGGCGCCATACGGTATATCGTAATAATAGCCGGGGTTACCAGTCCTTACTGCCGCTACAGGTGGTTCTGCGGGAGAAGGGGGGCAGAGCGGACATGTAGAGGAGGGAAAGGGCGTGTGAGAAAGGGTGTGGTAGCAGTAGGGGTGTGTAGCAGGATCCGGAGTGTGGGGAGGGAATGAGGGTGTCAATACGTGGGTGGAAAAAAAAAAAAAAAGGTGGATAAGAGAGTGGATGAGAGAGTAGAAAGATGAAAAAAAAAAAAGTGGATGAGAGAGTAGTGACAATGGTGAAAGGAGAGGATGAAAGAGTAGTGAAAAGGTGGAGAAGAAAGTAGTGAGAATGGTGGAGAAAGGAGCGGGTGAGGGATTAGTGAGAAAGGTGAAGGGAGTGGATGGGGAATTAGTGAGAAAGAAGGTGAAGGGAGTGGATGAGAGAGTTCTGTGTGTATCGAATAGTGAAAGCAGAACGATGAGGAATGCGTGGATATGGGAAGAGCTAGTTAACATTTGTTCAGTCCCCCTTGTGCTGTGCTTGCTTGTTGAGAAGTGAAAATCTTCAATTAACAGGGGTAAGTTGAAAGAGTACCAAGAAGTGTCTGAAGAATGTGACCTTCACTGTTAGGTTGATAAGTCTTGGTCTGAATGAGCTCCTCATTCCTTTCCCCTTATCAGTGTGTCAAAACAAGGTCCGAAATACAAATATGCCAGTGTCAGATTAAGCGAGGCATTTTACAGCAATCAATACCATGCAGTCATTCATTATTCTCTTGTATTAATTTACACCCTTCAAAACCCTGTAAATCATTAGTACCTTTACTACACACACACACACACACACACACACACACACACACACACACACAATTATTCTCATGCTTCAATGTCCATGTCAGAATTACCTTGGCATCACTCATTCGGGCAACTTATAAAATATGAGTACGGTACGCCATATGCACTGGCCACTGACAAAATGCCGTACGGTTCTCTCCATACTCACTGATAGCATTTAGTCTCTTCAGTGAGTGATAAACTGTCCTTAATTTTTGCCACTCACTTGTATATAGCAGATTACTATACTACATATATATTTTTGCAAAGCACTCATTACATTTGGTAACGGTCCAGCGACAAACTTATTAAATGAAAATGGTAGGTTCTCGATACTCACAAAAGGATATACTGTGACAAAATTTGTTAGTATTACCACCAGTACTACAACTTAGTCTCATATATATGAAATGTGTTAAAAGTTTCCGGTATTTAATACAAAGCCCGCCATTCACTTTAAAACCGTTGTAATTCCCTTCATTCATTTGGAAACTGTAATACACTTCCAGTATAAACTGTACAACAGCTCCCGTATAAACTGAACGACAGTTCCCGTGTACGCTAAACTGTACTACTGTTCCCGCATAAACTGTACTACAACTTCCGTATAAACTGAACGACAGTTCCCGTGTAACTTGTACTACAGTTCCCGTATAAACTATACGACAGTTCTCATGTAAACTGAACTACAGTTCCCGTGTAAACTGTACTACAGTTCCCGTGTAAACTGAATCACAGTTTCCGTGTAAACTGTACTACAGTTCCAGTGTAAACTACACTACAGGTCCCGTCATTCTCTTATACGATGTAGTAAAATTATCCTTCTCTCCCCCGCTACTGTTCACACAGAGAAACAAAAGCTCTAAGTATGTGTGTCCATCACCGATACTTGACAAAACTAAGTTATTAATTTTAAGGACACGAGTTTCTAGATCCAGCCTTTGCTTTGAGCAGAGGTAAACCAGCTCTGCTGTCGGGCCCTGCTGCGGATGTCACTGATTGCATTGCGCAGTTGACCTTTGTGCAGTGTGGTGCGGTGAGGATCTGTCCGTTCTCCCCTTTGGGGCTAAGATGCGAATGAATGTGTTTGAATGGATGAGTAAATGGGGAGTGTGTCGTCCTGTCTCGGCTACCTCCCTTTCCTTGGGGGAAGCAGCCTAGGTACATAGATAGATAGATAGACTACAATATAGAACCCTGGGCTCAGTGCCCCCAGAACTGTCGCTCCCACAGTTTTGTGGGTATTGATGGATATAATCTTTGTCTATTTCGAAAAATCTCTCCAAAGCTACATAAAATCGTCTGGAGACAGTAAGAATAAAACTTATGATGTCTTCGGCTTGAATAGGCCGATTAAATTAAGTACTCAGGACCTGAACCGAGTCAGTGGACAGGGCGCCCTCACCTAACCACAGAATAGAGGACTGGACGGAGTTTTTTGGATGCAAAAAATACCAATATTTGCATGTTTTTCTTCTCATTCCCACCGCGTAACTTAAATGGGGTAACTTCAACTTACCTTCATATCCCATGGGTAATATTTGCACAAAGGCTAAGACACAAATGATCCCCAAAACATTCAGTTGCTTAGGCCAGATCCATCCGCTGGTTAGTGTCTTGCATTATTTTCTTTATAGGAAGATTCACTTGTAACGCGCTAATTTTATCGAGATACTTATAAAGGCTTCAAATTGTGAATCACTGTGGGAAACAAAAGACAAGGAGATGGAGAAGTGTAAAAATCATATTAATACTTTCTTCAATAAATTTTCCAGGCAAGCCTGCTTGTTTCTGCCAACTATTTCCATCTCTATCGGACTTCCACATGATCAACATAAAAGGCAATTATATGTTGGGTCAGCATAAGTAGAAAATGCCGGGAAGATGGGCGAACGCAAGACTCACTGATACACACACCCTCTCAGTCTGAGAGCCAGACGGCTACTGGTGTTCCCTATCCCTAACTTCCCTCAGGCCCAGGTGGTTCACTGCTCCAACCACGCACGGCGTCCAATATTATAAACAAGACTAGACGACCCGTCATCTGTAAGCCAGGTAGACTGTAACAATACCGTTAGATGAAACCTTGTATATTATGTATCCATGCTGGATGACACCCAATGCTGGTTGAGTGACATGTGCACTCAAGTTGTGACTCTAAACAACTTTTAATAACTATTCTTCTACAGTCAATGCTTTCTGAGATTTAAGTTTTCGACACAGACAGAGAGACACAGATATATTTTGTACAAAAACAATGACCATCGATTTCGTCTACTTGGCTCAAAAGAGTACTCAGGGAGTGCAACACCCGCACTCATCAACTAGTGCAAAAGCCAAATATCAAACTTTGCCTACAGACTTTGACCGTCGATAGACTTCTCTTAAAACTCTTTGAGCTGACTTTGCCCAATAACCCTGATCTTTTGACTTTTCACAATGACCATGGCCTTTGAATGAGTGTCCTCAAAACAGAATCTATCTTTGTTTTAGTCTGAACCCTTCCACAATGTTTAGTCCACAATGAATAAAAAAAACTTTAAGTTGATCTTGGCTTATGTCCTTGATCTTTGATCAACTGTTCTATAACAAGAATCCTCATTAGTGACCCTCCACTCACCACCAAGTTTGATTCAAAGCAGAGTAAATTTGTTTTAGCTATTATATTCACACACACAGACACACGGGTCGAACTTTGACCTTGCTCGTTAACCCTGATCGTTAAGCGTTCTTAGGCAGAATCGAAACTATATTCGTTCCTGCCGATTTCGCTCAGAGTGAAGGAAAAGTGGACGATGGGCAGGAGACACTGAAGTGGAAGTGGTTAATGAGTGCGGTTGTGAATGGAGTAGTGATATATGTGCTGGTATAGTGAAGTTAGTGAGAAATTCCAAGTTAGTGGGGATGGTTTGAGATTGCAGGTGTGTGACGTGATTGTCTGGAGTGGTGGTATAGGTCATGGTAGTGGTGTGGGTGTAGTATCAGTGGCGTTTCAGCAACGTAAGTTCCAAGCTAGTGCAAGTGGTTCACGGGTGTGGGTGTGGGTGTGGTGGTGAGAGTCTGGTGGTGGTGGAGTAAACACACGTCCCTCCCTGTAAACATTGCTCGAGGGCTGCGTCAAGCTTGGTTTTTAACGCCAATTACAGATAACGCATCTTAAGGATCACTGAGCCGTCTTTGAAGATATGTGCTTACATCTTTTGTCGTCATCATCATCAATATAACGCTTAAGTGTCCTTCAATCACGAGGCATCTTTAGTTATTATCAGCATCACAATCAGCATCACCTTGGCCGTGTTATCTCTAATACACAGGGTGGGTAGGATCCAGAAATAAGAAAAAAACACAAAGGCCGGAAAGAAGATATTGTCCAGAGAAATGGGTCATGCATCCATTTACTCACCATTCAAGCTTTTGAACTCTGTCTCCATTTTTTAGGTCAAAGAGGCCTTTAAAAACAATAATTCATAATGCGTGTGGTTTAAAGTTCCTATCGTCGACTGCAAAAGTAACAAGCCTCTCTCAGACGGACTATATTTCGCTTCGTTACAACCTGTAAACCTATCTGTTAAAGTAAAGGATATAAAGATAAAAGAATTTAAAGATTTAAAAATAGAAAATTGGTCATAAGTCGGCCATCTTGGATTTTTTCAAAATTCCGAAAAGAGGGGCATTAACCTCCTATAAGGCTCTACAATTTTACAAAAGTAAAAGAAAATTCCAACACATGGTTTCCGAGATACAGCGTGGAACGGACGAATGGACACTGTACAGACTCACATGACGTAACCTATGATGATTCCACTTCGTGTGAAACGTTTGGAATAACTAATGAGGAACTACTCAAACTGTGTGCATCTCCATACAAATTTCATCCATCTGTTTCTGTCTTTCGTCAATTCTTATGGTTCCAAATCATTCTAACCTCACTTATACATTCACTCACCATAGTCAGCCACCTTCTTCTCGATCTTCCCCATCATATCCACTCTCAAACCCTCTCATATACCGGAGAATCCTTTTCATCATTCATACCCTCTGTGTCTGTGAGGAGGGGGGGGTAGTGGGCGGAACTTAGGGGAGTGTCGTCACGAGTTTCGGAGTCTCTTGTTGGTTGATCCTTGGGTGGGAAAGTGAAACTGTTGTGAGACAAATATTGGTGATTCCAATTTGACTGAAAAGTATACTGGGGGGAGCTTAGAGTTGTGAAGTAAAAGGTCTGGTGTCTCTGACTGGCCAAATATAGAGGATGAGGGATGAGGGAGACAGGAAGGGAAGGAGGCATGGGGAGGGATGGGATGAGGAAGGCAAAAGAGGAAATGATGTGAGGTGCATAAGAGAGGATAGGGGTGAGGAGGGTAGGTAGAGGGAAGCAGAGGGAAAGATGGAGTGAGGGAGACAGGGGTTGAGGATAGAATAAATGGACTGTCGTATCTTTCATCATAAAAAATCCAGTGCATGAATCAGATTTTTGCTTCAAGCACATCTTGATATGGACGTAGCACAGAAACACTTTCTTCCATATTTTGACGAACAAGCTTCTTAACTTCACCTCTTTCATTAATCTCTATATCGTACGTGTTACAGTCCAACATCCATTTCTCAACAGACCCATTTCTACATCTTCAGAATGTACGATAATGCACTGTTATTTGAAGGGCTGTAAGAATATGGCCAGTTTCAACTCACAGTACCACAGAGCTTTTCTCACTGAAACTACTAAAACGCAAAAATTTCACTGTTAATCTTAACAAATACATTTGCTTATGTTTTTATACACAACAAGCTATTCGTAGCTCTGAAGAGTCTCAGAATGCATCGTTAATTTTAATACCATAGGCGTCTAGGAACACATCTTCAGCTCACAGGATAATTAAGTATTTTTATGTCTGGAGGCGCCTAATATAGAACTGGCTATTTTATTCCGAAACACACACACACACACACACACACACACACACACACACACACACACACACACACACAGTCCTGTAAGGCACGTTGGCCACATTAGCTGACAGTACTATTATAATAAAATGGCAATACAAGGTTCTTATACCCGGACTGTTTAAAAATACACCCTTATATACCACCCCCTTTACTGTGATGCGGATCTCTCCTAAGCTTAACAACATCGTTTGTAGGGAGTGAGAATTATACACAAATGTCACAAAATGGATGGAACTAATCCAGTCATTACGGGTGGCCACGACAAAACAATATCGCTAAGCCCAAGCAAGATTATAGGAAAAACGTTTACCGAGGTTGTGTTAAATTATTGAAACATTATATCTTGAAAAAAGCCAAATTAATAATGGTCAGGTGCCAGATTTGAATTTCATTAAATCAGGCTTTACTGATCTGCCAGAAGACCCGCCGACATGTCGTAAAAATACCCCCGCTAATACCAATTCACCAGTCCTGTATGAGACAGCCCTAGCATGTATTCAATGTGGACGGTGGGTGTTAGCGCCGAAGTGGTGACATGTAGAGGTGTATGGTGTGTGGGAGGACTGCTGGGCCTTGATAGCAGGCTGTGAAGCCTATGCCCAGAGTCGGACACATTAAAAAAAAACACACACAAAAAAAAAAACAGATAAGATGTAATCACACACAGTTTAAGATACACCTGTTATACGAAAACACCTTGATATTCTTACCTGAAGACTTAAAAGATGTAATCAACAAGACTTCAGAGAAATCATGTCTCAATCAACCATTCACGTTCCATGATATCTTTCAGTACTACTGTTAGTGCCAGAAACTTTAAATTTAAGAGAGTTATCTCCTACTGAAGAGTTTAGAAACAAACTTCATGAACGCCCTCAGTACGATGACGCCTTTCTTGTCTCATTCCTGCTACTGACTAACGGTTTTATTAGGTCTGGTGGAGACCATCCGAGGCTGATATAATCTGTTCACAGTTTTACCTCACAAAATAACAGTATTCTTATATCTTTCATATTAACACCTGCTCTCATTTTAAGCTTACGAAATGTAAGTGTTACATTGTTTCAGATATTTCATATCAAAACCTCTCACATTTTAACTTATAAGATACGTGTTTTGATCTGATGGCGCTAGGTCGACATGAAATTACGGCTGCTTGGATTTAGTACTAATACTGTCTGTTGCCTGGCAAAAAAGTTGTCATGGTAACCGTTGGTGAGGGTTGGGCAGAAGCTGTCACACTGAGGACACACAATGAAATCGATACTGCACTTCGTGCCTGAGGCAACAACTGAAGCTGACTGTCACACTCCGAAATTAATTCCTTCAGTATGATGACGCCTTTTTACCTGCGTCGCAAGGTGCCAGGTATATGAGAGATGAATCCTGTTTACTTCTATTTTCCTTTTTACTTCATTGCAAAACCTAATTTACTCCTTCACCACCCCAACACCGTTCAACTCACGTCAGTTTCAGAAGGTGTACCACCCCGGCCATGACTCACCACCCACCACCATCCCAGGCCATCACACCCACTCTTTTTATAAATAATGTGTACAGGCGTCTGAAAGTGAACTTTCCTTCAAACTTCTTTGAAAGTGACCAGACTGGTAGGCCCACAGACTTGGGCTATTTCTTCCTGGCAAAAAAAAAAAAAAAAAAGTCAGGCGAGACGCAACCCAACCTTAAGCCACACTCAACCAGCCGCGGCACTGGCAATACAGTCAAGGAAAGGTGATCAACACCAGAATCGCTGGTAACTGCCTCTCTAGCGTAACACACACACACACACACACACACACACACACACACACACACACACACACACACACACAAAATCTCTCTCTCTCTCTCTCTCTCCGTGAAAATCTATATAAGACAGGTAAGGGTTCCAGTTATGCTGTAAGAAACTGCATTTGAATTAAGGATTTCACTTCATCAACAATGATTTTTCCAAGGGGAACAGAAAAAAATGGGGAGGGGGAAGAGGTTTGGCATAGGTATTTTTTAATTATAACAAAGGCATAACCATCGCCGTTCATGAGAGAGAGAGAGAGAGAGAGAGAGAGAGAGAGAGAGAGAGAGAGAGAGAGAGAGAGAGAGAGAGAGAGAGAGACTGACCAGTGAAAATGTGCAGGAAAAACATTGTACTTGGGACCAAGCTACCACCAGCATGGGATGCACACATTCTCTCTCTCTCTCTCTCTCTCTCTCTCTCTCTGCATACACATTTGCATACCATTGGTGATTACCTTCAGATATGTCCCACCGTCTAAACATTTTCTTTGTCACTAAGTAAGGACTGAGTTGGATGTAGGGAACTGTTTTTCAGTGTACTGTACCCTGTTCATTTTAATCTGACGTAAAATGAGCGTCTCTCAACGCTGAATGTCAAGTTCCACCAACTGATTAACACAAATATGGTGCTAATCACGAAGAAGTGCTGTGAAACAGAGAAATGAATTTCCCCGAGCTAGAACATGAAGACCATATAGCCACGCTAGGTGAAGGGAGAGCTCTATCTCTCCTAGCAGGGCAGTTATCGGGGCAGGGCGCGAACTCTCGACCCTTCGGTCTCGAGTCAGACGCTCTACTACTGAGCTACAGTCAAAGCAATCCTTTATTGTCACTGGGCTACGTAAAATAAACTGAAAAGGATAAAAATATCCATCAGGTTAAGGTGGACGATCTATAGCATTCTCGAACAGTTTTGACGTAATATTAACTACACTTGGAGGAAGGGCTGAGGGTCAGCTAATGGGTTAGCCTGTTGATTTTTTGAATAATACGTCAAAGGTGAAGGTCACAAAGCAATATCAACTTAAAATAATAGTGATCCGATACAATCAGACTTGCTGAAATGGTTGAGAGTAAGGTAAAAACAAAGGGAGTCAATATTGAGAATAAAAAGGGCAAGGTCAAAGTTCAACCCAAGTGTATGTGGTTAAACATATTAACTTTGTTTTGGGATGAATTTGATTGAAGGGTTGAGGGTTACCGAGGGGTTGACCTACTATTTTTGGGAACAATAGGTAAAGATCAGGAAAATCTATCTATCTATTGCCAGACGCCTCAATCCCGTTTGGGGTGGCCACAAACAAATCGCCTCCACGTCGCCCTGTCCCCCGCCATTTCACTGCCCCGCTCCCAACTCACACCCCCCTCTCTCGTATACCTCTCCACCCCATCCCTCCATCTCATCCTCGGCCTCCCCCTCCCTCTTCCCCACTCCACCTCACTCACATACACTCTCTTCGTCAGTCTTTCACCCTCATGGCCAAACCACCTCAGTGTATTCCTCCTAACGCTTCCTATCACATCCACATCCACACCACAACGCTCCTTTATATCCTAATTTGTCAGCCTGTCTTTCCATGTGACTCCACAGGCTCCTCTTAAATAACTCATTTCCACTGCTCTCACTCTTGACTTGTGTCCTTCCAGCAACGTCCAAGTTTCACTTCCATACGTTAGAGTTGGTATCACAATACTGTCATATAATAACTTTTTCACTTCCATGCTCACTTCCTTGCTTCTTATCACTGCTTTTAAGGAACCAGCAACTTTTCTTCCCTGCTGTACCCTTTCAAGCACTTCACCCTCCAAACCTCCATCCTTACTCATCACAATACCCAAGTACTTAAACGTACTCACATTTTCCAATTCCTCACCATCCAACCTCGCTGTACATTCACTGACTTCACCTCTCTGAAAGACCATCACTTTACTCTTCCCTACATTCACCTTTAGCGTCCGTTTCTTACACACTCTCCCAAATTCATCCACCAAGCCTTGCAGCTCTCCTTCGTCTTCACTCAACAACACAGTATCATCTGCAAACAACAATACAGGGAGTTTCAAAACACTATCCTCTCTCACCAGGGCCACTCAAACATCCACTACCCTATTTTGTACCTCTTTTATTACCCCATCCATGAACAACCATGGAGACATGACACATCCCTGTTTCAACCCAACCTTCAAACAGAAGAATTCACTCAGTTCATCATCCACACGCACTGCAGCCTTAGCACCATCATACATACTCTTCACAGCGTTCAACAACTTCCCATCTACTCCATATATTCTTAATACTTTCCACAATCCTTGTCTATCCACCTTGTCATATGCTTTCTCCATATCCATGAAAGCCGCATACAACTTCTTTCCCTTCTCTAGAAACTTTTCCACTAAAGATCTAAGAATATCTGATCTACACAACCTCTTCCCTTCCAAAAGCCTCCCTGTTCTTCTCCAACTAATTCCTCTGTTCTTTCTCTAACTCTGTCAATAAGTATCCTACCATACACCTTTCCTGTTATACTAAGAAGACAGATGCCCCTGTGATTACCACACTTCTTTTTCCCTTTTTCCTTTGTACAGGGGAATATTTATACCTGACTTCCAATCGTCCGGGATTCTACCTTCCTCCCATGCCAATCTGCACATTTTCCACATCCATTCTACTACTATCTCCCCCCATACTTCAGCATTTCACCACACACTCCATCAATTCCTGGGGCTTTCCCCAATTTAACTTTCTTCATTGCTTCCACAACTTCTATCCTACTGATTTCTTCCTGTCTTCTCACCTCCCTCCTTCTCCCAGTCATTCCCCAGCCACTTATACTCGCATTACTTCCATCCTCTATGTTCAACAATTCCTTAAAGTGTTCTCTCCATCTGCTCACTTTTTCTCCCTTCTCCACTAGTAATCTACCATTTTTATCTTTCACTCCCCTGCTAACTTCACTTCCACCCTGTCTTACCCTTTTCACCTCTTTCCAGAACATTTTCTTACAGTCCCTCCACTTTACACTCAAGTTCCTTCCAAATTCCTCGTCCGCTATCTTCTTACTCTCTCTTACTAATCTTTTCACCTCTCTCTTTCTTTCTTCATATAACTCTCTCTTCCGTCTCTCAACTTCTTCCACGCCCCTATTTCTCATCCATTCATTGTATGCTTTCTTCTTTTGTGCCACAGCATGTCTCGCCTCTTCATTCCACCCCGCTGTTCCTTGCACACCCCTCCGTCTTCTCTTCATCCCACACACCACATCACATGCTGCACATATTTCTTCTGTAAACATCCTGCACACACCTTCCATGTCCCCCATCTGCTCCAATTCATATTTGCCCAATCGTCCTCCACTTCTCTCTTATACTCAGCCTTCTTCTCATCCTCTTGTAACCTTTCCACTCTCCTTACAAATACTCCTTCTTCCCGTCCTTCCCTTCTTCTATTTCTCCATCCTAATTGGGCTTTGATTCTGGCCACCACCAAGTAGTGGTCAGAAAGTCCACTCCCCCAACCTCTGTAAGCTCTTGCATCCATTACACATTTTCGCATCCTTTCATCCACACACACATAATCAATCATTGCCTTCCTTTCATTCAGTTCACCACCCACCCTTCTCATCACTCGCCATGTATACCTGTGGATCATTTTGTGCCTGAAGAGGGTATTGGCTATCACCAACTCCCTCCCAGCACAAATGTCCACTAACGCACTGCCATTCTCATCTATCTCAGCAGGCACACCCCATCCACCTTCACATTCCCTACTTTACCATTCATATCACCGATCAAAAACACTCTCTCATTCCTTCCAAACTTTTTCATGCACACCTCCACATTTGTCCAGAACTCTTCTCTCACTCTACTTGCACCATCTTGCGTTGGCGCATACACACACACAATCGCCCACATTTGTATTTGTATTTCAACTTTCAATCTTATCAGGAAAAGCTCAGCTTAAAAAGTTATTATCCGATTTAGACCAAACTTATTGTAAGGGTTCAGAGTAAACCAAAGATGACAAGATGCGGTTTTGAGATCAGCTAGTCAAAGGTGAGGATCACAGAGTAAGGTCAAACTTCGACCAGTGTGTGCTGCAGTTTACTGTATGTATATGCCAATATCTATATTGCTTGCCTGTATAACTGTCTACTGAGAGAGAGAGAGAGAGAGAGAGAGAGAGAGAGAGAAAGAGAGAGAGAGAGAGAGAGAGAAAGTTAATTTAAAGGTCTGCTACCTCCTCTGATACTGGAGTTCCCCCACATCTAGCTTAGCTTTGCAATATGCCATTCTCCTTCAACGTTTTCCTCAGTCCAAGTATTTAGGGACGAAATGGGACTGCCTAAAAACATGATATAAAAATACCGGTATGATATGTTGTAGTGAAGCCTGTCGTGTTGGGTGCGGTGATGGTTGCGGTTAAGGTTGTGATGGGTGTTGTAGTAATTGTTGTGGCGATGGATGTGGCGATGGCTGTGCTGAAGGTTGTGGTGAGTTAAGCCCTGTCCACACGAGCGGGCAATGCCCGCGGGCACAAGCGAGCAGTTTGCCTGTTGACGGGCTCACCGCTTGTGCCCGCGGGCAAATGCGTATATTGCCCGTGGCAATTTATGCATTTGCCCGGGGGCACAAGCGTTGAGCCCGTCAACAGGCAAACTGCTCGCTTGTGCCCAGGGGCATTGCCCGCTCGTGTGGACAGGGCTTTACGGTGACTTACGGTGAAGGTTGTGGTGAGCATCATAATGAATTTTGTGTTGTCCTTGGGATTCGAACCTGTGCCTAAACCATGCCCGTCACCTGGAGTGGCCTACACATACCACTAGGCCTGGAGGCTTCAGGTACAGTCCACAAAATACTACACTCGTTTATTTACCTGTTGGGAATAAGCCGCGATCAGAGTTTCGAAACACCTGAGACTCTCATAACTGTGATCATAAATTACAAACAGGTACACAATAACTCAGGAAAATTTACTCTGGAAATAAAAATAACTCACAAGAGCGGTGTAGTGTGGCAGTGTTGGGTTTGTATGTGCTTGTGTATTTTTCTGGTTTTACCTGGTTGCAGTATACAGGATTTGAGTTAAACTCTATCTGTCCCGTCTCTGCATTTACATTTATCCAAAGCGCGCGCGTGCGTGTGTGTGTGTGTGTGTGTGTGTGTGTGTGTGTGTGTGTGTGTGTGTGTGTGTGTGTGTGTGTGTGTGTGTGTGTGTAACTAACAGGACATCAGTCGTAATCATCATCATCATCATCATCATAAAAGAAATTACCACCAAAAAATGGAAGGGAAAGGAAGGCAAACAGCAACAGACCTATTGGCGTGAGATAAGTATTTATTTACTGCAGCAAAGGGCTTTACATAACCAAGAGTGAAAAGGGATATAAAATCATCATAATCATCAGGCTAACCTTAATGATCATCTAATCCCCTTCCTTTTCTCCCCTCTGTCCTACGCCCTCACCTCTGCCTCAACATCCATTTCCCTCTCTCTCCCTTTCCTTTCAACTCCTTTTTCCTTTTCCCTTATTCTCCCCGCTTCCCTCTCCCCCACTCCTCTCGTTCCCTATCCTGTGCTCCACCTCCTTACGTACTCCCTCTCTTTTGCTCCCACTTTCTCTCTCTACCCGTTCCCCTCCTCTCCTAAACTCGCTGATCCCCCTCTCCCGCTCCCCTGCAAAACCCACTGCTTCCTCTTCCCCTCTCCCCCGGCTCTTGCCTGTGTTGGGTCGCGCTCCCACATCCACCTGTCCTCTCAGCTCTCCTTCACCAGTCACCACTTCCACCTACTCAATGTTTGAGTCCGCTTGTCGTCTGGCATCCATCCTCCTCACCACCTACATACACCCACCTTACAACCCATCTTTTTCTCCCACCTATCCGTCCAAGATACCTGTTCCTTAAATATACTTTTCTCATCTCTCTTCTCAATTCTCTCGCTCAAGCTTCCACCAACCTCGCCTGCCCACCCACTTTTTCTCCCATCCACTCTCCCACTTACCTGTTCCTCTTACCTACTTTTTCTTCAGTACACTCTCCTAATTCCCTCACTCCGCAACACACCTTTTTTTTTTTTTTTTTTTCTGACCTTTCTCCCACTCGTTTTTTCCACTCACTCTCTCACCTACATCCCTCACCCTCCCACCCACTCTCTTACCTAAATACTTCACTTTCCCACCCATTTTTCCTCACACCCCCTCTACTACCTAAACCTCTCACTCTCCCGCCCACTCGCCATCCTAAAACCCTCACCCTCCCACCTACTTTTTTCGCATCCACTTTCCCACCTACATCCTAACCCTCCCAACCATCTTATTTCCGCTTAACATCCCAGTCATACCGACCATCACATTTTCCACCCACAACCTCTACCACTCTCCCACTTACATCCCTCACTCTACCACCCCATCATTTTATCTCAACAACATCCCTTACTGTCCGAACCAGCTTCATATCTGATCAACTCTCCCACCAACACCTTCAACCCAAATCCTTTCTCCCATCCTGCCTCTCACATACATCCTCCACCCATTCAACACCTGTACTTCCCGTTCATTTTCCCTTTTATATCCACCATCCACTGTGAATATGGGTGTTGTAGTATTAGTGATTTCATGCAGTGATCATTATTTTAAAATACTCTCCAAGACTGAAAATGTCAAGGGAGATAGGGAAATAGGCGTGAGGGACAAAGAATTGAGTGGGATAAGTTGGCAATGTGGTGAGGGGTCGGGAGGGGCCATGAGTATATACCCTGTGAAAATCTGTGCCCTTTGACTCCAGTGAAAAGTTGATTTCACACTTTTTACCAACAAGATACTCATAAGATAGCGTAGCTGTCAAAAGCCTGGCGTCTTGAGACGAAGGCAAAAATGAGAAAGGTTTGAGCGATACAGGAGCAGGAGATAATGGGATGACTTAGAAAGAGGATTGTGGAAGAGAAGAATGGGGAAGAAAAGACGAATCAGAAAGAGAGGAAGACAAGAAGCGTAGAATGAAGAAGAGAGAACAAAGCATACAAGTAAAAGAGAAACAGAGGGAGAGGATGCAAACGAATGAGGAAGAGGGGAAGAATAAGATAGGTATGAGAGCAAGACAACGAAAAAAATTAAGAATGAAAAGAATGAGGGAACGATGAACAAAGAAGACGAGAAAACCAGGGAAGGCAGAAAAAAGAATATTAACTAGTTACCTATTTAATTGTGTAGCCACAATAGGGAAGATTTCCTATAACTGTTTATGGTATTAATTGTCTCTGTTGTTATGCATACGCTGCTTTTGTGTTCGCTGCCTAAAAACTTCCCATGAAAACAACATAGATATCTGCACAATATTTTGCGGTTAAATATAGTAAATGAAAGTTAAACAACTGAAGTATGGGTACATTTTACATTTGTCTCAATAACTGGCTCACTGTATACTTAATTGTTACCATAGTCTTTTTAGTTAATGAAAGGGACACAGCTATATTTCTCCAAAGCTATAGCTTTTCAGCTTTTGAGGTTTCCTCTAAAAAGGTTTACAAAGAAAATACTGAGCAGATTTGAATTCGGTACTTTCCACTAAGTTAAATGGCAAAATATTCAGCCAAAGTTCTCAGCAAACTTTTTTTCATTAGATTTTTAACCAAACAGCTGTATCTCCATTAGTTTCTAAGATATTTCAATTTCAAATACGCAGTTTTTGCATAAAAAATAAGTATGTGGGCTTCAAAAAGAGGTCATGTCATTTAAATTTGGCACCAGTGCTTGGGTTACCCTAGAGTACCTTCCGGTACAATATCCTCAAGATCTAAGAAAAAAAGTGCAAATAATAATCATAATAATAATACTTACAAAAACAATAAGCTTGGCCACATATATGGCGAAGCTTAATTAAAGAAACAGAAGAAACGGGAAGCAGAAGAAGAAGGAAGATGGGATAAGAATAATGTATGAGGAAAGAGGGAAAGGCATGATGAAGTACGGAACAATAAGGAAGAGAAAGTGAATGAGGAAGAGAGGCATGCGGAAGTGAATTAGAATGAGGAAGAGAAGAAAGAAGAGAGAGATGTAATGAGGAGGGAACTGCGAAAAAGTTAGCCATTGTGTGAGTCAAGTCTAGGGGCGCTGATGGAGTGAGGGAAATGGGAGGAAAAGAAGGAAGGTGAGGGAATGAGAGAGTCAATGATGAAGGGGAGAATAATGATGAGGGGAATAAAGAGGAAGGAAAAGGAGATTGAGAAGAAGGAAAGGGCAAATAATGAAGAAAAAAAAGGAAGGGAAGTGTGGGGAAGAACAGAATTAGGAATGGGAGTAAAGAAAGAATGAAGAAGAATAAAGAAAAGAAAGGTGACGAGGGCAGAAGTGAAGAATGAAGATATACGAGACAAACAATAAGACAAAATACAGAAAAATAAATGAGAAAAACAACGAAGGGGAACATATGTATGTGGAGGATAGGGGAAGACCATTGAAAATTAAAAAAGAATAAGAATGAAGAAACAAAGAGAGAACAGAATATAATGAAGAAAAAGCTCTCAAAGTTTGTAACTAGGTACGAGTGAAGGCGGGCAGTGGTGGGGGAATAAGTGTGAAAGGAAGAACGACGATGGGAGAGGGAGGATGAGAGAGGAATGAAAATGGAAATGAGAAAAGGGGTGGGAGCAGTATGAGGGTCAGAGGAAGGAGAAAAACGAAGAAAACTATGGGGATGAGTATAAGAAAAGAATAAAAATAACAAGGACAGCAATACTGTGAAGCCCTTCTCAATAGCAGAAGACTGTTATGGAACCCAGAGGTTCACAGCCACAGAAAATGCAAATGATAAACCTTAGGATGATTTCTGTAGCAGCATCATAGTTAGCCCTAAAACCCTTTTCTGTAACATTACTGAATGCGTTCCGTTATGGGCAACAGTTTTTATCAGAATCGTCTCCTCCGTCTCTTCCTCCTTCATCATTTACATCCGCCTGAATCGGTAGAGAGGCGGCCTGCAGTCCTGATGGACCCAGGTTCGAATCCCGGCTGGGGCAGGGAACAGTTTAAGGACTTGAATTTCATAAAAGCGGACTTTCCTAATCTACCAGATAACCCGCCGACATGTCATAAAAGTACCCCCGCCAATACCAATACACCAGTCCTGTATGAGACAGCCCTAGCATGTATTCAGTATGGACGGTGGGTGTTAGCGCCGAAGTGGTGACATGTAGAGAGGTGTATGGTATGTAGGAGGACTACTGGGCCTTGAGAGCAGGCTGTGAAGCCTATGCCCAGAGTCGGACATTAAAAAAAAAAAAAAAAAAAAAAAAAAAAAAACTGAGAAGTGGGAAAGGGAATGGGGTTAAACAAAAAAAAATCACTGAGATGCAAATGGGAAGACAAAATGAGTATGGCATGAGAAACACAAAGATAACATAAATTTTAGAAGAATAATGAAGTAAAGAAATGGGAGGAAATGAAGGAAAATGAGAAGAACGTGAAGAAGGGAAAAAGGCGGACGAGAGAAGGAGAAGAGGAAAGAAAAAAAAGGAGGGAGATGAGAGACAGGATATCAATATGCGTGGGTGGAAAGATGAAAGAAAGAGCAGAGCTCAAGAATGGAAGGAGGCTTTCTAAGGAGGGAAAGAAGAAAAAAATGAGACAGTGACAGGAAGAGTGCAGTTAAAGACAGAAAGGAGGATGGAACAGTCAGCAGGAAGGAACAGACAGTAGGAAGGAACAGACAGCAGGAAGGAACAGACAGCAGCAGGGTGGACGAACAACAGAAAGGGAAGGAATGCAGAAAGGGACATACAGCTGGAAGGAACAGACAGTAAGTAAGGATAAACAGCATGATGGGACAGACAGCAGGCTGGGACACATAGCAGGATAGAACAGACAGTAGAAAGGAATACAACACAAAGGGAGAGACAGAAGGAAGAAAAAGAAAGCAGAAAGGGACAGAAGGGAGGGTCAGCAGGAAGGGGCAGACAGCAGGATGGGGACGGTAACATAGGGAGGTAAGGCAAAGCATGTCAAGATATATGTGTTTAAGAATGTGTCATGCAACTTATCTCACCAAGCCCCTTACTAAACACAGAGAAGCCACCAGCAAACTTACTGTACAAGCATTTCCTAACACAACACAGAGGAGTCGCAAGCAAACTTACAAGCAATTCCTAACACAACACAGAGGAGTCACAAGTAAACTTACAAGCAATTCCTAACACAACACAGAGGAGTCACAAGTAAACTTACAAGCAATTCCTAACACAACACAGAGGAGTCACAAGTAAACTTACAAGCTATTCCTAACACAACACAGGGGAGTCACAAGCAAACTTACAAGCAATTCCTAACACAACACAAAGGAGTCACAAGCAAACTTACAAGCTATTCCTTGTCGTAACTATGACTTGGTTTTTGTGAGACGGCCAAGAAAGGATAGTACAGCGTTTTTTTCTTGTTCTCCCTGGAAAATATTTAACGAGAAGAAAAAAATCAGTCCTTTGTAGTACCTGAAGAAAGGTCTTGCTAGTCGAACAAGCAAAGGAGAATGCAGAATCATTCCATGTCCCATGTTCTTCCGTCAAAAAACAAACATGGGATCACGTCCTTGCCTTAACCCCGCTCACTTATATGGCGTAATGAAGGGAAGCACTGCGCACTTCCATGATGTCAAGGAAAAAACTGTTGATTTTCACAACGTCAAGGAAAACCCGGCACACTTACTTAAGTCATCAGGAAAAGTCTCGCGAATTTCCATGACATCAAGGAAAATCTAACCCTCATCCATGACATCAATGAGGATATCGCTCCCCACATCCACGACGTCAACAAGGAAATCCCTGCCCACTTCCATGACGCCTCGAATATGTCTTGCCCACTTCCATAATGTCACTGTGGCTCTAGGATTTATTGATCCCTTTCAGTATGACGTCATGGGTGAGGCTGACCCGGAAGTACAACTCGAGTCCGTTGCTATGGTGACAGCTTAAACATTTTTCCTTGGTCTTGTTACGTGACGCGTGATGTAAACATAGGCACATACGTAGCATTTTAGCAATGTGTCTAGTATGTCATCATCATCATCATCATCATCATTACCTGAGCATATCATGGAGTGCTGTAGCCCCTCCGTAAGTAGGAATGGAGGTTAAAAATGGCGTCATGTATATAGGGGATAGAGCATTCGCGCGAAAACGGTCACAAAGCCCAATTCAAAGCTTATGACCTAAAACTCTTCGCTATTCAAGTGCAAAACTACTAGCAAAGTCTTGTTAACCTTCGCAGGAGTCGCAAAATCAAACCACAAAAATATCGGTTTTGTTCTTTCTTTCTTCCTCATCAGTCATAACTCAAAAACAAAAAAGCGTACGCGAGCGTGCTATACACCAAAAAGCTTCTTGTCAAGTGTAGATGTTTCTTTTCACGTTCTGAAAAGCATTCACGCTAGTGTTTGCGAGTTACGGCCTGAAAATTGCATCGCGGTCACCCGTAAATATGCCATTTGGCGCAATATTGGTTAGCTACAGCTCGCCTACAGTTAAGAAAGGTACCAAAACACTTCTTTTCACGGGAAGGCACCCCAGTTTTGGTCTATTAGTATACTATCCATGTAACAATCTGAATCCAAAACTTCCTTTATGCATAATTATACTTCCACTAAAAGATAATAAACCAGAAAACAAAAATTTTCTTCTAAAGTGGTTGTTAAGTAGTATGAATGGCTAAAGTGCACAGATAAGAGATGTAAAAAGCACAGAATCGTGAGAGCATTCAGAATGAGAGGAAATATGGAGACCTACACCCATTACTACATTCCACCAGCTACAAGTCTGTGGCTAATGTGTGGAATGTAGCAGTGGATATGGGTCTCCAAATCTCCTCCCATCCTGAATGCTCTCTTGTTTCTTTCTTTTTTTTTTTTCATCTCTTATCTGTGCACTCTGGCCATTCCTACTTCTTAACAAGCATTTTAGAAAAAATGTTTTGTTTTCTAGTAATAGGCCTACTGTAGCGGGCCACTGTTTTGTGTGTGTGTGTGTGTGTGTGTGTGTGTGTGTGTGTGTGTGTGTGTGTGTGTGTGTGAGAGAGAGAGAGAGAGAGAGAGATTAATATTAGCATATCACATTAATTGAATATACGCCAGGCGCAGAAAACTAATAAGCATTGCATACTGGGGGAAATGATTTGCCTGCATGGCTCTGACTCATCAAATTCATCAACAAGCATGAATATCTGGTGCAGTTGGCAGGGAACACGATATAATAGGTGGGGGAGGATGGACGCCAAAAACAAATAAATGTCCCTATTTCCGAAAAGAATGAGTGTATTAACTCCGTATTTCTCTTCCACTGCAAGCAGTATGTTTAAGTTCATTGATTCATATCTATAGAATGTTGTATATTCATTATAGATACACGTATCTAAAACTGAAATGACTATATCAACAGTGCAATATCACAAGTATCATATGTGTTTTACTGGATTTCGACACATTTCCTACTCATACGACATTTTCAAACAAAATGAACATTTGAGAATCTGCTTTTTTTTTTTTTTTTTTTCGCCGAAAAAACAGACCTCCATGTTTTTGATAATCATCCCTAAAATACTTCATATACTGACTTCCATCTTGGTCAATCAAATATTTCATTGTTTCCATATTCTTATTTGTAAGAAACTGCATTGGTAACACTTTTTACCTGCCGCGATAGCCACCAGGTTAACGAGTGGCCATCGTTTTTCTTCTTTTTCTTCTTCTGGCGGATTTGTTAAAATAAGGCCTTTGGAGACATAAAGGTGGTACCATATCAGGTAATTTGATATGGAGAATCGAAATCTGCCATCAGCTGACACCTGAGGTTGCGGCATCTAGCGACAACTTTAGTAAAAGTGCTTAATTTAAGCCTGTTGAGACAAAAGTGGTCCCCTTTTAGATTATTTGACATGGAGAATCCAAGTTTGCTGTCAGCTAACACACGTGGTGGCGCCATCTAGCAGGAACTTTTTTCTTCATTTAAGCACGTTGAGACATGAAAATGGTCCCATATAAGGTTATTTGACATGGCTAGTTACTTTTTAAAGCAAACTGTTCAAAACAAGAGCCTCGCCGCAGGTCCCGGAGCAATTCTATTCTTGTTTATAAAACTATGCGTATGAAACGCTCGTGGAAAAGAGAGGGCGACACGACTTAAAATTGGATTTCCCTCTTCTAAATAACATTACTGAATTCCACAAAATGAAATCCTCTAGAATATAAAAATAGTTTAAAAAGCATTAACATCTGGGAGACATCTCCAGTGAAAGTAAAATATAAATTTCTGATTCCCCATGAAAGACACTGCGTGCAAAATTACTTACTACAGAGACAGGGTTTTTAAATAATTATACTTTTGTGCTCTCTCTCTCTCTCTCTCTCTCTCTCTCTTTGAATATGCGAGGTCTAGCAGGAGGGCAGATTGGATATACAGTACGTGAAGGTTGCTGTTGCTTAGCTTCGGTCCACTTGATCAGGCAGAGATGTCGACTGCAGATTAGCAACCCCTCTCCCCAAGGAGCTGTTCCATACGTTCCCTGCAGAGCTGATGTGTGTGCGTCATAAAGTACCATGTGTTGTGCATGTGCTTCAGTATTTGTGCTACGTTGTATGGGCCTATTTTAAACCGAGGCACGTGATTCAAGTGAAGGTGACTCTGGTTGATGTGGCACAGACTCGGATTCTCTGCCTGGCCCTCCCAAGAGACCTACCGGTACTCAAAAACACATTACGAGGCAGGCCATTGTGAAGGCGCGAGAGGGGTGGGAAGAGGGAGGGAGAGTCATGGGGAGGAAAATGTTGGTGGTGTGGAGAAAAGGAAGTGTGTGAAGAAATGGACAGGAATAGGAGAAGAATGACGGAAGTGGAAGCTGGATGGAAAAAAAAAAGAAAAAAAAAAAAAAGGAGGACGGAGACAGGGAGGGAGGGAGGGAGGGTTGCAGAGAAGGGGGAGGAGGGAAGAAGCTGTAGGAGGGATGGAAAAGAAAGTAGGGAGGAGGGGAAAGGGGAAAGTGAAGTGTACGAGGGATGGAGGAAGGAAATAACGAGTAAGGCAGAAAGGAAGAGAATTAGATAAGAAGAAAAGCGAAATAGGAGGAAGGTAGAGAAGTAAAGTTAAGGAGTAGAGAGACGAAGTGTAGGAGGACAGAGCAGGGGCGCAGGGAAGAAAAATGAAGTATAGGGAGGAGAGCGAAATGAGGAAGAAAGGAGCAGAAAGAAGGGAACAAATGTTGGAAGAAAGAGGTGGAATGTAGAGAGTAGGAAAGAGGGAGATGGTAAAGAGTAGGAAAGTGGGAGGAATGAGATGTTGAAAGAATTGGAGAATGAAGAGGAAGGGAGTAGATAAAATGAAAATGAGAAAAACAAAGTAAAAAGGATAGAACATAAAACAGAAGAGGGGAAAGAGAAAGTGTGCCAGGGAAAGTAGCAAGTTAATAAATGAGAAACAGAAGAGGAATGACATAGGTAGGGAAATGGAGAAACAGAGAAACGTAAAACAAACGATTCTTTTTTTTTTTTTTTTTTGCAAGAAAGAAGGAACCAAAGGCTAGGAGCCCGCAAATTGTTCCCTCCAACAAAAAAAAAAAAAAAAAAAAAAAAAAGCCAAATTCAAGATCCGTTCGAGATGCCTGGACACACTGCGTTTGAAAGACTGGAGATCATAGAAAGTACTGTAGGAAATACAGACAGAAGGAGATAGTTATGGAGTTGACCTGTTGCATAAATAAAGGACTGGGAGTAACGGTAAACTTTTGCATCAGAGAGCTGGACAGAAAAGGGATGATAGTTGCTAGACGGGTGCTACGCAGTTTGGAAATTAAAGATTTATGCTAGACTCGATCGAAAGCCTTTGAGATGTCAAGTGCAATGGCAAAGCTTTCGCCAAAGTCCCAAAAGAAGGATGACCATGAGTCTGAAAGGTAGGTAAGAAGATCGCCAGTGGAGAGTCCCTGATGGAACGCATACTGACGATCAGAGAAAAAGTTGTGATAGGAAAGATGCTTTAAAATTTTTCTGTTAAGAATCGACTCGAAAACTTTTGAGACACAGGATGTTAAAACAATTGGACGATAGAGGGTTGGGAATGGTCACCCTTCTTTGGGACTGGCTGAATGAGAGCAAACTTCCAGCAAGAAGGAAAGGTGCAAGTTGACAGACAAAGGCGAAAGAGCTTACCTAAGCAGGGTGTAAGCACAGAAGCACAGTTCTTGAGGACAGCAGGAGGGACTCCATCTTGCCGATATGCCTTGTTAGTATTTAGGCCATTGATGGTAGAAAATACATCAGCTGAAGAAATTTTAATGTCAGCCATGATGAAGTCAGAGGGGGGAAGTGATGGAGGAACAGCACCGGAATCGTCTATGGTGGAATTGGAAAAGAAAGTCTGAGCAAAGATCTGCTTTATCAATAGAAGAAATAGCTGCAGAGCCATCAGAGTAGAAAAGACGAGGGAAGGATGATGAGGTAAAGTTGTTAGAAAAGTTTTTGGCAAGGTACCAGAAGGAGCAGGAAGAATTCGAGTTGGAGAGTTGAGAGCATTTAGTACGGATGAAATTATTTTTAGCACAGCGAAGGACAGACTTAGCACAATTCCGGGCAGAAACATGAACAAGATGTGAGTCAGGGGTGGGTTGGTTCTGGTACCTTTTAAAGGCCATCTCCTTGTTGCAAACAGCATTAGAACAAGCGTCATGAAACCAAGGCTTTCTTGCATTAATCAGAGGATATGAAAAGGGAATGTAGCCTAAGCTTCCATGCCTGAGAGAATAACCTCTGTAATGCGCAAAGCACACTCAGATGGCTCCCGGCCATGGAAGCAATAATCATTCCAGGGGAAAATCAAAGAAGTACTGCGTGAAGGCCTCCCAATCCGCAGCTCCAAAGTCGACGTTTCATTGGGGGGTCCACAGGCCGTACCGGAGCGATAGGACAGGTCAAGACAATAAGGTTGTGATCGGAGGAGCCTAATGGAGAGGAAAGATTAACAGCGTAAGCAGAAGGATTAGTTTAACGAAGAGGTCAAGTATGTTGGAGCTCTCTCCAAGGCGGTCAGGGATACGGGTAGGCTGCTACACAAGATGCTCTTGGTCATTAAGGATAGAAAAGATGTAGGCTTGTTCACCAGGTGGATTAGTGAAAGGAGAGGAGAGCCAAAGGTGGTGGTGAAAATTGAAATCTAGAATGGAGATTTCAGACAAATGTGTTCTATCGTAGAAGTAGGGTAGTCGAAGAATTTTTGATAGTCAGTAGAATTAGCAGATAAGTAAACAGCACAGATATATTTAGTCAGAGAATGACAGGAAAGCCGAAGCCAGAGAGTGGAGAATTGAGAAGAATCACGTTCAGGAACACGAGAGCAAGATATGTCGTTGTGTACATAAACACAACAGCTAACTCTGGCTTTGAAATGTGTATAGAGAAAGTAGGAGAAAACAGAAAAGAATTTGCTGTCAGTTGCCTCAGACAGCTGAATCTCTGTCAGGAAGAGAGGGTGAGGTTTAGAGAAGAAGAGGTAGTGTTCGACAGACAGAAAGTCAGAGGAAAGGCCACGAATGTTGAAGAAATGAAGAAGTGAGTCAGACTGATTTCAGGCATCTCGCTGAGTCGTCACCGGGAGAGGGGCGGATGGGGGCATTTATGGTCCCACCCCCCTTGGGGACTCAGAGGCCTGGTTATTCTGTGCCTTTTTTTTTTTTTTTCTTTGAAAAGGAAGTGTAGTGTGTACTGTGCATGTAGATTGGTGTTGACAGTTAGAGAAACTTGTATTGCAGAGCATGCTGTCCTACTCTCTGTGTTACTGAAACACTGAAAAAGTTCAGCAAATGGGGATGGTCAGGAACTAGTCCCGAGGGCTGATGAAACGGGAGCTCCAGCTATCCCTGTCATCAGCCCTCCATACACCTTGGGAGTACTGCCCTGCTCGACTCACAAGTGAGGTTTGGAAGATATGTGAGAGGAACGCGGACGACGAAAAAGAAAAGGACAGGGAACAAGAAAGTGACAGGAAACAAGACATACAGCTGAGAGGCAAAGAAAATTGGAGGAAGTGATGACGAGAATGGAGGAAGAATTGACTGAAATATCAGAGAAGAACAAAAAAAGGAGAGAGAGAGAGAGAGAGAGAGAGAGAGAGAGAGAGAGAGAGAGAGAGAGAGAGAGAGAGAGAGAGCTACTGAACTTTAAAAGAAAAACTAAATTGCAAAAGAACATATGAACAAGGAATGTCAGAGGGAGGAGGAGTGAAGTGGAGAAAATTCACTGTGCTCAACGGTAAAAAAACTGAGGGCAGGAAAGGCTTCAGGAATGGACGGTGCCAGAGGAGAAGATACTTTACTATAAATAGTGTGAAAATTGCCTTACGAGTGAAAGAAATGAAGGAATATTTGTACATACTTACAAAGAAAAGGATGAGACGGGAAAAATGAGATTCCTCACATCTCTCATTCGTTATTAAGCGAAGCACGAAAGGTGTATGATTCAGTGCAAATTGAGAAAGTGACTGGAACTGCAAAACAATGACGTGTGTTTAAAAGACGAGAGAGCAAAGGATGTGTAAATTTGGTATCAGTAATGAGATTTCTGGGAGAGATGATTTGAAAATGGACAGAAGATTCCTTGGAGAAACTGTGGATCTAAAGAAGGTATATAATACAGTTGACTGGCAGCCATTATAAAACTATACTACCCAAACCTGTTCACACTCCATATGTATGTTAGGGCAAAAACTGCTGAGAGAGTGGGTGGTGAATCGGTTGAACGGTTCAGCTTGACTGGAAGAGGATTGTATTACAGTATTATGGCTGTTTTACATGGATATGATGGATGAATGAGAGAGGTGAAAGCGGCGAAGAATGTACGGAAATGGGTCTGAAGAGAGAAAGTAATTACAATAATTTTTTTGCACATCTCTCTGCAGATGATGCAGTGCTAACAGAAGATGGGAAATGGAAGCTTCAATCTGGTAGAGGAATTCGTAGTGTAAGGCTGACGTACGGGATGGGCTGTGAATAGACAGCATAAATTAAAAGTAGGAATGAGCTAGTACAAAGTGATGGTGTCTGACTGAGCCACTGAGTCGAAATGTGGCTTGATATTCGGGGATGTGAAAAGAGAGAGAGAGAGAGAGAGAGAGAGAGAGAGAGAGAGAGAGAGAGAGAGAGAGAGAGAGAGAGAGAGAGAGAGAGAGAGAGAGAGAGTAGGCTATTTCAAGGAATTAGGCAATATAATAAAAGGGGACAAAAGTATGGAGGAGAGACTTAAGAAAGGAGATGAATACACATTGCATATCTGCTCATTTCAGAAGCCTTCATTCATCTCAGAGAAAACCCACAGCAAAACATGGTTAAAGTACCACGATTAATGCTGTGTCCAAGAGCTAAGTACTCTTTATGCTATGGTAACTAATGATACACGATTGTCCTCTGCTGAAGAGAATTCGCCGCAGCAAGATTTAAAGACGAAATACAGTAAGAAAGAGCGCGCGCGCGCCCCCATACACACACACACACACACACACACACACACTTGTCTTTCCCCTCTCCATGCACACACATCCCTTTGCATTTCTATCAAAAAATAATGAGAAAAATATTAAAGAGGAAAGAGGAAGGATGACCAGTGAAGATGGAGAGGAAATTGAATGGAAGTAAGGATGTGAGTGGTAGGGGCAGATACCAGGCAAATTGAAATGCGAACTAAAGGAAAATTAATTCAATCAGTCCGACTAGGGTAAGGTGAATGAAAGGCAAGCGGGATGAAGGGGTGGAGCTAATGGATGTTTGTGTTAGATAGTACAGGGTGGGCCACAAAAGATGGAACCCACGTATCGGTTGATAAATCTGTGAAATTTTTATAATTTTGTTCTTCTGTTTCAGATTCAGACTAAGACGACCATAACAACTGGAAATCAAGAGAGAAATGTTTTGGACAACTGAGCAAAAAACGTTCTGTGTCACTACCTATTTAGAGACAAAATCGTACAAAACGGTCTAAGCAAAGTACCGCAGAAAGTTTAACTTCAACAACTATCCACAGAAGAGCCAAATCTTTCGGTGGGTGAACAAGTTTAAAGCCAAGGGAACAGTAAACAACCTTAACAAGAGTGTCAGACCTCCTAATGGCGTGAAAGTGACTGCGAGAACTCCAGAAAATGTCAGTGCCATGAGAGATTCGGTTGGAAGGAGCCCAAAGAAGTCCACTCAAAGGCGCAGCCAAGAGCTGGGAATTTCCCGTTCCATTTTGCGAAGAATCTTGCTCAAGGACCTTCAGCTTTACCCATACAGAATCCAGATCAAACATCAAATCACAGCAGCTGACATGCGCAAACGTGTTGTGATGTGCCGGTGGTTCAACGAGAAGATTAGAGAGGACACTGACTTTCTCGATAATGTTTGGTTTAATGACGAGGCCCACTTTCTGCTTTCCAGCCATGTCAGCAGGAGGAACAATGTGTTTTGGGGCACACAGTCCCCAGATGAAGTGCTTTGGAGGCCCTTGCACTCAGTCAAATGCACAGGCTGCGTGGCCATATCGAAGCACAGCATAATCGGGCCATTCTGGTTTGAGGACGACGACAACAAAGTAGTCATGGTCACGATAAATTGTGATGTTTAACAAGTTCTGGAGGGGACTTGGAACTCGCCGTGATGTGAACAGGGATAAGCAATAGTTCCAACAGGATGGAACAACTCCACATACAGCAAACATCACGATGGAGTGGCTGGACGAGAGATTCCCTGACTGACTCATCAGCAGGTGTAGTGAACCAAAGTGGGCCCTGCGTTCCTCAGATTTGAACCCCCCAGATTTTTTCCTGTGGGGGTTCTTGAAGGACCATGTCTGCAAGAATTGTGCTCAATCCATTGCTGAATTGAGGCAGGTCATCACCACCAAGATTAAAGCAATCAAGAAGGAAGAGTGCGTCAGAGTGATAAACAACTTCACTCTCCGGATCCAAAAGTGGTCATTTGAAGCATGAGTTGAAATAAATTCACCTCTTGTGGCAGAGACTTCACCCCTTGACTTTTTTTTATTGTTACTGTGTCACCTTTCAGGTAATATAGTCATTTTTAGTGTACCTTGTCTCATTAATAAATTATTGTCAGGTGAATGGGTTCCACCTTTTGTGGCCCACCCTGTAAATAAGTGAGCATAATTTATTTTTGTGTTCTATGATTGATGCAAATAGTACTTGCAGAGTGAGTGAAGAGTAGGAAGGAGTTTAGGAAAGGGTTAGAAGGTGGTTTTGGGTAACTGGATGAATGAGCATAATAACGGTGGGTTAAAGGGAGCTTAATGGAGTTAGAACAGGTGAGGTGAGTGACGATTCTGTAGAGACTGATGAAGGAAAAAAATGGGGTGCTTCAGCCATGTGGAGCAAGAGGAGATTGAGACACTGACTAGGCAGTGTTACAATGAGGTGGCCGGAAGGAGAATGAGAAAGTGACAGAGTCAGGTGCAGAGATGGGGTGTCAGGGTATGTAAGAGAGGGTGGTGTGTCAGGGGAAGAGGGGTCTGTTATTGGGTAAGGAGTGAGCATCTGAAGGATCTTTTGTCAAAGTCACTCCTCACACGTTGCAGCGTCAGGTAACAGACAGACAGTTCCCTTGAACTGTATCTTCATTCTTACCCACGCTGTCATGAAATCCTTAGTTAACCCTTTGAGTACAATTACGTCTTTTTTTTCTCTGTCCTTTTCCATCTTATGGATGATGTTAAAGTGAAATGGTTAATGAGGGCTGCCTCGTCCCTCGAGTTCATAAGTCAGAGATGTGACTACCATAATGTCTGACATGTGACTAATATTATCATTAGTCTCCCATGGTCGACAAATATTTCCCTCAACCTTCTCCCCATCAGTCCAGTTATTACAGCTACTGTATGTTCTGTTTCGGTCATGCAGATCTATGAAATTCATCCCTCTATCTGGTTTTTAACTGCCTCGTCTCACTCCACATCTGGGCTGTTACTGACAATTGCGTTGCCCATTACTTACTTGGTTAGTATATGACATGCCTTGCCCATAGCCTTCTCTGATTTATAGTGGAGTAAATTATATCTCAACTTTCGTGTCTGCCCTCGTCCCGTGAGTCTCTTCTTAACACCCAGTGTGATACCCCTCTTAATCCTTTCCTGCACTTAATGACCGCTACAAAGTTTAAGTTTTAAAGCGTTTCCGAGACTGAGGTTTCTAGTCCAAATGTCAAACAGGAAGAACATACTATTATATTCCCTACCCCCTCAAGACAGAAGAAAGTTAATCATTACATTACCATTTTTAACAAAAGATTTCTATCATGTTACTGTTGCCCGATCTGAATTTTTAGTCCTATTTTCGAACTCACTTTCCTACACATCTAATATACTATAGCAGTAGCCGTGTGTGTGTGTGTGTGTGTGTGTGTGTGTGTGTGTGTGTGTGTGTGTGTGTGTGTGTGTGTGTGTGTGTGTGTGTGTGTGTGTGTGTATTTTGAGCAGCCGAAACTATGCATTCAAATCGCACCACAATTGGCACAAAAATCGCAAAAAATTCGCTGATGTGAAAAAACTTGGTCCCATCACGATTGAAAAACATTTACTATATTTAATGAGCGATCAAAGTTTTACCAAAAAACACCGCTCCCGGCGCCTAGTCGGTTGCCATGGCCGAGTGGTTAATATCTCTTACTTGCGTGCGACAACTTGGGTTCCATTCCCAAAGCTGCAAATAACACGATCAATTGGTTAGCTGCAAAAAATCCAAGTGACAAGGTTAGACTAGAACACCACAAAAACAGACCATCATGGGTCCTTTGATGTCCCCTTGAAGGAAGAAAGTGGCAACGTTAGACTAGAACAGCACATAAAAGTGACTCGAATTACCTGAAATGATCGCAACACACATGCGAAACACGAGGAAACGAGTGAGAAGCACGAGGAATCGAGTGCAAACCACGAGAAAGCAAGCGCGCAGTGAGTACTTGTATTCTTCTGTTTTTACTAGGAGGGGCTGAGCAAGTGACTATTTCGAAACTCTGACGTTCTTCATAATCATCTTTATGCCTCGACTTACTATATAGTGCAGAAACACTATCATTGTTTTAACATAATTTTACATACTCATTTGCTCTGCTGTGGTCACTTCCGGGATGTCAACAGAGTTATTTTTTTTCCCACTCGTCTAACAGCTTTTATGTTCAGCATGACTTATGATCTCTCTCACTCCAAACACCAATTTAACATAAAAGTCATGTTTTAGCTCCTTCAACTATTCAACAAAATGCCTAGGCTTCTGCTAAAACTATGTATGCCAGAATAATCATCAGTTCACTCCGTTAACACCGGCTTGGCTTTTACGTGGGCTGCTACAGCAGTAATGACAAATCTAGCTGTGGCAAGCCCTCATTTCCTGCATTACCAGAGGCACCTAAAGGAGCCCACATCTTTACACCGAATCCAGACTCCATCACTCAGGTGGGTCTGATGCTGGGTTGGGATAGGTTAGGTTCAGATGTAGCGATCTGAGGGAAATAAAATGAAGAAGGGTTGAGCTGAGTTGGGCTAGAATGGGTTTGAACGAGATGTAATGGGATGAGGTGGGTTAGGCTAGGTTTGATTAGGGTAATTTGGATTCGACGGGGATTATTCGTTTATTCATTTATTATTCTAATGCATTTGTATTGTGAGTACCATCGTGCTTACCGATAAAGGTAGGTTAGGTTGATTGATTTGATTAATTTATTACCTTTGAAGGCGACAAGCTAGTACAGTGCCATGCGGCCATATGTGAGGTGAGTACAGGGGAACTCATGCCACGCACGACACACTATCAAGCTGTAACAAATTAACACCCACCAAAGTGTGGATGACGCATGAAAATAACATCTAGGTAATCATCTTCCAACAAATGTTTACAAGTGTCCATTAACGTGAGTCTGTGTGGTATTAAATCACAGACAAGTGGACATTGAAGGCAATAATGGTCAAGGGTGTTAGCACTGGGTGCGTCACAGAGCTTACAGGAGGAGAAATGAGGTGTGTTGCCCACCCCAGCCACCTGCCATACAGGTCGGTAGCCCAGTCTGAGGCGGGCACACATCATGTTATGTCGACGAACAATAAGACCACTGCGATGATACATATGGGGACGAGGGAGAAAGTGGTCATAATGCTGGATGGATGCACTGTGAGCCCTCTCAGCATTTCTACAGTGGAGAATAGGGCAGCAGGCTGCTCTGCTTATTATCTGCTTATAGCAAATGGGGGATGCATTAGTAGCATCCACAGCGGGCGGATCCAGTCCACAGGCAGTCCTTGCAAGGAGGTCAGCAGTGTTGCTGGCTGTGAGACCAGTATGAGAGGGAATCCACAGAAAGTGCACCACCGGCGAACGATCGTGGGCAGTGGCCAATTGACGGAGTATCTGCATAACGAGGTGTTGATATGCAGGCCTGGGAGAGGAGAGGGCATGGAGGTCCAGCTGTGAGTCACAGATGATCAAGACGCTGTTGGTCGTCCGTATTAATAAAGTAACTGCATCCAGGAATCCATGTAGTTCACAATATGTAGAGCTTGATGAGGTTGGAAGTCGATGGCCCAACCAGCCCCTTTGAGGTGTGTCCAGACTTGGGGAAAATACAGCACAGCCAGCACTGCCATCCTCCTGCAGGAAGCCATCAGTGTAGATATGGTGGGCCGAAGGGAGGGAACATGACAGCCTGGTGATGATCTCCAAAGCTAGCTGTTTCTGAAGCTGAGGCAAGTCAGTCTTGAAGGCCGGAGTGTATGAAATAGCTGGCACAGGAGTCTGCCAAGGTGGAATACCATAGACCACCTCCTTAGCAAGCACCAGTACGTTGATGTTTAGCCGTCGGACGTTTGAACAAACAGTATTAACTAGTGTGTGGCCACCACACGAAGCAGAGGCCTCGGTGCAGTGGGATCAAGGGAAGTCTGAATGATGTGAGTAGTGGGGAGAAAGGTGAGGATAATGCAGGCACTTAACGCTGAAGTATGTAACCATGGAGTATAGTCTCAACAAGTGGTGGAAGGTTGAGTTCAAGTTGCATGTTGACAATTTTGGTTGAGCCAGGGCAGCCCAGGATGAGTCTCATTACTGCATTTTGGAACTTCTCAAGAGGTTGTAAGGCTGTTCGGGAAAGTTGACAAAGAGCAGGGGAGAGATAATGAACAACTGATCGAATGAATGCTATGTATATGGTTCGTGCTACAGGAACAGACACCCTGGCAGCATAATTAGTGAGCCAACTGAGAGGTTTTAGGCGCCGCTGTACCCGAGTCAACAGATCCTGAACAATCGGATGCACTTATTGTCCTGCAGGAATGGAGAGAGAAATCCGTACAGGCACCCCCAAATAAAGGTACTGCGTGCACAGAGGGATAACACAATCCCTGACAGAGAATATAGGCAGTGTTCTTGCTGGATGGGAAGTGAAGTTTCTACTCTTTTCTGGAGTGGTAATGAGACCACATTTGGAAGCCGACTCATGAAACAAGTGAAGGAAACGTTGCAGATCAGCTGGGGAATTTAAGTGAATGCAGATGTCATCAGCGTAGCAAGTAATTGTGGTTCCAGGGATGTCAGGAAGGAGGGTGAGTAGACGATGTATGAGGATATTAAACAAAAAAAAGACTAAGGACACCACCTTGTGGAGTATCAAGCTCGAAATCCTTAGCAGTGCTGTATGTGCCCTTAAAAAGAAAATGAGAGGACCTATTAGACAGGTAACCACGTATCCATCACAGCAGGTTTCCCTTAACTCCAAAATCCACTAGCTGGTCAAGGATGATGTCTCTGTTGGCAACATCAAATGCACTCTTTAAATCAATGAAGGCCACTACACTGGTGGGGGATAGGAGGGTGTATAGCTCCATGAGGCAGTGATGTGTCCCTTCCTGTGGTAAAAAGCCATACAGTCGGGGTGAGAGCTTGTTCTGCAACCTAAACAAGAGTCTTGTGAGGAGGATGCATTCCAGTACTTTACTGAAGCAGGAGGTGAGGGAAACAGGTTGGAATTTATCAGTGCCAGGTTTAGGAACAGGCACGATTGTACAGCGGGTCCAGGCTTGTGGCATGTATCCCAGACGATTGCAAAGGTTGAACAGCTGGAGAAGGGGATTACCAGGAACTTTCAGGAGGACACGGAGGACAGAAAAAGTGATGCCATCATCACCTGGAGCCGTTACCCTACCCCTGGTGAGGGCCCGTTGCAATTCATTGTCTGTTATAGCCACACCATCCTCACTGTCTGTCCTAAGTAAAGCGGTGGTGAGACGGAGTGCATGAAAGTTTTTCTGGGTGGAAAGCACGTCCTGTATGTGTGCGGGAAAGGCGGCGCAAGCCCGTGACTGTGCAGACCAGGCATCTACAAGATCCTGTGTGTACTGTGCAGGACTGTGGAGGACACAAGGGGGCTTCTTCTTGACAACCTTGTTGATAAGGCACCACATGGAACCAACAGTCGTTTGATTGTTGATACTATCGGTAAGTTTATGCCATGAATCGGTATAAACACAGTGCTGGAGAGCAACTAGATCATCACTCGACAATTGATACTGATGGAGACTCTCGGGCGAAGGTCATCTTTGAAAGGCAAAACCGTCTTCCACCGCCTTCCTCTCTGCCTGGGCGATGTGATTATCTAGAGTCCAGGTGTGGTCATCATGATGGCCCGTAATGTGTGGCCTGCTGACGTAATGGGTGTAGAAGTCATGCGTGGAGCTGACAAGTGTTGAATACAACTTTTCGGGACAAGCAAGGTCAAACATGGGAAGAAGGTTGGTCATATAGGAGATGTATGCAGGGCAATGCTTGGGTGGGATTGCAATGCGAGTGAGTCTGTGTACAGGAGAAGGTGTAGCAGGGAGGGAATAATGAAGGCTGAGAGCAATGTGATCAGAGAAGAGCGCAGAGATAGATGAACACCTGACCCGGGACGCCACGAGGCTGGATGTAGGGATGTGATCTAGTGTGCCTCCTCGAGAGTGTGTGGCCCCACCAGTGTCCCAGTAGGTGAGCCGATTACAACGAATATACTCAAGAAGTTTAGTCCCGTTACGGTTAACAGTGACAGAAAAGGTCCCCCAAAGTAGGGTGTTGGGCATTATAATCCCCTGTGTATATCATGCCATGGATGGTGGGAGCTGGGAAAGCAGCTGTATTCAACCTGCCTGGTGCAGAGTACACATTGCACAATCGAATTGTGCCGCTTCCAATGGTGACCTCAAGATGCTGGAAGGTTGTCTCGTCGTCTACAGAGCTTTGGAGGAAACAGTGCGGGATAGAGGAGTCGACATACGTGACAAGTCCATTCCTAACTTGATGGACGTAAGAAACATAACCACTGAGAGCGGGTGCCTCTACCCCGAGTAGTGCACGACAAACAAAGGATTCCTGAATGAAAATGATATCCGGGTGGCAACTGTATACATATTCTTTGAGTGCAGTAAGTTTAGACCGGTTAGTATTACCACAGGCATTCCAAGAGATGACATGAAGTTGTGCCATGTTACTGAACTTTGCCATGACGTTTGCGAGGGCCAGATGAGGAAGTGGTGGTGGAGTGAGAAGTGCTACGCGGCGTGCCATGAGAGGAAGACTCCCTGGGGGGAGCACTGAGTCGTCCAATGGGAGTGACAATGGAGTCTAGCTTCTCCATAAGGGTGGTGACAGCCGTAATGATGACTGTTGTGATTCAACCAGTGAAATTAATGTTGTCTCAAGTGTGGCTTGCTTGCTAACCAAGCCATCAATGTGGGCTTCTATTGCATCAAAACGTCCTATAAGTGAGCTAATCTGTGTCCTGTGAGTGGCAACAGCATCGCGAAGTTCAGTGACTGCAGCTGAGTCCAAACCGACAGTGGAGGCAGAGGGTGCAGCAGTGCAGAGTGGTGGTGGTGGTGACGGTAGTGGAGCCCCACCCTTAGCAACGGTGGAAGGGTTAGCCCAGCGTCTAGTGCAGCCATGCCAAACGTTAACCCCTTCTTGATGACATCGGGGACATTTCCAGTGCAATGTATCTGGAGGTGGCGGGTTGGGTTGCATCAAGGCTGTATCAGAAGCAGGTGAAGGGGGTCGGTGAGGACACGTCCGAGAGTCATGTTGGCCAGAGCACCATGAACACTGTTCTGGTGCAGAGCAATACCAGGAGATGTGACCAATGCCCCAGCATCGAAAGCACCATGGCTGCTCTTCCTTCATCTTGCGAAACTCACAAGATGGGAGGCAGGGAAGGAAGCTGAAGGTGACAGTTGGTGGTGGTGGGTGAGGAAGGCTCCAGGTGACTAATAGCCAGTTTACAGGAGTACCATTCTAGTGGAAAAGTCGGGCTGAGTAGATACCTGGCAGCTCCTTGGCCAAGTTGGGATCAGTGCAGACAGGATAACGTGTAAGGAGGCGAGTAGGAAACTTGCTGGGCCTCTCAGGTGAGTCTTGAATTTCTAAAGAAAGGGATAGGAACTCTCCTTTAGTTATGCCATCTACGATGTCCCTGCGACATCTGGAGATGTACACAAAACGGGAAGTGATTCCAGACATCTTGACCTCCGCTTGGATGTGGTTAAGGTGAAAAGCACAGTTGACCTCAGACAACCATCGAAGTTTGATGTCCACTGTTGGGTTGTCTTTGAATAAAAGCTTGATGTAGTCAGCCCTGGGCACAAACTCTGGAAGCATTGAGGCAGGAAGCAATGGTGAAACTTGGGGGGATTGAGCAAGCTGTGAGAGGCGACGAGTGTTGGATCCAAGGGCGGCTGCCCTCTGCAGAGGATCAGAAGTCTCCTGCTGCTTGAAGGATTTGGTAGCAGAGGATGAAGGCTCACTGTTGCTGTCCGAGGTGTTAGCATTGCTTTCCGAGGTGTTATGCACGGGGCGCTTGGCAGAGGAAGATGCCTGGCTGACGAGGTGAGGTGCGACAGGTACAGACAGCGCTGGT
Source organism: Coenobita brevimanus (assembly GCF_032717465.1). Classification (NCBI taxonomy): domain Eukaryota; kingdom Metazoa; phylum Arthropoda; class Malacostraca; order Decapoda; family Coenobitidae; genus Coenobita; species Coenobita brevimanus. The sequence goes on along the minus strand of NC_137024.1, from coordinate 20,081,673 downwards.
TCCGTAGCTAGTTTCCCAGCTAGCGAGACATTGCGACTACTTTGTGGTAGCAGTGGCCAGTCACTCTGAGTCATTTCATCCTCATCACTCAGCACCAGGCCAGCTTCAAGGTCCTCCAGGGTGGCAGGGCCCGAGTACTCCATGCTGCACACCTAGGCAGGTAGCAGGATGAGCGGGGCGTCAGCTTAACCAGCACGACAGAACAGACCAATGGTAGCAGGGGAAGTTGAGTGACTCATCCATGACGTCACACAGGTCGTACTGCGCATACGCAGAAACGAGAAAACCCGACCAGGGTACTGAATTTCCCCCCCAAACTACAGACTAAGTCCAAACACCAGAAAAACACAACCAACGGTGAAGTAAGCACTAGACCTTTATGTTGCTCCCTGCAACGACAGAAGGGTGTTGGAAGGCAAGGACCAGCGGAAAAACCAGGAATATGAACCGCACACAGCAATGATTTGTTTATGTCCGGCTCTCTGGTGGCGAAATCCCGGTTGGTTAGGTAAGGCTATGAGTTGACTGGATTGGGATGGGATAGAATGAGACGGGATGAAATGCAATGGAATGGAATTGGATAAGATAGGTTAATTTATATTTGGTTAGACCAGGCTTGCTTCTGAGATCAAAGGTTAGGTTCGAATAACTTGGGATGGCTGGTTCTCTATGTTAGGCTTGGTCAGGTGGAAAGGGTGGTGAGGAAAACAAAAGGATGGGAGGAAAAGCAGTAAAGAAAAACTATTTTTGAAACAGTACACGGATGGAATACAGAATTAGATACACACAGCAGCCATTTCCCATTCCCCCCAAATCTCCCTCTCCCTCCCCCTCCCCCTCGCCCTCCCTCTCTCTCTCTCTCTCTCTCTCTCTCTCTCATCTCATACCTTCATCCCTTCCCGCACTTCCTTCCACAACCCAGTTTACATCTCCCTCCTTTATATTTAACTTGAAGGTGGGAAAGAGGGTAAGTAAAGTAAATATAGGAAGGACGAAATGAAGAAGGAACAGAGAAAGGAACAGAGGAAAGGAGAATGGAGTTATAGAAGGGAAGCAGGGATAAAGGAAGGAAATAAGAGGACAGAAAGGGAGGGAAAGGAGGGAGGAAATAAAGAATACGAAAAGAGGAAAGAATATGGGAGGAAGAGGGTAAAGAAGGAAGAAGGAACCGTAAAGAGAAAAAGACAAAATCAGAGAGATCATTAGGAACCGAGAAAGTACAAGCAGAAGGGGGGACGGAAGTATTCATGAAAGAGAAGAAAGAAGGACAGAAACAACAACGACGAAAGGAAAGGAAGAATGAAAAAGAAAAAAGGAATAAGACAAGAACGACTGAAAGGACAAAAGGAGAAAACGAAAAGTGAAAAAAAGAAAAGAACGAGGAAAAGGATGAAAGAAGTAAACGAAATGTTTAAAAGAATAAATCGAATAAAAGAATTCACCCAGGAAAAAGTACAAAAGCAAGAGCAGCTTAAAAAAAAAGGCAAAAAACCAACGAGAAAAATATTAACGAAAAATGAAGGGCCAAAAGAGAAAGCTTATAAGACGATAGAAAGAATGCACTGGAATTACATGAATGCGAAATACACAGGGAACAAGTATGCAGAAGGAAAGAAGGTGAAAATAGACCCTGTGGCTAATGTTTATGCAGTTCAGAAGACTCTGTTTATTGGAAAGAAATTCAAGCAGTCAGGGGGAAGATTAGACAGTGAATAAATGCATAAAAAAGATAAACAAGCAGCGAAAAAACGGGATAAAGAAAATAGAAAAAATAAATATAACAGGAATGATGTAAGAAGCATTATATGTAGATGATAGAACATGGGGATGAGGGAGAGAGAGAGAGAGAGAGAGAGAGAGAGAGAGAGAGAGAGAGAGAATTTTGTGTGTGTGTGTGTGTGTGTGTGTGTGTGTGTGTGTGTGTGTGTGTGTGTAAAAGCAAAGTAATGAAAGTAATATGCGAATAAAAGTAATATGGATAATACAAAAAATAGAGAAAAAGAAAAAACATTTAAGTATTACCGGTACTCCTCCATACCCTCCCTATTTACCTGTTCTTTTACATTTCCCCTTCCTACCACCCCCTCACTTTTCCCTCTGCCACCTATCCATACCTATCCTCGTTACCAAAGTTTTACACTCTCCTCCCTACTGACCCTTCCCTACTACCTCTCCCCGTCTTCCTCCCTCCACCTCTCTTTCCCTGTAGAGTAATTATGCAGCTACTATATACGCTCATTACTTCATTATCCTTACTTATCGACAGGCCAGATACACGATCTCAGCACGCAGTGCTCTCTCTCTCTCTCTCTTAACAACTGAGAGCTCCATGACTGGACCACAGAGGCTCTCACTCTTGATTTGTACCCCTCAAGCATCACCCAGTGTTCATTAACCTCACCTCCTGATAATGCTTTCACAGAATACAGTGTACACTGATACATGTATAAAAGTCACATACAGATATCATCGTCAGTAACTAATCATCACACAACAGCAAGAAGGAGGGAGCTGCATCGTAGGAATTGGGCTCGTTACTGAACAGGGACAGAAATGTCTAACGGCTTTTTGTCGAGACCTTGCTTTACAGAATGTAGCGTCAGGCTATACACAGAGAGATACATACAAACACAATGAAAGATGACAGACAGACAAACCCAGGGACAAGCACATATAGATTGACTGACATACCAATACCCGGTATATACCAGTAGTTGTAAAGTAACGGGACATGTGACCTCACCAGACCCAGGATAGGGCCATGTCTGACCCTTTTATATTCCTGTGCGAAACACATGTCGTTACAGGAATTAATACCAAACATTCCTGGAAATTATTAAGAAATCCTGGAAGAACAAAACCTTGGAGGCAATGAGTAAAATGTCATGAAGTAAATCTTTTAAAAATTAATCTTAAAGGAAACAAGTACGAATTGCTGAAAGAAATCAGAATAATATGAGTAGAACTCTAGAAGGAAATAGGGGCGAAACGTTGCATGGAAAGAATACCAAATTTTTAAACAAACATGAAATAAGTGCCACCTCTTAAAAGAAATGAGTCTGGATATTGAAGGAAATAATTATGAAGTGAACAGAGATGAGTTCCAGGCATTGCTGCTGTTGTTGGTGTTGTTGTTACCCTAGTCTCAGGTGGCCGTGAACCCGGTGAACTCCAGGGTGAAACTGCCTATCCTGTAATTTACCATATACAGTTGGGAGGGACTTGACGGGTGATTTTTTTTTTTTTTTTAATGTAAGGAAGAACGAACTAAAGGCTAGGAGCCTGCAAACTGTTTCCTCCAAGAAAAAACAAAAACAAGATAACAGAGCCAAATTCAACATCCGTTCATTTTGAGATGCCTGACACACACCGTTTGAAAGAATGGATATCAAAGGCAACAGGGCATAGAGACAGAGGAAAACAGTTCCAGAGTTGACCTGTTCCATACATGAAGGACTGGGAGTAAGGGTTAACTCTTGCATTAGGGAGTTGAAATGGAATTAGTTTTTTTTTTTTTTTTTTTTTATGCGAGGAAGAAGGAACCAAAGGCCATGAGCCCGCAGTAACAGTTCCCTCCAAGAGAAAAACAAAATACAATAGAGAGCCAAATTCAAGATCCGATCATTTTGAGATGCCTGGACACACTACGTTTGAAAGACTGGAGATCATAGGCAGAAGGAAATACAGACAGAGGGAGACAGTTCCAGAGCTGACCTGTTGCATAAATGAAAGACTGGGAGTAACGGTTAACTCTTGCATTAGAGAGTTGGACAGAAAAGGGATGAGAGTTTGCTACCAGACGGGTGCTACGCGCCCGTCGTAGAGGTGGAGGAATGCAAGCAGACAGTTCAGAGGAGCAGTGACCATTAAAGTAGCGATAGAAAAGAGATAAAGATGCAACAGTGCGGCGAAGAGACAGAGGTTGAAGGGAGTCAGTAAGAGGAGGAGAGTTAATGAGACGAAAAGCCTTTGACTCCACCCTATTGAGAAGAGCTGTATGTGGGGAGCCTCCCCACACATGAGAATTGTACTCCACACAGGGGCGGATAAAACCCCTGTATAGAGTCAACAATTGTGCAGGGGTAAAGAAAGAGCGGAGTCAGCTTAGCACACCCAATCTCTTGGAAGCAGATTTTACAAGAGATGTAATATGATCTTTCCAAGATAAGTCCCGAGTAAATGAAACCCCAAGCATGTTCAAGGATGATGCAGGATTAATCTGAATATTATTAAACATTAGTGGGTATACCTGTGGAAGATTTTGTCGGGTTGATAGGTGTAAGAACTGAGTCTTAGATGCATTAAAGACAACCATATTATTTTTACCCCAGTCAGAGATATGAGCCAAGTCAGACATTAGGTGTACCATAGCCTCATCCCTTGTTTCTTGAAGTAACTGTTGAGATGGGCGTTGCGGGAACCGAATGGAAAGGTGAAGGGTGGAGTCATCAGAGTATGAGTGGATAGGGTTAGATGTACAGCTTAGAAGATCATTGATGAATAAAAGGAAGAGAGTTGGTGATAGGACAGAGCCCTGAGGAACACCACTGTTGATAGATCTAGGAGAAGAACGATGGCCGTCTACGACAGCAGCTATAGAACGACCAGAAAGGAAGCTAGAGATGAAGGCACAGATAAAAGGATAAAAATCGTAAGAAGGCAGTTTGGAAATTCAAGAGTAATGACAGGCTCGGTCGAAAGCTTTTGATATGTCAAGTGCAATGGCAAAGCTTTCACCAAAGTCCCGAAAGAAGGATGACCACGAGTCTGCAAGGTAGGTGAGAAGATCGCCAGTGGAGCGTCCCTGGCGGAACCCATGCTGACGATCAGAAAGAAGGTTGTGATAGGAAAGATGCTTTATTTTTATTTTTATTTTATTAAGAATAGACTTGAATACTTTTGAAACACAGAATGTTAAAGCAATTGGGCGATAGTTATAGGGATGGGAATGGGCACCTTTCTTTGGGACAGGCTGAATGAGAGCAAACTTCCGGCAAGAAGGAAAGGTGCAAGTTGATACACAAAGGCGAAAGAGTTTACCTAGGCAGGGATTATGCAGAGAAGCACTGTTCTTGAGCAAAACAAGAGAGGCCCCACCAGGCCCACTGCAGCCAGATGCCTTGTTAATAATGAAGCCAGTGATGACAGAATATACATCAACTGAAGAAATACTAATGTGAGCCGCGAGGAAGTCAGAGGGGAAGAAGTGATGAAGGAACAGAACCGGAATCGTCTACGGTGGAATTGAAGGAGAAAGTCTGAGTGAAGAGTTCTGCTTTATCAGTGGAAGAAATAGCTACAGAGCCATTAGAGTGGAAAATAGGAGGGAAGGATGATGAAGTAAAGCTGTTAGAATGGTTTTTGGCAAGGTGCCACAAAGAACAAGAAGAATTCGAGTTGGAGAGTTCAGAGCATTTAGTACATAGGAAATTATTTTTTGCAGAACGAAGAAAAGACTTGGCACGATCCCTGGCAGAAACATAATGGAGATGAAATTCAGGAGTGCGTTGGCCCTGGTACCCTTTGTAGGCTTTCTCCTTGTTGTGGACAGCATAAGAACAAGTGTGTTTAAACCACTTTTTTTTTTTTTTTTTTTTTTTTGCAACAGTCAAAGGATATGAGAAAGGAATGTATGCTTCCATGCCCGAGAGAATAACATCTGTAATGCGCAAGGCACACTCAGATAGCTCTCGGCCATGGAGGCAATAATTATTCCTGGGAAGTCAAACAAGTACTGCCTGAGGGCTTCCCAATCAGCAGCTCCAATGTGCCATAACTGACGCTTCTTGGGAGGATCTACAGGCCTCACTTGAGTGATAGGACAGGTTAAGGTGATAAGGTTGTGATAAGAGGAGCCCAATGGAGAGGAAAGATTAGCAGCGTAAGAAGGATACGTTGTAAGGAAGAGGTCAAATATGTTAGAACTCTCTCCAAGGCGGTCAGGGATACGGGTAGGGTGCTGTACAAGCAGCTCTAGGTCACTGAGGATAGAAAAGATGAAGGCTTGTTCACCAGGTTAATCAGTGAAAGAAGAGAGCTAAAAGTGGTGGTGAACACTGAGATCTCCTTGAATGGAGATTTCCGAGTATGGAGAAATTGAAGCGATGTGTTTCATATGAGAAGTAAGATAGTAGAAGAATTTTCATAGTAAGTAGAATTAGGGGATAAGTAAACACCACATACATTTAATCGGAGAATGAAAAGAACACAGAAGCCAGAGAGTACAGAACTCAGAAGATTCGAATTCAGGAACACGAGAGCAAGATATGTCGTTGTTTACATATACACAACAGCCACCTTTGGCTTTGAAATGAGTACAGAGAAAGTAGGAGGATACAGGAAAGGGTTTGCTATCAGTCACCTCAAACAGCTGAGTCTCAGTTCGGAAGAAAGGGTGAGATTTAGAGGAGGAGCGGCGATGATCAACAGAAAATAGACTAAGTTAGAGGAAGGGCCGCAAACGTTGCAGAAATTTAGAAATCAGTCAGACAGTGGTTCCATTAATCTCACTGGGTCGTCACCGTGTGAAGGGAGGATGGTGGGGGCTTTGATGGTCCCCCCCCCCCTCCCCGAGGACTCCGAGGCTTGGCTAATAGATGCCTTTTTTTTGGGGGGGGGGGGGTGAATTTTGAACAGGAAGTGCAGTGCGTAATGTGCAAGTAGTTTGGTGCTGACAGTTGAAGGAACTTTTATTGGAGAGCATGATGGCCTAATCTCTGTGTAACTGACACACTGAAAAAGTTCAGCAAACGGGGATGACCTGGAGTTAGTTCCGAGGGCTGATGAAACGGGAGCTCCTGCTCTTCCTGTCATCAGCTTTCCATCCAACTTGGGAGTACACCCCTGCTTGACTGGTGCTACAGTCTACTCCCTCTTTTGTATAACGAGTCAGCTGAGTTGTCCGGCTACATCAGTGCCACCGCGTTAAGGCATCCCTCTTCAGCACCAGAACAAAATCTTGAAGGAAATAAATTCACAGTTTGAAGCAAAACTAACAAAATCAAGCATGGAGTGAGTACGAAATTTTGCAGGAGATAAATACGAAACCCAGCAGGCATAACTGTGGCCGTCGCCTTCCAACTTCAGCCTGACGCACAGCATAACACATGTGGGTTGGGAAGCTTAGTATGCTGGTTTAATATCTTCGGCAGGGTGGCGTTTTCATTCGTTTGATTCGTTTGGCAACACATTCTGCAACCCTTTTCTGTTCATCTCTCTAATGCAAGAGTTAAGTAATGAAGTTAGTTCATGCATCAAGTTAATCTGGGGCTGTCTTTTTAAATCTGTATTTCTCTAGGATTTCGATGTAAATGAACCTGGAATTTAGCTAACTTTTGTTCGTATTTTTCTGGAAAGGAACATTTTTCTTTCAGGCTTTCTACCTTGCATAAAAATATTCGAGAGGTGCGTCATAACAAACCAATATGTGCATATATACTGTATACAAACAAAATTTACATAGGCTCCCTGAGTCATGGGAATGCTCACAGAAATACAAGCACACGCACAAATCCATCTTCTCCTTCCCCTCCCCTTCCCTAATTCCTCCCTGTCATCAACTCTCTCTCTCTCTCTCTCTCTCTCTCTCTGTTGCTTCGCTTCCACCATTCCCCCTCTCCACCTCTCACCTTACCAGTTTCTCGCCCCCTTTCACTACCCCACAGCACATTAATTGCATGTTTCCTTCCTTTTCATACCTGGATAGGGTCCAAGCTGGGCCAAAATTGTTGTACCACCCCAGTAAAACAACTTCTAAGAGATGGGAATAATTCTGCTAAGAGCGAGGTAAACTAATCCACGTGAACGAAATAAGTTACCTTATAGGTTGGTGAATACGAGAGGCAACAAAACACAACACAACACCGTCCTAGACTACCTGGCCTCGTCCTTCATTAAAGCAGCATACAGGCAATATTTTCCCCGCAGCCACAGGTATAAAACACTATTTTAATGCGGAAACCAACCCGGACCGTTTGTATATAATGAACAACATGAAAAAGCTTAGGAGTATGGATTTACAAACACTGGCATCTGCAAGTACGATGTATATAAATCAATATAATAAACGGTTTTGGGTTGACTGTTACGGTATGTGTGTTTTTACTTGGCCAACGACGGAAGAACGAGCTGAGAACCAAATTATCTCATCACTACGAAGTCTTCTTACCTGTGCCGTGTGTTTAATTTTTCCTTCTTGTTACGAGCCAGTGAGCGATGTTTACTCCCAGTTAAGTTTGGAAATGAGCGACCCGAACCGGCCCGGCCCGACCCGACCGTCACGCTAGGAAAAAGCTAATTACTTTACTCCTTTGTGAAGTTGAGTTTAAATTTTTCTGCATATGATACATTCATTCATACATTCTGTTATCGACTAAAAACTCACCCAAAAGGCGAAGAGTTTTCCATGTGTGTGTGTGTGTGTGTGTGTGTGTGTGTGTGTGTGTGTGTGTGTGTGTGTGTGTGTGTGTGTGTGTCAGAGAGAGAGAGAGAGAGAGAGAGAGAGAGAGAGAGAGAGAATGTCCTTCTGTCCAGTATATTTTTCATTGTTCAGATACCATTATGAAGAAATAATTTATCAGAGGGAAATTGCGATAACATGGCGCTCGGTCGCTCGTTACGTGCTCACAAAGTTCACCTTACTAGTTATTCTTGTTCTGTTTGGTGAAAACATTGAATTAAACCAATGCCACATCCACACTAGAATAACTACAACTTCAGTCTTCACAGGGAGTATTCTCTCCGTCGGGGCCCACACGCTACCATTATCCAAGCTTATCCTACCCACTCCTCTTCGTCCACCACACGGTTATAATCTGACATGCATCGCCCATGTTCACATGGTATACCTTCCCCATTACCCATCACTATACCATTCCATCCAACCCTTTTCACCCTGTCCTGAAACACATGTTTGATATTGGAAGAACAATCGCTCTGATAGAACTAATTTATGTCACACATCTTCATAGGCCCACCTGACACGGTATGTACTGACCTGCTCACCATCTCAGCTCGACTCCATCTAATCTAATCCTGCTGCTTTGCTTCCCAATATTCACCCCCTCTCCATCTTCTCCCTACAACTCTGGTTTCCCCTTCCACTATCCCACAATATATAACCACATATGCTTCCTCCCTAACCATACCAGAGGTTCAAGATGGGCCAAAACTGTCGTATTTCTCCAGTAAAACAACTCCCCACGTATGGGAATAATTATTCCATCAACAAGATATACTAATCCAAGTGAAAGAAGTGAGTTACAGTATGACTGAGTGAATAGCCTACTCGCATGAAAGACAGCACAGCACAACACAACATCGTGCTAGGTTACCTGGCCTCATCCCTCATTAGAGCACCACACAGCAATATTTTTCCCGCAGCTACAGGTCTAGAACACTGCCCCACCGCCAAAACCAACCCAGCCAGAAACCACGACTACAAATTTGCTTATAATGTACACTACCCAAAAAACATAAAAGTATAGATTTACAAACACTGGCATCTGCAAATAAGAACATTAATACATGAAATAAAAGGTTTGGGGTGGACTGTTACAGGATGTGTTTTTATTTGACTAACGACTGATGGACATAATGAGCCCACTATATGTTCTTCATTGTAAGAAAACGCTATTCCTTCACTACGAGGGCGTCTTTTTACCTGTGTTGTGAAATGCTGGATAGACTAGAGTCGCGCCAACTTACTTTTTTCTTTGTTTTTATTCTGTTGTGTGAAAAAAACAAAACAAAACTGAATTAAACGATCGCCAAGTCCATACTAGACAACCTATAACGTTAATCTTCACACGGTGTACTTTCCCTGTCCTAACCCACAATCTGCAGTTATTCAAGCCTATCCTGTAAACTCATATGCATAATCTACCATTACCCAGTTTATCATGCCCACTCCTATCCACACCCTATCTTTATCCAAGCCTATCCTCCCCACTCCACTCCGTCCATCACATCCACTTCTGTTCTGACGTGTTGCATACATGCTACAAGCAGAATACCCCGCCCACGTCTATAAGGTACACTTTTCCCACCATCCATCACTATATCATTCCTTCCAACCCTTTTCACCCTGTCCTGAAAAACATACGTTAAATTATCTCAACTGTTGCTCTGACAGACCTGGTTTGTGACACACATCTTTACAGGCATCCCTGCTCACCATCTCAGCTTATCTCTCCTGCCAATCTTTCACTTATTACACCATCATATATTCTCCACTCTCCATTCCGTTACTGTACACTCTTTTATTCGGTCATTAAAAGCAGTCCGTCCAACCAGCCGTTTATCATATACCCTTCCAAATAATTCCAGTTTTCCGTGCTGTTAACATGTGCACATTTATGTGATAGTGGATTAATCGCCTGGGAACAACACCTGCTATATGGTCATTCGAATTCCTCTGAAGCCCTCCTGAGCAATATTTTTTGACTGACTGCACACTCAGAAGCAATAATCAGCCACCTCCCCCATCAGACAGTGCCATGGTCAGTGAAATGCTCATTCATCTAAGGAGTGACAAACGCTGGAAGAGGGTGAGGGTGACACTGAAATGATGGGGAAGACAGTGGATGGTGACATGATAACATTAGCCCATGGTTTTGTTTGCTGGGGTGGGTTATTGATTCTTGATTTCCCCAATGTGGGCTGGAGCGCTGTGGAAAATATGTTTCCTGTGGGAAGTCATGTTCACATTTCCTTCGTTTAGCTACGATTAGCCAAACACATGTCTGATGTTAACGTTAAGTTTCAAAGAACTGCCCACAGAGAAATAACGAAATAAGTAAAGTGAAGAAGCGGACTAAATTTACCCCAAAAATTCAATTCTAGCAAGGACGTGGTTGCTGAAAACTGTGATAACCGATAAATTTCTTAATGAAGGAACAGACAAGACAAATTTCATACTGACATAAGCAAGCTCTAATTCCAACACACAGTAATTACCTGAAAAGAAAAACAAAATACTTATAACTGAATGCAACAGACATTCACAATAATTCTAAATATGTAACATGTCTGTATGCAATAATAATGGCAGTAAGATAAGCATAAGTAAATATTAACAAATATCTAGTTAAAGTAAAGGTTATATTATTTCCTTTCACCAATCGTAACGATACTCCATTTCTACTGAGCCTCTGTTCACATAGTTGTTTATGGTTATCAGTATGACAAGGACTTGGGCTCAGACTAAGATAAATGACTATCAAAAGCATTTGAGTCATTAATTTATTTAATTTATTTTATTCTATTTTCTCGTGCAAGGAAGAAGGAACCAAAGGCGACAAGCCCGCAATTGTTCCCTCCGAGAAAAAGAAAAGTCAGATTCAAAATTTGTTCATTTCGAGATGCCTAGACACATTGCGCTTAAAAGACTGAAGCTCATAGACAGTAGGAAATACAAACAGAGGAAGACAATTCCAGAGTTGACCTGTTGCATGCATGAAGGAATGGAAGCAACTGTTAACTCTTGCATTAGAGAGTTGGACAGAAAAGGGATGAGAATTAGCTGCTAGACGAGTCCTACATGCCCGCCGTAGTGGTGAAGGGATGCAAGCCGACAGTTCAGAGGAACGGTGACCACTGAAGTAGCGATCGAAACAAGATAAAGATGTAGGTTTGAGGCATGGAGACATACAGTTGACTGAAAGTAGCCAGGAACAGAAGGAGAGTTAATGGGACGAAAAGTCTTTGATTCTACTTTGGCCAGAGGGTCTGCATACGGGGCGCCTCCCCACACGTGAGAGTTGCACCCAACATAGGGGCAAATGAAACCCATGTATAATGATAACAACTGCGTAGAGGTTTAGACGACACGGAGCTGGCTTAGCACACCTAATCTCCTGGAAGCATATTTTACAAAGAAGGGAATATGATCTTTCCAGGATAATACCGAGAGGATGAAACCCCAAGTATGTTCAAACATGATGCAGGATTGAGTTGAATATTGTTGAAAATTAGAGGATACCCCTGCGGCTGATTTATGCGGGTTAAAAGGTGCAAGAACCGAGTTTTTGATGCATAAAAAACAAGATTACTTTCATTGCAGTCATCTCTACCCTTCCCTTATGTTGACACAGGCACGTAACAGTAGTAAAAATTCATAGGCGTCATCATACTGAAGGGATTAAGGTACATAACGGTAAATAAAACAGTACTGGAAAGGTGATGGAAATCCATCCAAGCTGACGAAAATACAACAAGCTGTCCTAGAACAACTGCTTCTGTTGAATAAACCAGGATTGCTTGTGCTGCCCCAACTATACAGTTGCAGGCAACAGCTCCTTTACGGCCTCGTCACACTGAGGTCAGAAGCGGACATATTCTGACACTAACTGTCTGATCGTGTAGAACCGGGTAACAACTGGAGAAAGAACGTCCCGTTTCGCTGGGCCTCGGTCTTGGCAAAACGTTTCTTGCTGCCGCCTGCATCGTGCCTGGCACTGAGGAACGCAGTGCCCAGAACGTATCTAATGAAATGAGGTTTTCTCATTTCTCAGCTTACACAGCCGAACAATATTCGTCAGGAAACGTAAGTTGTGTCTGATCACAAGGTGGTCTTACTAAGCAAAATTAAAAGTCGATTGGATTGTAACATCTATTTATAAGGCCTGAACATAATAACATATCGCTGAACAAATCGATAATGATCCAACTGGCTGGAATATCATTCTGCTAGTTTGTAACCCCAGAAACACAAACGGGCTCAGACTTAATGAGGTCTTGCCACACTACTACTGTAATCTCACTCCATTAGTCTCGAGCTCTAGAAGTGTCAGGGATGTGCACACCATCCTTTCACGTTGGTGGGCCATTACACCTCAATTAACTTCCCACTGCATCCCCAGAGTTGACCTTGTACGAAATAAATCATTATAATGTTGTTATCATTATCCTAAAATATTACCATCATCCTAACTGAATTTCTCATATGAGATCGAAAGACTTTATTGTAGGAGAACGTGGTTGATAAAGTGAGAACGAGAACACATGAGAAAAGAAGCACCTGGTTGTGAGAATGAATAAGACCTTTCTGCAGTTGTGAAGATACAAGAGACGCGCCTGGTTGTGACAGTGAGAGCCAGAGATATAAAGGAGGAATGCTTAATCGTGAAAGTAAGAGAAACCTTTTCATGACTAGGATGACAAAGAGTGTTCTCTTCATCATATACTCGTTTTTAACACTGGGTCATTTCACTGGTGAGTACTGAAATTACTTGGTGACGTGGCGAACTACACATCTGAAAACGCTCTCCATATAGTTTTTTTCCTCCTGTGTTGATCCCAAACAGCACATTTCGCTGATTCTTTGCGACCTCCCAACATTTTTTTTTTTCCAGTGAAACCCCAACCCCCCGTTAAGGAACCTGTCTTTGGGTGCTAGCTTAGGCGATTGCTTATTGTTGCACCTTTTCATAGGGGACTTGCGTGGAGTGCCTGCTACGGGGGTGGAAGGATGGCGGACTCTTTTTCTTTTTATGCAAGAAAGAAGGAACCAAAGGCCAGGAGCCCGTAAGATTGTTTCCTCCAAGAAAAAACAAAAACAAGATAACAGAGAGCCTAATTCATGACCAGTTCATTTCTTACACTTATAATGTGTACAAAAGTGTTCAAATCACAATAAACTTTGTCATATTCTTCTTAACCTCTTCACTACGAAGGTTATATTCTAAGCAGAACAAAACGGCCTGGAGTAGCAAAGCTAAATAAACAAGATGTTACTGAGAATAACCTTGGCAAAATTTTCATTTTCGTATTTTCCCCTTCCAAATAGGCTTTCCAAGAATTCTGAGAGATGGCTGAACATACGGTACGGTGCAGTCAACAACAAAAGTCCTTGAACTTCTCCTGCTTCTACTTGCTAAGGACTTCAACAATCAGACTAATGAAGTCGTAGCAGCCAGTACCGATGATTTAATTTGGCCACAGATCTTTGGCGTCGGTTCCGTTTACATGGGGTTCACATGACATATTTTACAGGTCCATGGAGAGAAAAGCAAGGGAGGCGACAGGACGTTTGTTGGTGACAATGCATCAGAAGTGAAAAAAGCAGAACATCAACTCATTCCGCCAACACAAAGTTGACATTAACATGAATATTATCCGCTCTAACCTCTTCACTACGAGGCGTCTTTCCTTAGATGAGTAATACCATCTGGCAGCAGCAATGAAAATTTAAAAACCGTATATATAATATATATATATATATATATATATATATATATATATATATATATATATATATATATATATATATATATATATATATATAATATTCAGTAGTAGTACAGAATGGTTCGAGACGTGGCATAAGATCAGACTCCTTCCGCAAGACATTGATTAATTCATTCAGCACAACGACGTCATTTGTCCTTTAATACTGTATACCGTATCGAAACTACGTACTGTTTGGGAGACTTTCTCAGTAGTGATGGTATTAATGATGATTATCTTATCTAGTCCAAAATGTCGCCCATAAACGGAATGAAACTGTCTTGAAACAGCAAGAATTAAAAGTGGAAAGATGATATCAACGTAATGACGATCTACAGATATGAGATAAAGTGTAAGTTATTTATTTTGGCAAAACCTCGACCAAGACCTAATGCCGAGCTGAGGGAAGTAATTTAAACGGGGGAAGCAGGGCATCAGAAAGCGTGTTGGGCGTCCTTGTAAAGGCCATAATTTCCATTTAGTGAGGCTCCCACTACAATTAGGTTCTCCGACCTCACATAAGGTTATATCCTTTTTTCTTAATCATTTTTATTTTTGAATCCAAACTATCGAGGGCTGTGTTAGTTTTAAGGTGTGTGCATTATACCTGTCCGATTAAAGCAATGTTCTGTCAGCATTGGTCGTACTCGTGCCTCATTGTGGCTTTTTCGAACCGTCCGAGTTTTGTGACCTCCTGGTGAATGATCTGGAAATCTGACCCAGCCTCCATTATCTGGCTCACTGCTCCATTACTTCCTTCAGTACGGGACGACTGGTGTACTGATTCTTCCTACCTAAAATGCTTTGTTTTGCAGCACACAAATTTTGTCAATGGATGTCTGATGGTGAAATCGGATATCTGATGGATGAATCAGTCTGAGAAGAAGAAGAATGTCGCTAGTGAAAGATGTTTGAATGAAGGAGAATGAGATTTATCTCTCCAAGCTCTGGTGTGGCTGCCTGAACTGCTGAATTACATGAGAAGGAATATGGCTTTGCTGTCGTCATGTCTCATAATCTTCTTCGTTGCTATACACGTCAACAGATGCGTTGTGCGTGAATCATGCCACCTGCTCGGGTATTATTAGTCCAATCCATTTCTTGATACTGTAGAATCTCATACATTACGATGCACTGGCTACTGTAGGGTACATATGGGCTTACGGAGGAGAGAACTAAATCCCCCAAATATTTTCCTATTGAAGCACCACGATTTGAACTACATGAAAACTACCACCTCTGTTCTATGAATCCACTGCCAATCCTATGGGATAATATGCCAATATAGCAAAATACCAGATACTTACTTATTCACTCCTTCTGCTATATCAACGCTCACCGTTTTCTTTGGACTCTGTGTATGACATCGATAGACTAGACGCTTGTTTAACCGGACTTTCTTCCTCAGTGTTACTTTTCCTTGCAGGTTTAGACAGTACTGAATAAGTTTTCCTTAATTTTTTTCATTTAAAATTTCACGACAGTTTTTCCATGACGAGTGGTAATGCTTCTTACTTCTTCCCGCAGGCATCAACTGGAGAGATGGTTGGCGGGGGAGCCTTTCTGCTTGGCTGTAGGACAAAGTCTCACCTAAAAGTATCCAAATGCTGTAAGTGTCATGCATTTTGAAATATATGACTGAAGAATCTCAAAACAGCTCTCGCCCTACTTAAACCGCTCTTGTCCTACTTATCTTTCTCGACAATAGCTACAGCACTAAGCACCAGTGCACACACACCAGTGTTACGGTTTACAAGTGCGTCAAGCCACTCTTGCATACAAACCATTAAACAACAAGAAGCAGTACCAAGGCACAGCAAATCCGTCCCCGGCAGTCATTTTAGTGCTGACGTAGAAACACAACAGGATATCTAGTCAAAGATGTCACATATCAAGTTTGGAGTAAATCGGGTGAACATTGATGATTTTATGCCCATTTGAAATTATAGGCCCGACCCTCCTGACACTGACCATCCTACCGACAACTGGGGGATGACCCTCCTGATGCTATGAGGCATGTTATAGGATGCAAATTTGAAAAATGCACCTATAGGTTTTGTTATCATGTTGATATGACGAATTTGAAAGGAGTTACGAGCTCTGAAAATCCGTGAACTTGCATTTAAGCTTTCAAGATCCCTCTAGGTCAAAGGTCATGCTACCAAAATGAAAGCCCATATGAGACTTCCAATATCTTGCTTATAGTATATACCTCTAACTTCAACGAGTTTCGAGTTATAGCCCCTTGAATATCCATGACCTTGAATTTGACCTTTCAAGGTCAGTTACGGTCAAAGGTCAAGGTACCAATTCAAAACCCATATGGGATTTTATCCATCCATCCATCATCTAATCCTACGTTGCCCCATGAGGAGCGTAGGAGCCCGGGGCTAGGAAAGTTGGTCCTGGCACTTAAGATGAGAGTGACCAGCCTCACTCATCCCTGAGTGGCATTATGTGAGCAATAAACCCCAACCATCCCTTGGATCCGACTGGAGCACCTTTATTACCCACTAAACCACCAGAAGCCAAAATTTGGTTATATGGTTACCACCCAGCGTAGTTAATGGTTTCCTGGTGTTGAGGAAACCATTTGGCTTGTCACTCAGTGTAGAGTCACTCACAGGCAGAAGGAAGAGGAAAGAATGAAGGAAAGAAAGACACAAGAGAGAGTGTAAAGTCACCCGCAGGCGAAGGAAGAGGAAAGAATGAAGGAAAGAAAGACAGAAGAGGATGGATGGAAAGAGGGATGTAGGAGAGGAAAGGGCAGACACCTGGGAGCAGCACTACATCATGTGAGTGGATGGTCAGATGCTGATAATAGTAAATATCTCTCTATCTTCAACCAGTCTCGAGTTATAGCTCCCTGAATATCCGTGACCTTGAGTTCGACCTCTCAAAGTCATAAGTCTTGGTGCCAATTGAAAGCCAGCATTACGAGTTCCTACATGTTCCTAATAGTAAATAAAAGTATATATTTTCAACCGTTTTCAAGCTATAGCCCTCTGAAAATCCGTGACCTTGATTTTGACCGTTCAAGGTCACTCGATTACCACCAAAATTTAGTCACTATCTCTGGAGACCAGTGCCCACATATCCTGAAAGTTTCCTGTAATTTCATTCAACTGTTTTTTCGTAATGTTGCTAACAAACAAAGAAAGAAGCAAACAAATAAACAAACTTGATCAATAACAATACCTCGTCGAACTCCGTCCGGGTGAGGTAATAAACAGATAAACCGAGTGAAAACATACCCGTCCCCGAACCCCTCCGGGGTGGGGACGGATAATGACAGCTAATTTTTGCTCATTGTCACATTCATCATGCCCAGGTGTTCGGGTACATTTAGGTGAAACTGTTCAGCCGCGTCCATAAGTAGGGATATCTGCCCATATTATCTACTGTAGAGTCTACTGTTGGTGAGATGTGGAACCGTTTCATTTACTACCTCGTGCGCTGGTTATCAATGCGCCAATATGTGAGGGAATTTGTTCCAAAACTTACCAGCCCTGAATACCATAGTACACTAAACAAGATGTGCGTTATTTCTCCTGAACGCGACTGTACACTGATCATAGCCTAACCTACACCAAAGGCCTCGAAAGAACCCATATGATTGTTGACGCTACACTTCCTGTCTTCTTACTTAGCCAACAGTAAACTCGAGCATCCATTTTTTTTTTTTTTTTAACTAGCTGGCCATGTACTGTTAACTGGCAAGAATTAGTGCATCTCCAGTAAAATGAGATGACACACACACACACCCTCCCGCCATTGGCATCTGAGTCTTCCCCCCCGACATGTCGATGATACCTCCCTTGTGTACAACATCACAGGAGAGAGAGAGAGAGAGAGAGAGAGAGATGACTAAGAAAAAATAATGCCACTAAACACCTTCACCACTTCTCTTTCTCTCCTTGTTATATGGATCACAGATCGCCCATTTCAATAATATTCGTTCAAGTCCACCAATAACGAAAAAAAAATCGACTTTGGGTATAAATTAAATAGGAAAATTACAATAAATTATAACGGAAGACCTACGCTCGAATTCTGGAGCTTACTCACATCATGACAATAGGTGAAATAGGACCAAGAAACCACGAAAAAAACAAAAATAGCAGAACTATCAAACAGAACGATCGATGAATACACACACACATATATATATATATATATATATATATATATATATATATATATATATATATATATATATATATATATCATTTTCATTCATTGCCAGACGCCATGTGTCCCAAACGGGGTGGCCAAGGGCTTAGAGTTAATTGTTTTACAGGGAGGGGCACTAATCCTCCACCAACCCCACTTGACACGTAGGGAGAACATTATGCCAACAGCATCTGGTGTTCCCAGGCGGTCACCCATCCAAGTACTAACCAGACCCAACGTTGCTTAACTTCGCTGATCGGACTCAACGTGATATATATATATATATATATATATATATATATATCATCCAATCCTATGTTGCCCCACGAGAAGCGTAGGAGCCCTGGGCTAGACAAGTTGGTCCTGACATTTAAGATGAGAGTGACCAGCCTCACTCATCTCTGAGTGGCATTACGTGAGCAATAACCCCAACCATCCCTTGGATATAAATCTTAACCGGCTAAATCCGATTAGAGAGCCGTAATTACTCACTAAACCACCAGGCGCCATAATTTGGTTATATGGTTACCACCCACCGTAGTAAATGGTTTCCTGGTGTACAGGAAAGCATTCGGCTTGTCACTCAGTGTTGAGTTACCCACAGGCAGAAGAAAGAGGAAAGAACGAAGGGCAGAAAAACAAAAGAGGGAGTGTAAAGTCACCCGTAGGAAGAAGGACGTGGAAAGAATGAAGTAATGAAAGACAGAAGAGGACGGAAGGAATGGCGGGAGGAGAGGAAAGGGCAGACACCCAAGAGCAGCACTACATCAAGTGAGTGGATGGTGAGCGCCCCCACCTACCCGAGAGCAGCACTACATCGAGTGAGTGGATGGTGAGCGTATATATATATATATATATATATATATATATATATATATATATATATATATATATATATATATATATATATATATATATATATATATATATATATATATGTATATATATATATATATATATATATATATATATATATATATATATATATATATATATATATTAAAAGAGTACTCGCTCTGGCCTCTCGTGAGCAAGGATAATGAAATCTACACATTGTGCATTTAAAACAAAAATTAGGCGGCTTGAAAATGAGGGGCGAGGGATATTGTACTTAGATGACAGGATACATGCCAATACAATAAGATGAAAGACTCAAAAAAATCATTTTTAAAGGCATGATATTACCAAAGTTTCAGAGAGCATATTAGAAATTTGGACTGAAATGTTAATATAATTGTGAAAGATCCAGCAGCCTGAGTTTGCTAATGACATAGTTCATTCCACTGAATCAGAAGAGTTACAACAAATGTCTGAAACTTAATTCTTTCACTACGAGAAGTCGTTCTTTAAACTTGCTACAAACTTAAAATGACAGCAAAACCTTACATATAATAACATTTTAAGTACCGATCTGGTTCATGGAGATTAATTCAAACACCAATACTAGATGTCTCCGTGGTAAAAATGTCTCGTGAGGAAAAAAATTAACATAAAGGATACCAGAGTGTAACAAAAGGAAAATGCTTTATATTCGATTACTCATTTTTCTATTTTAATCAAGCCACCATCGGATGAGTTTATCTAACTATAGGAGGAACCTTTAGTAGTGAACTGGTTAAACGAACGCTATATTTTACCCTTTAGTTAAGAAAATAAAATCCCAGCTGAATAAAACTACCGAGTGGAAGCAAGAAAAAAAAAAATACAGACAGCAAGCCACCAGAATCACTGAGTTAAGCACAACTATGAACAACACTAATCTCATATCCTTCCAGTAATAGCACAAGATGAAGCGCTAGAATATATCGAATAAATACACATAAGCTGTCCCCCTATTCTCATTTACACAAAGAAATCAGGCAACTATATTTTCGAAACCACTTTCCTTTAAAAGAAAAGTGATGAAGTACCGAACGAAATTCATTGGCTTTCTCCTTTCCCCAACCCATTCTCAACTTTTTCCTTCCTCTCTCGACCCAACTTTTCCTCTCCCCACCCCTTCTCTCTCTCTCTCTCTCTCTCTCTCTCTCTCTCTCTCTCCATTATTACCTCCGCAATATATATATATATATATATATATATATATATATATATATATATATATATATATATATATATATATATATTGTTACGGAACAGCGAAAGATAATGTACACTTTAAGTGAGAATACTAAAAATCACTACTGTCCCGTAAAGTTCCAGGTTCAAAACAAAAGAGTTAGGTAAAATTACAAGTTAAAGTTTAATGCACAAACTAACAACAAAACATTCAGGACTCATAAGGATAATGTAATGGCAAAAAACAGATTAAATATATGGTTAACTGCAAATAGACTCCATTAACACGAAATTAGCAAGAGTAAATTTACCGAAGTCAGCCCTGATAAAATGAAAATACACTGGGTAATGCTCAGTTAATGGAAGATAAATTGTTACAGATACAAAATAGTATTAAAACTGGCTGACAAAATGAATCCCACACAAATTACAAAAAACCTCACTAGGCCCACAAATCAACACCTTATGCTACACAGTACAAGGAAAAAATGCAATAACAGTTATACTCAAATTACACAGCTGCTAGATGGTTGGAGACTTCCTGAGCACTCACAACAATAACTGTACAGGGGAGGACAGAGATGTGAACAAAATGAGGAGCAGATCTAAGTGGCAATGATGCAGAGACTGAGCTCATTATATAGGGGCCAGCAGAGCTTGATACAACTTGTAAGAAGGACGCGCAAATGAAGCCATGGGGACAAAGAGCTGACAATCCCGCACTGAACAACAGAAAGGACGACTTACTCTACTATAACGGTAGAAGGGGGGGACCGAGGCAGAACACGCTCATGATCAAACAGGCAGCACACTGTACGTTAGAATTACACAAAGGATGATGAAATCATAAGCTATGTAACACCTCCCCACAAAGAAAAAGAAATTTACAAAGGAAATTTCTTATTACTTTAAAACAATCTGTCTAAAGTCTAGATAAGCAATCTGCAATAACATTTTCTTTCCTAGTGTTACAAAACATGAGATCTCCCTAGCACGTTCAGTCATAGGTACTTGCCAGTATCCCTTTAACAAATCAAACTTACTTATGTACAGCTCCGGACAGATGAAACGGCTACACCCCATCCACCAGCGACTTGGTTTGGGTCTCAGTGGTTCTGGTAACAGTTGCAGGTGGAGGGAGGGGGGATGTGGGAGGGTGAGGAGGGGAGAAATGTGGGCGGAGTTATATAGGGGGTAGTGTGGGAGGGTGAAGAAGCAGCACAGTCTGGCTGGTGGGAGGGGGAGACGAATGGTTGGGTAGCGGAGATGAGAGTCTGCTGGAAGGTAAGACAGGTGAGTGTGATTAGATGAAAAGAAATTACAAAAAATGAATTATTATAATATCTGCTGCATATATTGCATTTTACCTACTAAATAAAAACACTGTCTATTATTCACCACCGTATTTGGGTATCCTACTCATTATTATTATCCTTTGGATATTAGGCAATAAATAAAGATATTGGACGGTCTTTCGGACCCGAACCAATTTTTTCATAACTTTTTTTTTCAGCTATTTCCGTATTCCTATTATCCCTCGTGCTTGAAGTCCCCCGTTTTATCACTTTCTCCTACGCCCTACATTTTTTTTAGGCATAAGGCAGTTTAACTTTCTCTTTAAATAACCATATTTGTCAGCAAATATTCCTTTCATTAATCTATTTAATTACCTGTTTTCTTTCAATATGCATTTGTCTAATAATGGGTGTTACACCTTAATTGGCGCCGCTATTTGACGTTTTGAATAAATTTGGTCTAAATTTACGCATATATTGCAGTCTCTCTCAAGTAGGCTGGCAACCTCACACATCCTCCCCCCTGCTTTCTCCTTCTCTCGCTACCCGTTCCCTCCTTTCCTTTTGTAGTACTGTTTATCTATTCTTTCTCATATTTTTAACCGCATTCCTTCTTACAAACTTTTAGTGCCATAGGAATTTATCCCTTATCACCTACAGTCCTACTACATGAAAGTGGAAAAAATTGCCATCGGAAAAAGAATAACTGGAAATTTATGGCGAAAGTTACGATATTAGTTATTTAGAATGACAGTGTTGGCAGATACGCATTCTTGACGTGATTATCGCAGCCACAGCATTTCGCCTTCATAAAACAGAAGGACTATAGGTTTCATGCATTACCTCCTTACGTCCAGCATTACTGTGCAGAACGCCATGTATAACACATTAAGGACCACAATGACAGTACTGGTAGTCATCGTGATTCTCATGAATCTCTCCATAGGCTATTGAAAACAGTGCTTTATGCTCAACTTCAGAATTGTTCTCATCATGGCAATGATAGGCAAAGATAATAAAAACAATATATACAACCAAATTATCATTTATCATACAACAAAGCTCAAACCGCCTCCGTGCTACCTGAAAAAAATTAAATACCTGATCATATATATATATATATATATATATATATATATATATATATATATATATATATATATATATATATATGGATGATGCCATGTCGTTGCGCTTAAGGGAATAACAGGGATGACGACGGTGATAATTGTCGCAAGGGAACGAGATGAAAGGAATATTTTCTCTACCTGAAGTAAATTCTAATGGACAGTAATAATTCGAGACCCCGTTTATTGACAATAATTTTTATAGATCTGCATGTCGCCGTTATTGCGTCTCGGAACATTTCGGTAGATGATATAACTGATATAAATTGATAAATGGGTAGACAGATATCCTTATCGTCTATATTACGTGATAAGTATGATATAGTAATGATAATCTGTCCTAATAGAGTAAATCTTGCTGTGACGGAAGGGTATTTGTAAAGCGAACTAATTTATACCACAGACTGTATCAGAAGTGTTTCTTCTTCGTAAATTGAAGCTCGATGAATACTCTAGACTGTATGCCAGGAAGCAGGTGACCTTGGTGTTTCTTACGAGGGATCCTGTTCGTGGCATAGTATGGAGGATGCATAGAGCTCAAAATTATCAAACAGATAGTATCCTCGTAACTGGCCACCTCTTCACCCACTTCCTGAAACTCAGACATGGAGTACCGGGGTGAGAATAACGCCATAATGACTAATACACCACAAACACATGGATATTTATACATCAACGAGAAACGACTGTGGTTCACTTGTATTTTCTATGGACTGCAATAAACACCGTTACTCAGGGCAGACCACCAGTTCCATGTTTTGTCAGTATATACTGAGATGAATGATTCAAACCGAATCAGGTAGATCCTCTCCGTCAACTGAGACAGTGGCATACTGACATGTGAATTAATTGTCATGTCTGGTTATTCTTTAGGAACAGTAAAAAAAAATAATGACTTTTTGTTTACCTGTAGAAACAAATAAAATAGTAGTTAGAGGACAAACTTGTGCCACGTGACACTATGCGAAGTCGTTAGGTTTCCTGCCATGAACAGAGGTGTTAACAGAGGTATCAGCCACCCCGGGGCATCAGTCACACCGATTCAGAATGGAGGCAAGACGTAGAGAGGCAAGACGGAGAGAGGCAAGAGAAAGGAGGATTGGTTTAAGAGGGCGCATTGTAGGGATGCGTGAAGCCGGGCAGTCCATCCGAGCCATCACTAACACCCTGGGAATTTCCACCAACACTGTCCAAAGGTGGATAAGAAGGTGAGTGTAGATATAGTTCCTCTAATAATAAATAACATAACCGTCAGTTTAGGAGTTAAAGACACATAAGGTTTATGAAATAACACCACATCATGTTCTTCTTGACCTTACTATATAATACATTTACTCTATTTCCTTCCGTCTGGCCAACGCAAGTTTAAATATGGTAACATCGCATTGCACGCTCGTGATTGGCGGAACAAAGGTGGTCCTTTACCCTTGGCTTGTTAAGATAAATATTTAAAATTTATGCCTTCATAAATGTATTTTTATTAATCTTTGTGTCGTTGAGTAATAAAATTACGTTAACGAAGGCATAACTTAATTGTTCATCTCAATAAGTAAAACGAAATCAACATATGTTCGGTAATCATGAACTGCCAATGCGATAGTGTCATATTTACAAATAATGCCACAATCACGTAGGCCTGACGAAATAAAATAGTATATATTGTAACTGTTTAGGGATGAAAGTTTTAATGTGTAGACAACTAAGCTAGAAAACACGCATCCCGGATAATGTTAGGGTAAGGACTGCAGGTCTACATTAAGTCAGGTGCGACTGTGTTGAATGATTCATGTAAAATCTAATGCCAGACTACTCCTCCCAAAAGCCTCGTTCCCTAGTTTAGCCCTCAAAAATTGAGTAGGAGTAAGTAGAGCGGTTATTAAGACAAATTAGATAAAGAAAACTACACAGAAAAATCAGATGAAACTGTCACTGTCATATCATAAATATGTAACTGGTGGCAATGAGGTGGTTTTCTCGTATCTGAGACTGATACCCGGGTCGGTGGAGTAGGTGGACAATTTTCCGAGCCAACTGTGTTCCTGAACACGTAGCAGAAAGTAGAAACTCTGATGTAAAACCGGGGTTGCACCTCATATAAGGTGCCTAATTAGCCGTGAAATACTAGTATATATATATATATATATATATATATATATATATATATATATATATATATATATATATATATATATATATATATATATATTCACGTAGTTTAGGGCCTGCCATAATCTACGTGACTTTGAGCTTTCTTGTGTAGGGGAAGAAGGTCGAAGGTCGCCTAGTTTTTCAAAGAGGGTAATTCAAACAGGACTAAGTAAACAGGATCTCAAATTTGGGATTCTGGCCAGTAAGCTCCTTCTGCTCTACACGCCTCAAATATGAATAGTATTTTTCATTGAAATATATTTGAACAGGTTTCTGTATGATGAGGTTCCTATGTGGAAAGAATTTGTGTTTTCCGTGTTACTTATAAGAAATTACCCAAAGTTTTCTTTTTTCATGGCATGTTTTATCAATAACCATGCTCAACACTATGAACTCTAAATTTAAATTTGTTTGCCAGAGCAGAGAACACTGACTGGTATGGCAACCTACCACGGGGAAGACCATCATGGTGCACTACTCCTGCTCAGAGGCAAGATATTGTGCAAACCGCAGAAGCCGATCCACAGACAAATGCGGTAGCCATAAGGGAATCGCTGCATCTTGATGTCAGCGAGAGGACTGTAAGACGAGTGCTGCACGAAGCGGGGTTGCATCATAGGACCCCAGCAAACAAGGAATATCTGACTGACCAACATCGCGAGGGAAGGCTACGGTTTGCCCAACAATATGTTGACAAGCCAGAGGATTTTTGGAAGAGAGTGATATGGACAGATGAGAAAACCTTCTCCTCTTCGTGTCACGGAAGGCGCCACTGGTGGAGGAGGAATGATACTCGGTGAGTATAATTTCTGAGGTTTTTGCTTCTATAAAATAAACTATTCAGTCATACATGACCATAAGAATATATAAATAATTACTGCAGGGGGACAACCAGTTTAGTTACAACGTCAGCGACATCAATAAAATAGTTACTAATAAGAGTCCATGCAGAGTAAATTACTTTGGGTATATAGGGTTACGCAGTGTTTGAATTAGTGACTGTAAAACATTTTCCCTAAAACAAACAAAAACTTTAAATACTAATGGGATGGAAAGATCAAGCTGGCATGAAGTCAACAACTTTAAATAATACCCACACTAGACAGACGTTGATTTATCCCTTGGGAATCCTAAAAGTGGTAAATGTAATAACTCTACGTGCTTACATTCAAAATGCATATTCACTTAGTATGTGTCACTGCTACCATACCAACCTGAACTATGGCACACAGACTGACAAAGACAACCTACCAAATCTTATCCCTAGCGAACTGGTTATTTAATGATCTATTACTCATACATATAGATATCATCTTTGCATATTTCGCACCATCAATTTAGGCTCCCCCTACGTAATTAATATTTATCCTACCATTGTTCAGTTAGTAACCCTATAAATGAACTTCTATAAGGCAACCACGCATTTCACAGGCTTGTTCTTTAGTGTAGGCTATTCCTCAGTTGCACTGAAGTAAGACAGGCATTCATGGCATGTCATTAACATTTCCCAATATTGTTAAGAACCTCTTGTTAGCATAAAACAAATATGCAATTATACCTTGAAGATTATTAATGCTAGTCTCCTTCTTTCAACAGATACAACCAGGAAAACGTATTTCATGTGGCCAGGAGTGGACACGTGAACATAAATATTTGGGGGTGGGTAAGCTGGCATGGGATGGGTGACATGCACCACATAGAGGGTCGGTTCAATTCCGAGAAGTATATTGATATACTTAATAACTTCTTTCTGCCCTCATTTTCTGCCAGCAACCATCCCTTTCCTACTGGTCCAGTATATTTGTCCAGGACAGATGCCCCGTTCACCAGGCTCGCGTGGTCCAGGAGTGGTTCCAGGAGCACCCTCGCTTCCAGCTTCTGCCCTGGCCCAGTAAGGGTGCGGACTGCAACACCATAGAAAATATCTGGGGATCAATGGTAACTTCGTGGGAGCCTGAACAGGAACGCACACCCCAGGAGCTACTGGACCACACCCGGCGAGTATGGGAAGTCTTCCGGGGTAAACCTGACCATGTGAAATGTCACACAGGTAATATACAAAGACGTCTTCAGGCTGTTATCGAAAAGGGTGGTGGATGGACAGGATACTGAGAGGTAGTAAGTGTTAAGTCTCATTGCTCTCATTGCTCTTGTTATTCTATGAAATATATATGTTGTTAGCTGTGCAAATAACACGCACACAATATTATATATATATATATATATATATATATATATATAAATCATACAGGCTCTACACTTATGAAATTTAACATCGAGTAACCCTATATCCCCAAAGTAATTTCCTCTGCATGGACTGACGTTGTAACGAAACTGGTTGTCCCCCTGCAGTAATTATTAATATATTTTTATGGTCATGTATGACTGAATAGTTTAGTTTATACAAGCGAAAACCTCAGAAATAATACTCACCGAGTATTATTCCTTCTCCAGCAGTTGCGCCTACAGTGACACACTTCCAAAAATCCTCTGGCTTGTCAACATAACGTTTGCTAGGGTCCTGTGATGCAACCCTGCTTCGTGCAATACTCTTCTCATAGTCTTTTCGCTGATATCATGGTCTGTGCATCGGTTTCTGTGGCGTGTAGTGCAACATGGTGGTTTCCGTGTGGTAGGTTGCCATGCTAGTTAGTGTCCTCTGCTTTACCCAACACAATAAATTTTAGATCAAACAGTGTTGTTCATGGTTATATATATATATATATATATATATATATATATATATATATATATATATATATATATATATATAGATAGATAGATAGATATAGATATATAGGATCATGTATTTAATTTCTTCAGGTTACATGTGATTGTGTGAGCTGGTTACACCCTTGAGACTGCAGCACGGAGGCAGTTTGAGCTTTGTTGTATAATAAATGATAATTTGGTTGTATATATTGTTTTTATTATCTTTGCCTATCATTGCCATGATGAGAACATAATTCTGAAGTTGAGCATAAAGCACTGTTTTCAATAGCCTATGGAGAGATTCATGAGAATCACGATGACTACCAGTACTGTCATTGTGGTCCTTAATGTGTTATACATGGCGTTCTGCACAGTAATGCTGGACGTAAGGAGGTAATGCATGAAACCTATAGTCCTTCTGTTTTATGAAGGCGAAATGCTGTGGCTGTGATAATCACGTCAAGAATGCGTATCTGCCAACACTTTCATTCTAAATAACTAATATCGTAACCTTCGCCATAAATTTCCAGTTATTCTTTTCCCGATGGCAGTTTTTTCCACTTTCATGTAGTAGGACTGTAGGTGATAAGGGAGAAATTCCTATGGCACTAAAAGTTTGTAAGAAGGAATGCGGTTAAAAATATGAGAAAGAATAGATAAACAGTACTACAAAAGGAAAGGAGGGAACGGGTAGCGAGAGAAGGAGAAAGCAGGGGGGAGGATGTGTGAGGTTGCCAGCCTACTTGAGAGAGACTGCAATATATGCGTAAATTTAGACCAAATTTATTCACAACGTCAAATAGCGGCGCCAATTAAGGTGTAACACCCATTATTAGACAAATGCTTATTGAAAGAAAACAGGTAATTAAATAGATTAATGAAAAGAATATTTGTTGACAAATATGGTTATTTAAAGAGAAAGTTAAACTGCCTTATGCCTAAAAAAAAAAGTAGGGCGTAGGAGAAAGTGATAAAACGGGGGATTTCAAGCACGAGGGATAATAGGAATACGGAAATAGCTGAAAAAAAAAGTTATGAAAAAATTGGTTCGGGTCCGAAAGACCGTCCAATATCTTTATTTATTGCCTAATATCCAAAGGATAATAATAATGAGTAGGATACCCAAATACGGTGGTGAATAATAGACAGTGTTTTTATTTAGTAGATAAAATGCAATATATGCAGCAGATATTATAATAATTCATTTTTTGTAATTTCTTTTCATCTAATCACACTCACCTGTCTTACCTTCCAGCAGACTCTCGTCTCCGCTACCCAACCATTCGTCTCCCCCTCCCACCAGCCAGACTGTGCTGCTTCTTCACCCTCCCACACTACCCCCTATATAACTCCGCCCACATTTCTCCCCTCCTCACCCTCCCACATCCCCCCTCCCTCCACCTGCAACTGTTACCAGAACCACTGAGACCCAAACCAAGTCGCTGGTGGATGGGGTGTAGCCGTTTCATCTGTCCGGAGCTGTACCTAGCCTTTCCGATCTTGTCTATGCAATCTTCCACACGAGGGAGAGGGTAAGTGTCTGTTTTGGTTATCTGATTAACACGTCTGTAGTCGATGCAAAGCCGCTGTGACCCGCCTGGCTTAGGGACTAGAGTGACAGGAGAACTCCACTCGCTCTGACAGGGCTCAATCATCTTGTGGTCCAACAGGTAGCCAAGCTCCTTCTGGATGAGAGGAACTTTCACTGGGTTCACACGGTAAGGAGGCAATTTAATTGGCTTTGCATCTCCAACATTGACATCAGGCATCAACACAGTGGTTCTTCCTGGAGTGGCACGGAACACTTGCGGGTACTCCTGCAGTAATGCCGAAAACTCCTGCCTTTCCTCGGGAGGTAGGTGAGAAAGCTTAGTCTGGAGATCATTCATGATATCAGGATTCTTCCCCAAACTATCACTCAGGCTCATACTGCATGGGAGAGCTTCACTTGCAGACTTGGGTGGAACAGCTACAGTGCAGACTGGATTATTTTCGTCCCGCCTGTGATATAACTTTAGCATGTTGATGTGACATAGTTGTTGCTCTTTCTACGATCTGGTGTGGCGATGACATAGTTGACGTCACTGAGTTTCTTCTCCACGAAATAAGGACCACTAAACTTGGCTTGAAGAGGTTGCCCATGCACCGGTAGCAGAATCAAAACCTGATCTCCTGGCTGAAAGTGGCGTAACCTGGACTTCTTATCATACCAAGTCTTCATTTTCTCCTGAGCAGCTCCTAAATTCTCTCTCGCCAGTTGTAAAGCAGTGGACAGCCGTTCTTTGAACTTCATCACATACTCCAGCAGGTTGACGTCATTTTCCTCCGACAGCCAGCATCCCTTGAGTAGCTTAAGGGGTCCTCTTACTTCATGGCCAAACAGTAGTTCAAAAGGTGAGAAGCCCAGTGATTCATTTGGAGATTCTCTTGCGGCAAACACAACGAATGGAAGACCTTTATCCCAGTCTTTCTGATGTTCCAAACAGTATTTCTTGAGCATCGATTTGAGTGTTTGATGATATCTCTACAACGCTCCTTGGGTCTGGGGATGGTAAGCTGAAGACGTGATCTGGGTGATGCCCAACTCTTTCAGAGACTACTTGAAAACATTCGACATGAAATTACTTCCCCGGTCTGACTGTACCTCCTTGGGCAGACCAAACTTTGTGAAGAACCCTAGTATTTCCTTAACCACGTTCTTTGCTGAGATATTTCTAAGTGGAATGGCTTCAGGATAACGAGTAGCCATATCAATCAGGGTCAACACATAAGAAAATCCTGAAGAAGTCTTAGGAAGAGGGCCCACAATATCCACCAACACACGGGTGAAAGGCGCCTCAAAAGGAGGAATGGGAACTAGAGGTGCAACCTTTTCGGTCTGATTACACTTCCCCACAACTTGACAGGTGTGACAAGACTTACAATACCAGGAAACATCCCTGAAGATACCTGGCCAGTAGAAGTGTTTCAAAATGCGTGCCACAGTCTTCCTCACTCCAAGGTGTCCTGCCAAACTGGAATCATGAGCCACTCTAATGATATCCTGCCTACAAACACGAGGGATGACAACTTGATGTACAACCTCCCACTCACAGTCGGCTGATGCTGTTGGGGGTCTCCACTTCCTCATAAGTACTCCTGACTTTATATAATAACAAGTAGAAGCACCAGCTGACTCTTCCTCACTGCAAGCAGAGTTAGCTAGACCTTTCAACTCAGGGTCAGCAACCTGCAACTCAACCAACTCTTGACGAGACAAATTATCAACGCTACGGGGTACTGCCTCATCTGGTGAGTGGTCCAAATTAGCAAGAAAAGTGTCAGCTAGGATAACATCAGCATCATCATTATCCTCTAAATCACCAGTAACTTTAGACTTAGCCCTAGTGACAGCACATGCAGGGAACACATCAGGGACATCACAATCATGGGTCACAGCCACTGGCTCACTAGACAACTGAGGAGCTGGACACACTTGACTTCCACCAATATCATTTCCAAGTAAGAAAGTTACACCTGACATTGGGAGTGTCTCAACCAACCCAACCATAACGGAACCATTAACAAAACCAGACTCTAAATTCACTCTGCACAGAGGGACAGAGAAGTAATTATTCCCTATGCCTTGTAAGATTACAGTTTCATCAGAGGAATTAACATTAGAGCCTAGAACACTGGTCAGCATAAGGGATTGGCAAGCACCTGTATCACGATATATTTTAACTGATTTCCTGTCATTACTGTCCAGAGGACTGACAAAACCATCAGACAGGAAATTAGCACATGAACTCTTGAGAGTGTCACCCACGTTACTGCTCAAAAGAGGAGCTCCATCATGAGAATTTAAGTTACCCCTCAAAGCAGGTTCAGTTAACTCAGTTAAAGAATTATGGGAACTCTCAAGGGTGGACACTAGACCAATTGACTGAATATTTAAAGACTCCTTTTTGTTCACATCACGCTGTCTCCTGAAACATCTCTCCGTAGTATGACCAAGCTTACTACAATAAGTACATTTACTTTTCTGAAATCTAGAGGTGAAGCTGGTATTTACTTCCTGAGAAACATCATCTTTATTCTCTTTCCTGTTACCTGTACTCTGAGTAGAGGCAATGTACTTACTCTCAGCTTTCCCTTTATCTCTAGAATATCTCTTGTGAGTGAGAACATATTCATCAGCTAAAACTGCAGCATCAGACAAATTATCTATTCTTCTCTCATCAAGATATAGGCTTACATCTTTATAAATACACCTCTTGAAGTCCTCCAGCAAAATCATCTGCTTAAATTTACCAAAATCAGAATCCACATTCTTAGAATTTAACCATTGCTCTAACAGATCTTCTTTGATTTTTGCATACTCAACATGGGATTGCTTATCTTGTTTGTAAGTTGTCCTAAATTTTACTCTATAGGCTTCAGGAACAAGCTCATAGGCCTTAAGAATCAAGCTCTTAACTACATCATAATTATCACATTGATCCTGAGGCAAAGATGCATAAGTTACTTGAGCTTTACCGGTGAGAACAGTTTGAAGGAGTACTGGCCAATACTGTTTGGGCCAATTAAAACCTGTAGCTACCCTCTCAAACAACTGAGAATACTTTGTTAAATCAGATTCATTAAAAGGAGGGACAAGTTTAACATTTTTAGCCACATCAAAATCATCAGAGCTAGATGATCCAGTTCCACCTTGTTTCATGCGATACTCATGGTCTGCCTGAATCCTAGCAAGTTCAATTTGTGCCTGAGCCTGTACCTGTGCCTCTTGAATACGAGCATTTGCCTGAAATTCAGCCTCCTGAATACGAGCCTGAGACTCCGCCTCTTTAGCAATTGCTTGAAATTCAGCCTCCTGAATACGAGCCTGAGACTCCGCCTCCTTAGCATGAGACTCCGCCTCCTTAGCACGTGCTTGAAATTCAGCCTCCTTAACACGAGCCTTCTGCAGGGCTAGCTGTAACTTAGCTAATTCAATCTGCGTTTGCTCATTTGGAGGAGTTACATTAAACAAGCTTTTATTAATCATGCCAACAATTTGATCTTTAGAATGATGAGAGTGAACTGCAATTCCCAATTGTTGAGCAACAAGCTTAAGTTCATTCTTTGTTCTGTTTTCTACATCACACACTGTTTGCACATTTGACAAAAAATCTTTGGCTTCATCAAGTGTAGTAATAGTAGACATCATGAATAAATCACAGTCACAAAATATCAAACAATATCCTTATGATAATATCCTGAATATCCTGATATGAGGTCGCCAAATTTATGTTACGGAACAGCGAAAGATAATGTACACTTTAAGTGAGAATACTAAAAATCACTACTGTCCCGTAAAGTTCCAGGTTCAAAAGAAAAGAGTTAGGTAAAATTACAAGTTAAAGTTTAATGCACAAACTAACAACAAAACATTCAGGACTCATAAGGATAATGTAATGGCAAAAAACAGATTAAATATATGGTTAACTGCAAATAGACTCCATTAACACGAAATTTGCAAGAGTAAATTTACCGAAGTCAGCCCTGATAAAATGAAAATACACTGGGTAATGCTCAGTTAATGGAAGATAAATTGTTACAGATACAAAATAGTATTAAAACTGGCTGACAAAATGAATCCCACACAAATTACAAAAAACCTCACTAGGCCCACAAATCAACACCTTATGCTACACAGTACAAGGAAAAAATGCAATAACAGTTATACTCAAATTACACAGCTGCTAGATGGTTGGAGACTTCCTGAGCACTCACAACAATAACTGTACAGGGGAGGACAGAGATGTGAACAAAATGAGGAGCAGATCTAAGTGGCAATGATGCAGAGACTGAGCTCATTATATAGGGGCCAGCAGAGCTTGATACAACTTGTAAGAAGGACGCGCAAATGAAGCCATGGGGAAAAAGAGCTGACAATCCCGCACTGAACAACAGAAAGGACGACTTACTCTACTATAACGGTAGAAGGGGGGGACCGAGGCAGAACACGCTCATGATCAAACAGGCAGCACACTGTACGTTAGAATTACACAAAGGATGATGAAATCATAAGCTATGTAACAATATATATATATATATATATATATATATATATATATATATATATATATATATATATATATATATATATATATATATATATATATATATATATATATATATATATATATATATATATATATATATATTATAAAATATTTTTTCTTAGAACAATCACTTAAAAACAGCGACAAGTCTAAGCAATTTAGCATATTTAAAACGCTTACCTTTTTAGTTTAACCAAGTGGGTAGATTTCCAAAGCATGGCACATTTATAATTACAGATGATATATGGACTATGGAAGGGCTTCTTAATATGTTATGTGATACTTAAAGTCTTGAGGTACGAAGAGATTTGTGAAATATTTAAAATTATGTTGCTTTCCTTTAGAACACTATGATTTTGTTATCACCTTTTGTCTGATTAATTTTGACATTTCCAGGTTCCAACTAACTTAGCTAAGATTATTATGCTCTCAAAGACGAGAAAAATGCACATGAGACTCTCAGATTCATTTCTGTTCTTTTATTCTATAAGGATCATTAAAAAAGCTTCTATCTTCAGCCGAAATCATTTTCTTGCTCTATTTTTCGCCATTTTCACTATAATGCGTTATCTAAATATTGCAATACATACTTTCATAGCTCTCAGAAAGCCCCTAAAAGTACTTAATTTTCAAAAATTTTCCTGGGGGGGGGGCTCACAGCGCCCTCTCATACCCCTCAGTTCGCTTTGCTCGCCTCCCACCACCTTTTCAAGACCCCTTCCCCCCTTGTGAACTTTCTGGCTACGCCCCTGATGGAATGACACTGTAATCGCAACCACGACGCAACATTACTCCGCTCAGCATGACCCCTGTTTCTAAGGCTTACTTAGGAGCAGATAGGATTTACAGGCAACAGGAAACATCATGGCCTGTTCAAGTACAACTCATTATCATCATCCCAATCCTCTTCCCCACCAAGTACACGGAATGGAAGTGATATGGGAACACGAATACAGAAATAAAAGTATATTTTTCAGTGTACACCGAAACTGATCACATATCTAACTTGCCACTTATGCTAAAGATCTAACCAGCGCATGTGAAAAAAGGAAAGCTCTCCAACACCCACCAATCCCTCTGGCATAAGCGTGGGCAAGAGAAACAGAAAACACTATGAGTGTTCTAGAAAGGAAGAAGGAAATATTCATTACAAAAACAGAAAACGAAATGCCATGATTCATTACTTATCTGCCATGATCCATCATTTATCTACCCTACCTTCCTCAAAAAATACACGTATGCACAATCACAGAATGTGGTCGTACTTAATTTATCATCTCGTAGTCACCTGGGTAAGTGCCCACGTGGATATAAACTACACTCAGCTGACTGACGCATGTAGTGACGAAATAGTAATCTAACAGAATTTCACATACACCTCTTGCCTTCGCACTAACGAATGTTTTTAGCAAAATATTTCAACGTTCCAATACGTGAATGCTACAGCAATATTTTTTCCTATACTGGTACGCTACTACAGAGTTTAAGTTCCAGTTCATTACTTTTAAATGCAAAAATACAATTCTGTATTCCAAATCAGATTTCATTGGAGAAATATAGCAATAATAATTCTTTGACGATTTCTTCAAAGCCGTTTCTCTGAGGGAAACTTTTTTCCGTTCTTTGCAGGACAAATGTCGTAGTGATGAGATTTTTAACGGCTGTTTGCAACACCCTCTTGAATTTATCTCCATCTTGAATATGGTTCATGAACCAGTACTGTACATTGTATTGTTGATGAGATTTAACTAATAACAGATACAGTATGAAGATTATGGATTTTTTAGATCATAGTTTCTTTCTATTAAGCTTCGCATTTTCTTAGCTCTGTTACCCACTGCTGAATACTGCTCGTGGTTTTCATATTGTAATTCATTCATTTTCATTCATCATTTAATCCTGTGTTGCCTCATAGGAAGCGTAGGAGCCCGGGGCTAGGCAAGTTGGTCCTGACAATTAAGACGAGAGTAACCAGCCTCACTCATCCCTGAGTGGCATAACGTGAGCAAATAAACCCCACCCACCCCTTGGATAACAACCTGCCCAGGCTCAGTCCAACCCATTAAACCACCAGTCGCCATAGTTTGGTTATATGGTTACCATCTAGCGTAGTAAATGGTTTCATGCTGTACAGGAAACGATTTGGTTTGTCACCGAGTTTACAGTCACCCGTAGACAGAAGGGAGAAAAAAGAATGACGGAAAGTCAGAAGAGGAAGAAAGGAAAAAAAGAAGGAATAGGGAAAGGGCAGTCGCCCGAGAGCAGCCCTACATAGAGTGAGTGATGGTGAGCGCCCCCAACTACCACCAGTACTAATCATAATTCCCAACTCATATCAACCTGTGCTTCCGTCAGTGGAATATCAATCATTCGGTACTCATACTTAATGCTAATTTTACCGAACAACATCACCTTACTTTTCGGAAAGTTAAAAGGAACGGGAAGAGGAAAGGGAAAGGATGAGTGAGAGAGAATAAAGTATGGTAACTGGCATTCAGTTCTTCCCAGTCCTTCCTAACCAAGTAGCCTATATTGTTTAAAGGACAGGAGAAACAGAAGCGAAGAGAAAAGAATAGATGAGAGCACTAGGTGAGCAGAGAGGAAATAGGACGAAAAAGGGAGGAAAGGAGAGGGGAGAAGAGAAGAGAGAACAGACGGGGAGAAGAAAAGGGAGAGAGGGAGAGAGAAAAGCAAATGGAGAGGGATGGGAAAGAGGAAGAGGGAAGGAAATGGGAAAGTGACTAGGAAAGCGAAAGGACAAGACAAAGGTTAAGAGTAAAGAGAAACCAAGGGAAAGAGGTAAAGGAAAAGGCATGAGTGAAAGGTAATGGCAAAGGCAAGGGTAAGAGTGGAGAGAAAGACAAGTAAGAGGTACAGGATAAAGCAAGGATAAAGGGTAGGGCAAGGGTAAAGGACAGAGAGTAGGGCTAGGGTAAAGGGTAGAGGAAAAGACGAGGGCCAAAAGTAATGGGAAACACAAAGGCACGGAAAATGAGAAAACATGGTCAGTAGTAGAGGAGCTCATATCCACTTTTCTCAACCATGATTCCTAACCAATTACTCCGCGACAGCAAACCCAGGCCACAATCCAGTTACCCATGCCATCCCCCCTACGTGTACACCGATTTTTATCGTCCGTGGACTAGGGTTATTTCCATTTGCCCTCTGGTCCTCTTCCACCATCACAGTGGACACACTCACACACACACACACACACACACACACACACACACACACACACACACACACACACACACACACACACAGAGGGAGAGAGAGAGAGAGAGAGAGAGAGAGAGAGAGAGAGAGAAAGAGAGAGAGAGAGAGTATAAGTATGAAAGCGAAAGAGACGAGCGGGAATGAATGACAAAGTGTTTGTGAAATATCACACACAATAGATCACACAACGTCACTTCACTACTTTTTCTACCCAATTAATCTTTGAACTTCCTCATGTCACGGCCAGAAGGATATTTTAATGTCCAAAGTGGCGTTGATGTTGGCTCGAGATACAGAAAGGAAAAAAATGTGCATATTCTTTTTACTACTGTCATATCTCCATCACTCATTTAGCTAGGACTTAGTGTTCTTTTTTTGTAAGGACCGGTTTTGTCATCATAGTTTACTGTAGGTTTTTAACCTTTCGATAGAGTTCTACATAAAAAATTAGTAAGGAAGGTTCGAGCACACGGTATAGACGACGATATCTTTATATGGAAAGAAGCCTGGCTGAAGGGAAAAAGCATTGAGTTTTAAGAAATGGTGATAAGTCGGACTTGGGAATAGTAACTAGCGGTGTACCACAGGGGTCAGCAGCCTACTCGGATCTTTATTATTTATTATAAATACAAATGTTGTAGACTTAAGAATCACTAGCAGTATGAGCAAATTAGCCGATTACACAAAAAACAGAACGTATCTTCAGCTCTACTAAAGTAGACGACTGTCTTAGCCTTCTAAAAGACCTTGAAATATTGTCCAAATGGTCTAAAAACTGGCAAATGAAATGTAATGGGGAAAAATGTACAGTACTTAATGTACTACAACTTTGATAATAAAAGAAATTAACAAGAAGCGGTGCCACAGCACAGCAAACCCGTCCCCAGCAGTCATTTTAGTGCTGCCATATAAACACAAAAGGATATCTAGTCAAAGATGTCACATATCAAGTTTGGAGTAAATCGGGTGAAAATTGACAATTTTATGCCCATTTGAAATTTTAGGCCCAGCCCACCTGACATTGACCCCCCTACTGCTAACTAGGGGGTGGCCCCCTCTGATGGAATGAGGCATTTTATAGGATGCAGAATTGAAAGATGGTTTCATGTCGATTTGACGAATTTAAAAGGAGTTATGGAGAAAAAACGAATATTTACTTTTTTTTTTTTTTTTTTTAACTTTTCTGGGCCTACAGCCAGGGCCTTGGCCCAGGTTGATCCAAAACTCAGTCAGGTGATCAGAAGGCCATAGTCCATCATCCCTGCAACTTTAGCCAAAATCGCACCAGTAGTCTTATCGTAAAGTTAACAGACAAACAGACAAACCGAGTGAAAACAATACCCGTCCCCGGGCCCCTCAGGGGCAGGAACGGTTAATAAATGAGAATACGAGAGAAATATAGGAATCATGGTTAGTAAAGATCTTAAACCAAGGTAACAGTGTGTAAAGCTGGGAAATAAAGCAAATAGGGTCCTAAGACTTACTTCACAAAGTATGAGCCATAGGATAATTAAAGTAAATTTTACAACTATCTTGCATTAGATAAGCCACCTCTATACTATGCTATGCAAATCTGGTGACCGTACTATAGAATATGGACATTAATTCGTTAGAAAATGTACAGAGAAGAATAAGAAAATTGATACATAATGTTTGGAGCGCTTCATATGAAGACAAGACTTAAAAAATATTAAATCTGCACTCACTAGAAAGGCGCAGAGAAAGGAGAGACTTAACTGAGGTGTTTAAGCGGATGAAGGGAACAAATAAGGGAGATATTAGCAAGGTACTTAAAGTACGCATACAGGATAGAAGTAGAAGTAATGGTTTCAGACTAGATAAATTTCATTTTAGTGAGGAAATAAGTACAAATTGGACTGGAAATAGAATAGTGGATGAATGGAATAAGATGCCTAGTGAGGTAGTTACTGACCCTTCCATTAAGAGTTTCAAGCATCGGCAAGATAAGCACATGACAAATGATGGATTAAAAAAAAAAAAGACCCCTAATTACCAGTACTAAGTCATTTTTTTTTCAGAAGAAAAGACGGCAAAAGTCGTCTAAAATAGGAGGCCAAATTAAGATTCACTTACAGGGTATTTCGAAATGGCAGGACACACTACATTTCAATGACTGGAAGTCAGAGGCAGAGGGAAAGGCAGACTAAGAAAGAAAGTTCTGAAGTTAACTAGTTAGTCTACAGCATATACATGAAAAAACACATCAGTTAATTTTTTCATGACACCAGACAGTACAGTAGGGAGAGTACCGTATGTATGCAGATGAGTGTTTTTAACCCCACCAATACACTGATGGCTATCTTATTTAATTTAACCTTCTGCCTGGCAGTTTTATGTTATTTTTATCAGACTCTCTCCCTCTCCCTCTCTCTCTGTCTCTATTATTATATTCTCTCTTTCCTTTTTCTTTTTTCTTACAAATTGTTATTATTCTTTCCCCCTCATTCTACTGTATTTCTCTTTTGTCCTGTTCGCTTTACCTTCTTTATTTTTCCCTCGTACCCTTTCTTTCTCGTTTTTCTCTACCATCCCTTACGTTCATTCACCTGTATCTCCCTCTTTTCATTCTCTTCCCTCTCCCTCTTTCATTCTCTTCCACCTCATTCTCTTCCATCCCCCCCCCCCCTCTCTCTCTCTCTCTCATGCTTTAGATGAATAAATGAATAAATCTCATCACACATATCACCTATTCCAATTTGTATATCCAGATCATCCAGAAGTGTAACTATAACTATTAGTCTAAATGAGGCCCATTACAAGACTGGACCTGCTTTTTGGAGACAGAAGGGTAACTAGAATTAACTAAACCTCAAGCTGATGAAGTAAGAAGAGGGAAGGGCTATCTGTAGTGAGTAACGTATATGAACGCTGAATTACTGCAATGGAAATGTTTGTTAGTGCACGGCTGCAAATGTCATCAGTTTGGATCAGGAAAATGCATAACATGAGCCAGGATATGAACGGACATAACGGCATCGCTTCATGTCTGAAAACAGCAATATTGTACTGCAAATTAAGTGTGTGTGTGTGTGTGTGTGTGTGTGTGTGTGTGTGTGTGTGTAAGGATGTATGAGTCATCGGTTTTGATCAGCAAGATGCCCAACAGCATCACTTATGCCTAAAGGCTAAATTATTGCAAAGGTTTGTGAAAGTAAGGATGTATATGTTATTGGCATGGATTAGTAAAGTGCACAACATGAACTAGAGTATGAACGGAAAAAACACCATCACTTCACATGTCTGCCAAGGACTGGGTTTTCAAAGACGAGCAAATCGAGAGTACTTGTTGTTGCTTCCCGATAGAAACACCATGAACTCCTCCGAATACAGCTGATCACTAGGTTCAACATAGAAAAAAAAAAAAACACTATTCTTCTCACTCACACCGTTTTATCATAGAGGATAAGAATTTACTATATTCAACTTTTCATTTTCAAATTAAAAGTTACATCAATGTTAGAGCCAGAAATGCTGCTGGAGGAGATATGATCCGTGATCCATAACCCTGAACTGTGTCGCAGGATATAAGATTGTACTTTACACTGTATAAGGTATTACGTATTTTTCTTTGCTTTTGTCAACATTTATTTTTATCTTTCTTTACTTTATCTTTATCTTATTAAGGTCTGAGATTACTTAAGGCTGATCGTCGTGCCTGACAATGCTCGGAAAGCAGGGAGGACACAAAGAGGTAGCAAGTGGTGTTAATAGCCGGGCAGGTTGTTGTACAAATCCGAGTTCTTTTTCTCCACGGAAACTAACCCTGAGGAACTGCACCGCCTCAATACACAATGGAGGAAGGGAAATTAAACTGTGACCAAGAAAAACGTGGCGTGGATTAAACTGTCAAACAGTCTGAACTAAAATGGAGATTCGACACTGTACTTGGGGAAGGATTAGTCTGGATAGGAAAGTAGCCTCACTTAGCATTAATGCTATTTTGAGTTCAGAGAGAAATTCTTTTTTTTTTTTTTTTTTACATTTTACTTTTTAAAAACCCCCACACCACTTATTATTGGGAAGGAAAAAGAAGACAAAGAAAGAAGAGATGTACTGTAGAAGGAGAAAGAAGATGAGGATGATGACAGTAGTGACATTGGTGATGATGATGGTGGTAATGGTGGTAAAAAAAAAAATTAAAGGGCATTGTGAGAAAAAATAAACATACATATACACAAAGAGAGAGAGAGAAAAAAAAAACTGGGCCCAAAATGGAACATGAAGGTTGTGGCAGTATGCATATGCAAAACAATGAGATGAGTAACTTTGTTGCGGTGATGAAATTGTTGTGCACACACCTGGGGTAAAAAAAAAAAAAAAAAAGGGAAGCAACTTTTTAATACAGAATTAAGCATGATCATCGGTGCTTTTGCTGCAGCCACTCAGGATGAGCTTAGGAATTAAATGTTTGGCATTAAATAGCTGCAAGGGACCAACAGTAATTAAGGTGGATTATCAAGTTCATGTGTGGGAATGAAAGGGATATTAGTATTTCAAGCACTTTACTTTTTTGCACTGTATGGTTAGGAGGCAAATACTACGACTAGTGACCACATCACTGGTCGCTGCCACCACCACTATCACTTGCCACTGTGTCCTGTGCCCATTTACCCCAGTGCTGGCCACTGCCACCATCATTATCACTGCCACTGTATCCTCATATCTGTACAGTATAAGACCGAACTCTGTTCCTGAAATTTGGTGAAAACATGCCGTGAAGGACGAACATGACGGTGCTCGCTTCCTAACATGATCCGAGCAGTTGGAACTGGTGTCTGAGGAGAGCTGCTAGTTTCTCCAGAGACTCTGCCACGTGATGTTAGTAATGGTTCAGCGTGATTGCTGGCCTCTTCTCATAATTAACTGTTGTATATAAACTACATGTGTAACAACCCCTGTGACTGATCTAAATGCGTTTATCTCTCTCACTCTATATCATGCTTACAAGTGGCATTAGGTCCCCATCAGTTTCCTGAAATTATCTCAATCAAGTCAAGCGTTTCATCACGACTAGATAAGCCAGTTCTGTCAACGTAAAACTGTGTTGATTATGTATGGCAGCTTATAAGATACATCGATATAGTATGGATGAACTTCGTAAGTTGCCACTGGCATGGAAGCTGATATTCAAACAATGTCAGAGTTGTTATAATGCATAAAGGATGTCACTGGGATGCCCTAATCGTCTGTAAGCAGTCAATTATTGATTTACATACCAAACTACTTCGTATGAATAATCATGGTAACGAGTAGTACACTATAGGTCGAACATTAGTTAAACTCTCTAAAATAAGAGATAGAGAGAGAGAGAGAGAGAGAGAGAGAGAGAGAGAGAGAGAGAGACAGACAGACAGACAGACAGACAGACAGAGACAGAGACAGAGAGAATAATCTGATGTGGGGATGAAGCAACACATAAAAGACATTTTATTGTAGAAACTGATGCTAAATATTTGGTGTAGGCCCCATCTGATGCAAGGACGGCTGTAGCCTTCATGGCATTGACTCTACAAGACGTTGGGTAAAATCAGGGTTTTGGCAAAGGCTTTCCCACAACTGACTCACCTGGTTAAACAATGCCCTCTGATCTCGTCCTTCATATCCATGCCACTTCCTTGCCATGTGACCCCACACATTCGCTATGGGCTTAAGGGCTGGAGAACGCGGGGGCCAGTCAAGGACTGTTATCGAGGAATGTAAGGCGTGGCTCAATCGGTAGAGAGGTGGCCTGGCGTTCTAACGGACCCAGGTTCAAATCCCCGCTGGGGCAGGGAACAGTTTAAGGATTTGAATTTCATTAAATCAGGCTTTACTTATCTACCAGAAGACCCGCCGACATGTCGTAAAAATACCCCCGCTAATACCAATACACCAGTCCTGTATGAGACAGCCCTAGCATGTATTCAATATGGACGGTGGGTGTTAGCGCCAAAGTGGTGACATGTAGAGATGTGTGGTATGTAGGAGGACTGCTGGGCCTTGATAGCAGGCTGGGAAGCCTATGCCCAGAGTCGAACACATAAAAAAATAAAAAAATAAACATACTTTTACTACCCTTGCACCGTGGAGTGGACTGTTGTCCTGAACTAAGTTATTAATGTTGTTATCACCAACCAGCATCACTGTTACAGATGGTGACAATATTTCTTCCGTGATTTCTACATATCCCTGCTGTGTGAGATGATGATCAGTGTGTGTCAGGTCACCCATTCCACTGTATGCCATCCAGCCACACACTCCACCTGTGATGCGGCCACTTCTCTGTGACCCGACAACATTGCGTTCGTCAAATCTGCCGATGATATTATAATGTGCCAACAATCGGGGGGGAAGGAAAGACAGGAGGAAGTGATGTGTCGGGTAGGTAGTGACCCTGGGATAAATGTTAAACATAATAATTAGAAACTATACCCTATTTGACTGACCTGTGCAGTTGAGATGTATGGGGCTCTTCTTATTTTAACACACTTATATTAACATCTTTAAACTGCCTGCAATATAAACAGCCAAATAAAATATGTAATAATTCCCGAAGCTAAGGAGGTCAAAATTAGCTTTAAAAGCCTACTGTTATCAAAGAAAATTAAACTTGATTATAAGGTTATATAAAATGGTGAGTGACGTTTGAAGTAAATTATCCGCCCACGGTGGACACCCACATCCGCATGTTGCACTGCATCCACCCACGGTGTACACCTACGTCCACA
The DNA here is from genome assembly GCF_032717465.1 of Coenobita brevimanus. Lineage (NCBI taxonomy): Eukaryota > Metazoa > Arthropoda > Malacostraca > Decapoda > Coenobitidae > Coenobita > Coenobita brevimanus. The sequence continues at coordinate 20,037,898 of NC_137024.1, read as the reverse complement.
TGTTGCACTGTAATATCCACCCATGGTGTACACCTACGTCCGCATGTTGCACTACAGTACATGCCTTCATTTACTTCAATGACATCATTGGCAGCCAATCAGCAGCCTCGAATCAAGCACACCCATTTCTCCTTTCTCTGAAATCTCCATTCTAGGAGATTTAAATTTTCACCACCACCTTTGTTTTTCCTCTCCTTTCACTGATCCACCTGCCTACACCTTTTCTATCCTTAATGACCTAGAGCAGCTTGTATAGCACCCTAACTGTGTCTCTGACCGCCTTGGAGAGAGCTCCAATATACTTGACCTCTCCCTTACAACTAATCCTTCTGCTTACACTGTTATTCTATTCTCTCCGTTGGGCTCCTCTAATCACAATCTTATCACCTTAACTTATTGCTCCAGTACGGCCTGCGGACCCTCCAAAGAAACGTCGTCTGTGGCACTTTGGAGCTGCAGATTGGGAGGCCCTCAGGCAGTACTTCTTTGATTTTCCCTGGAATGATTATTGCTTCCATGGCCGGGAGCCATCTGGGTGTACCTTGCGCATTACGGAGGTTATTCTCTCGGGCATGGAAGCATACATTACATTACTTTCTCATATCCTATGACTAATGCACGATAGCCTGGGTTTAATCACGCTTGTTCTAATGCTGTCCACAACAAGGACAGGGCCTATAAAAGGTACTGGAGCCAACCCACCCTGAATCACATCTTTTATAAGTTTCTGCCCAGAATCGTGCTAAGTCTGTTCTTCGCTCTGCTAAAAATAATTTCATCTGTACTAAATGCTCTCAACTCTCCAACTCGAATTCTTCCCGCTCCTTCTGGCACCTTGCCAAAAATCTTCCTAACAACTTTACCTCATCATCCTTCCCTCCTCTTTTCTACTCTGATGGCTCTTTAGCTATTTCTTCTACTGATAAAGCAAATCTCTTCGCTCAGACTTTCTCCTCCAATTCCACCTTAGATGATTCCGGTGCTGTTCCTCCATCACTTCCCCTCTCTGACTTCCTCATGGCTGACATTAAAATTTCTTCAGGTGATGTATTTTCTGCCATCACAGGCCTCAATACTAATAAGGCATATGGGCCTGATGGAGTCCCTCCTGTTGTTCTCAATAACTGTGCTTCTGTGCTTACACCCTGCATAGGCAAACTCTTTTGCCTTTGTCTGTCAACTTGTACCTTTTCTTCATGCTGGAAGTTTGCTCTCATTCAGCCAGTCCCAAAGACGGGTGACCATTACCAACCCTCTAACTATCGTCCAATTACTTTCACATCCTGTATCTCAAAAGTTTTCGAGTCTATTCTTAATAAAAAATTTTTAGAATATCTTTCCTATCACAACCTTCTTACTGATCGCCAGTATGGGTTCCGTCAGGGACGCTCCACAGGCGATCTTCTCACCTACCTTTCAGACTCCTGGTCATCCTCCTTTTGGGACTTTGGCGAAAGCTTTGCCATTGCACTTGACATCTCAAAGGCTTTCGATCGAGTCTGGCATAAATCTTTAATTTCCAAACTACCCTCTTACGGTTTCTATCCTTCTATCTGTGCCTTCATCTCTAGCTTCCTTTCTGGTCGTTCTATAGCCGCTGTTGTAGACGGTCATCGTTCTTCTCCTAGATCTATTAACAGTGGTGTACCTCAGGGCTCTGTCCTATCACCAACTCTCTTCCTTTTATTCATCAATGACCTTCTAAGCTGTACATCTAACCCTATTCACTCATACGCTGATGACTCCACCCTTCACCTTTCCATTCGATTCCCGCAACATCCATCTCAGCAGTTACTTCAACAAACAAGGGATGAGGCTATGGCACACCTAATGTCTGACTTGGCTCGTATCTCTGACTGGGGTAAAAATAATATGGTTGTTTTTAATGCATCAAAGACTCAGTTTTTGCACCTATCAACCCGACAAAATCTTCAACAGGTATACCCACTAATGTTTAATAATATTCAGCTTAATCCTGCATCATCTTTGAAAATGCTTGGGGTTTCATTTACTCGGGACTTATCTTGGAAAGATCATATTACATCTCTTGTAAAATCTGCTTCCAAGAGATTGGGTGTGCTAAGCCGACTCCGTTCTTTCTTTACCCCTACACAATTGTTGACTCTATACAGGGGTTTTATCCACCCCTGCGTGGAGTACAATTGTCATGTGTGGGAAGGCTCCCCACATACAGCTCTTCTCAATAGGGTGGAGTCAAAGGCTTTTCGCGTCATTAACTCTCCTCGTCTTACTGACTCCCTTCAACCTCTGTCTCTTCGTCGCACTGTTGCATCTTTATCTCTCTTCTATCGCTACTTCAATGGTCACTGCTCCTCTGAACTGTCTGCATGCATTCCTCCACCTCTACGACGTGCGCGTAGCATCCTTCTAGCAGCAAACTCTCATCCCTTTTCTGTCCAACTCTCTAATGCAAGAGTTAACCGTTTCTCCCAGTCCTTCATTTATGCAACAGGTCAACTCTGGAACTGTCTCCCTCTGTCTGTATTTCCTCCTTCCTATGATCTCCAGTCTTCAAACGCAGTGTGTCCAGGCATCTCAAAATGATCGGATCTTGAATTTGGCTCTCTTTTGTATTTTGTTTTTCTCTCAGAAGGAACAGTTTTGCGGCCTCTTGCCTTTGGTTCCTTCTTCCTCACATAAAAAAAAAAAAAACCTACTTGCCCCGTACATCTCGGGTGCACATGTCAGTCAAACAATATAGCAACACGATATTTTATTTGGAAACATCAATGATTGCGTTTCAGTGCAAACAACCTATATTTAGGGAAAATCCGAAAACATGACATATTTGGAAGCAATGAAAACACAAGAGACAGGAAAATGCTGACATTGGTTAATACAGTTTATTATATTAATGTAGTCATCACTGGTAGTAACAGAGCGACCCTACCTCCCCCTCTGTCTCTGTCTGCCTGTCTGTCTTAGTATATATATATATATATATATATATATATATATATATATATATATATATATATATATATATATATATATATATATATGGTAAGAACACACTACCAGGAAATGATGCACATGAAATACCTTTTGTTAACTTGACCCCAGATGTATGATGGTCGAACAGATTCTGATGAAAAGGTTTTCTCATCGCAAAATACAACATGCTACCAAAATTTCTGTGTCATATGTGGAAACTATTTTCCTCCAGATCGAGATATCTTGTGTTTAGTGGTAAAATGTGCAAGATTAAAATAGTTATCCCTGGTGAAGGCAGAGGAAAATTCCAGAAAACGTTTATTGCTAGTTCAGGCAGTTTATTTACCCAGAGATTTGCTTTAGTTTCTGGTTGATAATCGTTATTATTAATAAATTAAATGCTACTATGTTCACCCTTAATGGACAACTATAATGTAAATACGTGTATTAATACTTATACAGGATTTTTCTATTGTACATGACTGCTCATGCTCAGGGTGCTGACATGGTAAATGGGATACGGTATGGTACCTTAAACCATTATATCCCAGTGTCCTCATTTGAGGACACCTGATAAAATATTATTTTATTACTCAATTAATGAAAACACTGACAAAAAAGCAAACAAAAGTAATATTTCAGTGGGTTTTCACCAACATCAAGCAAAAATTAAGTTTCATTGACATATTCTTAAGCGATTTCTTGGTATCTAAAGTTGGTTGAAAATGGTGCTTCAAAAATGTTTGCATACTAAGAAGCATACTGAATACTACAAAGCCCAAATCATCTATGTTCATCCTGTCGCATGTTGTTAAGTGGATGGCCTACCATATGCATCATAACTGAATTCATTTTTTTCAGTACACAAGAGCATAACCATGTTAGAAAATGCTTGTCCTCAAATGAGGACACTGGGATAATATGGTAATATTACGTGTTCTTACATATCCCAGCCTGCAGCATCCAACGACGCTTCATTTCTGCACAGATCGTCATAGACAGCACATTTGCCATCTCTCAAGGTTAGTAAAGAATGATGGTAGTATGGTTTAGGTGTACTATGCTTTTATGAACCTATGCACATATAAGTATTCGGTGGTCAAAACATTTCAGTACTTCTATTTTTTGATTTGTTACTTTACTTTGTTACAGATGGCGAAAGCAAGACTTTCTGCAATTACACTGGAACAAGCACTTGAAATTTTGAATCAACAGGATGACGAGGAAGCTAACTATGAAGAAGCTGATGTGGTTATTGTTCCACCAGATGTACCATAGATGAGTTGACTGATGAAGAGGATGTCAACGAAGATGTTATTGGTGAGATGTCTGTTCAAGATGTGCCAGGTTCCTTAGAAGTTCATATTGAACAAGTGCCAGCTGAAGAACATGCTACAAACAAACCTGGTTCAGGTACATCATTCAGACAAAAAAAGAAAAATTTTTGTGCCTCTGAACCCATTTGGAAACACAAAGATCCCCAGTATACCAAGGTCAAAGAGCGTTCTCAACATCATAGTGACTGCTTGCAGAAAATGAAAGAAAGCCTAGAGAATTTATCATCACTTGAACTGTTTTAGAAGTTGATGACTCCCTGCATTTGTGAGCATATTGTCAAAGAGACAGTTCGCTATGCAACTGCATGTAAAAACAAATGTGATTTTACATTCAGTATAAAAGAACTGAAAACATTTATTGGAATACTGTTATTCACAGGATATCACAAAGTGACTTCTGAGAGGGATTATTGGTCTTGTGAGGAAGATCTTGGGGTCCCAATTATTCAAAAAGCAATGTTAAGAAATCGTTATCAGCTTCTGAAAAGTGTGATACACTTTTGCAATAATGAGGAAGCCATGAACAACAAACATGACAAAGGGTTCAAAATTTGGCCACTTATTTCTCCAGTCAGAGAGACATATCAGCAGTTTGGTATATTTGAAGAATGTTTATAAGTAGCTGAAATGATTGTGAAATATGACGGCCATAACTCTCTGAAGCAATTTATTAGAGGTAAACCAATCAGGTTTGGTTATAAACTCTGGGCACTGTGTGGAGTTTCAGGCTACTGCTATAATTTTGATTTGTACTGTGGTAAAAGTTCTAATAATGATGGTAGTGAAGCTATGTTACTTGGGACAAAAGTTGTCTTGAAGATGTTAGAGGCTGTAACAGACCCATATTCACATTGTTTTCTTTGATAACTTTTTCACAGGGTATGATTTATTGGTTCACCTTAGGAATCTTGGTTATCAAGCCACAGGTACAATCAGGGAAAATAGACTCAGCAGATGTCCTCTGAAGCCAACAAATGTAATGAAAAAGGAGAAATGGGGCACCTATGACTCTATGTTTGACACTACTGAGGAAATTCTTTTCTTCAAATGGTCTGACAACAAGTGTGTGTGTGTTGGAACAAACTATGATACCACTGAGCCTGTAAAAAAGGTAAAGAGATGGCAGAGTGATGTAAAAGCAAAGGGTGATGTTCCTCAGCCAAATGTTCTGAACAATTACAATGCCTATATCGGAGATGTAGATCACCATGACTGGTTGGCTGGAAAATATGCAACCTCTCTGCGGGGAAAGAAGTGGTACTGGCCCCTCTTCATACGTTTGTTAGAAATGATAGTTGTAAATGCTTGGATTATCCACAAATTCCTGTATGAAGGAAAGGAACAGCTTGATTTAGTGAGCTTCAAAAGAGCAATATGTGTGCCATATCTGAAGCTTGGTGATGCAGGTGGGAAAATAGGAAGAAAAAGCAATACCCCTGGTCTGTCTACAAAACTAGCTGATGTTCGGTACGACGGAATGGACCATGTTATTGCAAAGCGCCAACAGCAAAGACGTTGCCAAAGAAAACCATGTTCAAAGAAACCAAGAACTTACTGTGTCAAATGCAACGTAACACTCTGCGTAGAATGTTTTGCTCAGTATCACAGAAAGTAAATATACAGAAGCCAGCTGTTCTTTTTTCTCAGTTTACTTGTCTTTTGGAGACAGCATATTATTTAGTTTCAGCACAATTTCATTCTCATACATGCATTTTTATGTAAATACACAGAAGCGAGCTGTTCCTTTTTTTAGTTTACTTGTCTTTGAAGATTGCATTTTATTTAGTTTCATCAAAATTTTAGTCTTATGCAAGGGTTTTTATGTTTCTGTTATTTAGAGAAAGTATGTATTACTTTGTCCCACTGTCCTCATTTGAGGACAGCTTATTATTAGAAGATTATATTATATTGTCCCAGTGTCCTCTTTTGAGGACAGCTTATTCTAAGCTTACTGAAGGAAATAAAGTACTGTAACAAGCATGTCTTATCTTAATTCATTCTATACAATAAGAATTTCGTGAAAGTGCCCGAAAAATCTTCATTAAAAAAAGTTGGGATATAATGGGTTGTTCATACAGTAAAATAAATATTTGGTCTTTTTCTTATTTGAAAATAAGACTGATTTGTTAAACTGGGCCTTCCTTGTAAATTTCGGGAGGTAATTGATTGTATAAAAGTAATTGTAAATAAATAAATGTTTGACGTCTCTGAATCCTATGAGGGAGGAAGATATGTCATTGCTCAGTCAGTCCCCCAAGTTCGTTCAACCTGTACACTGTAAATAGGTTGCACCAGGATGCTTGGACAGGCCCTCGCAAACCTAACCAAGACCACTAGCCCGTCGTCATCTGTCATTCCGACATTACCTAGCTAAGTGTCCTTAGAAATCTTGCCAAACTGAGGGGAACTAGCTAGGAAATGAGGAGAAAGAATAGGTGAGTTAGGGTCAGTTATATCCACTCATCTAAAGAGACTCCTATTACTTAGTTTAACTTGGTATGAATCAAAGAATAGCTTCAAACCAAATTTATTATAATTTTTTGACATTATGGTGCTCCCGACGGTGGAATGACAGATATATGCTGAGGCTTTAAATGAGTTAAAAGTTAGATTCTTGGGAGAGAAACCGTACATTTTCTGGCAGGAAAAGATTGTGGGACAAAGGTATAACACAAGCGGTATAAGAACCCAGAGGAATAGGTTTAAAAGAAAAATCCGTCCCTACAATCACCAAAATTTAATGTGATAAACTGAACTTTGCTCAGGTAAATTTGTTATTTATTTAGGGTTTCTGATTGTAGGGTAAAAGGTATAACCCAAACTACATGCACAGTACACACTACACTTCCTTTTCCAATATGCAAAAAATTATGGCGTCTCATCACCAAGCCTCAGAGTCCCCAGGGGGGGGACCATAAATGCCCCCACCATCCGCCCCTCTCCCGGTGACGACTCGAGGTGCCTGGAACCACTGTCTGACTCATTTCTTCTTCATTTCTGCAACATTCGTGGCCTTTCCTCAAACTTTTGTTCTGTTGAGCACCACCTCTCCCCTTCTAAACCTCACCTTCTTTTTCTAACTGAGACTCAGCTGTCTGAGGCAACTGACAGCAAACCCTTTTCTGTATCCTCCTACTTTCTCTATACTAATTTCAAAGCCAAAGGTGGCTGTTGTGTATATATACACAACGACTTATCTTGCTCTCGTGTTCCTGAACTCGATTCTTCTGAAGTCTCTACACTCTGGCTTCGGCTTTCCTGTCATTCTCTGACTAAATATATCTGTGCTGTTTACTTATCCCCTAATTCTACTGACTATCAAAAATTCTTCGACTATCTTACTTCTGCGATGGAACACATTCTATCCATTTCTCCTTTCTCTGAAATCTCCATTCTAGGAGATTTCAATGTTCACCACCACCTTTGGCTCTCCTCTCCTTTCACTGATCCACCTGGTGAACAAGCCTACATCTTTTCTATCCTTAATGACCTAGAGCAGCTTGTACAGCACCCTACCCATATCCCTGACCGCCTTGGAGAGAGCTCCAACATACTTGACCTCTTCCTCACAACTAATCATTCTGCTTACTCTGTTAATCTTTTCTCTCCATTGGGCTCCTCTGATCACAACCTTATCACCTTGACCTGTCCTATCACTCCGGTATGGCCTGTGGACCCTCCAGGGAAACGTCGTCTGTGGCATTTTGGAGCCGCGGACTGGGAAGCCGTCAGGCAGTACTTCTTTGATTTTCCCTGGAATGATTATTGCTTCCATGGCCGTGAGCCATATGAGTGTGCCTTGCGCATTATGGAGGTTATTCTCTTGGGCATGGAAGCATACATTCCTTTCTCATATCCTTTGACTAACGCAAGAAAGCCTTGGTTTAATCACGCTTATTCTAATGCTGTCTGTAACAAGGAGAGGGCCTACAAAAGGTACCGGAGCCAACCCACCCCTGAATCACATCATCTTTACGTTTCTGCCCGGAATCGTGCTAAGTCTGTTCTTCGCTCTGCTAAAAATAATTTCATCTGTACTAAATGTTCTCAACTCTCCAACTCGAATTCTTCCCGCTCCTTCTGGCACCTTGCCAAAAACCTTTCTAACAACTTTACCTCATCATCCTTCCCTCCTCTTTTCTACTCTGATGGTTCTGTAGCTATTTCTTCTACTGATAAAGCAGATCTCTTCGCACAGACTTTCTCCTCCAATTCCACCTTAGACGATTCCGGTGCTGTTCCTCCATCACTTCCTCCCTCTGACTTCCTCATGGCTGACATTAAAATTTCTTCAGGTGATGTATTTTCTGCCATCACTGGCCTCAGTACTAACAAGGCATATGGGCCTGATGGGGTCCCTCCTGTTGTTCTCAAGAACTGTACTTCTGTGTTTACACCCTGCCTAGGGAAACTCTTTCGTCTTTGTCTGTCAACTAGTACCTTTCCTTCTTGCTGGAAGTTTGCTCTCATTCAGCCAGTCCCAAAGAAGGGTGACCACTCCCAACCCTCCAACTATCGTCCAATTGCTTTAACGTCCTGTATCTCAAAAGTTTTCGAGTCAATTCTCAATAGGAAAATTTTAAGGCATCTTTCCTATCACAACCTTCTTTCCGATCGTCAGTACGGGTTCCGTCAGGGACGCTCCACTGGCGATCTTCTCACCTACCTTTCAGACTCCTAGTCATCCTCCTTTCGGGACTTTGGTGAAAGCTTTGCCATTGCACTTGACATCTCAAAGGCTTTCGATCGAGTCTGGCATAAATCTTTAATTTCTAAACTGCCCTCCTACGGTTTCTATCCTTCTATCTGTGCCTTCATCGCTAGCTTCCTTTCTGGTCGTTCTATAGCCGCTGTTGTAGATGGCCATCTTTCTTCTCCTAGATCTATCAACAGTGGTGTTCCTCAGGGCTCTGTCCTATCACCAACGCTCTTCCTTTTATTCATCAATGATCTTCTAAGCCGTACATTTAACCCTATCCACTCGTACGCTGATGACTCCACCCTTCACCTTTCCATTCGGTTCCCGCAACGCCCATCTCAACAGTTACTTCAACAAACAAGGGATGAGGCTATGGTACACCTAATATCTGACTTGGCTCGTATCTCTGACTGGGGTAAAAATAATATGGTTATTTTTAATGCATCTAAGACTCTGTTCTTACACCTATCAACCCGACAACATCTTCCACAGGTATACCCACTAATGTTTAATAATATTCAGCTTAATCCTGCATCATCCTTGAACATGCTTGGGGTTTCATTTACTCGGGACTTATCTTGGAAAGATCATATTACATCTCTTGTAAAATCTGCTTCCAAGAGATTGGGTGTGCTAAGCCGACTCCGCTCTTTCTTTACCCCTGCACAATTGTTGACTCTGTACAGGGGTTTTATCCGCCCCTGTGTGGAGTACAACTCTCATGTGTGGGGAGGCTCCCCACATACAACTCTTCTCAATAGGGTGGAGTCAAAGGCTTTTCGTCTCATTAACTCTCCTCCTCTTGCTGACTCCCTTCAACCTCTGTCTCTTCGGTGCACTGTTGTGTAATGCCACAAGAGTCAAAACATGGGAGAGTCATGTAAGTTAAGGCTTTAGTACGTAAGTTATACATATTTGAAAGTCATGTAAGTTAAGACTTTAGTACGTAAACTATATATTTGTATTTACCCTAATCCAATCTAGGCTTAAGATATAGAAACATGCTTGTACCTAGTAGTTAATACATGTTCTTTTTATTATTATTTCTGTAGCTGTAAGATCGTAAATCTCATTTATGCTGTGCTAGTCCTTAAGAATATTTGTACATGTTGTAGGTGAATTTTGCTGGGAGCATACGTGGGATATTTGAGTGGCGTATCGTCTGTACTCATTTTCTATTAAATCAGATCTGATGTAATCATAGTAAAATCATAATGTTAGTTAGCTAGTACCCGAGGACATAATGTAATAGCTGGGTAATGTATTCCTCGCCGAGAGGATGCTAGCAACCGCTGTTGAATCAATTTATGACTCTTTGTGTGGGATAATTAGAGTAACTAAATTTTCCCTGTCAGATTGAGAGTAAAGAAAATTAATATCTGCATCCATTCAGAATCAGAAGTTTAGAGTTGTGACCCTCATTGGGTAAAGCAAAAGGTACCCTACACGTCATCCAAGTCGCTTAGTTTCCCGCATTTTGAAAAGTAACAGAGGGGGGTATTAGCCAGCTCCTTGCTCATTCTCAATTTTGCCTCCGCGCTATGTACAGGTGAGTTTCATTACTCTGTTTTCTTCCCTTCCCTATTGTTCATACTGGCGTTGTGAAAGTTCAGTGATATTATGTGCCGTTGTGACCTAAGTTGTAATGATTCTGATTCTCAATTTTGCCCCCGCGCTATGTACAGATGCTGTAAGAACGCCACCTCAAAATCTTCCCTCTAACCGCCATATAGTAACTGCCCTAGCAAAGTTCGTTAGGATTTAAATTGTACACTCACCATTTACATCAAAACAGTGAATAGTTCTTTGATTATGTAATTGTTTAGGGAAGTTAGCTTGTGAAAGGAGAATAGTCGTGATTTTTTTTTCTTTTGGTACATAATGTATCAGGTGAGCTCGGAGAGTACCCTAAGTCCCCAAGGCAAACTCCCTCGCCTGATGTGCTCGGAGAAAGCCTATATGCCCACGAGTGTACTGAATGTGGCGAACCGTTTATGTTAAGTATCACTGATATTGGGGAGTGAGATCTAAGGAGTAATAACATTTGTTGGCTAACTGAGGTATATGTGCCTGTATAAAATTCGTTGTCGAGAAAATTCTGGGTACTGTGAATAAATAAAATGTTAAATGATTGAAAAAATCTAGAGTATCAAAAAGTAGTTCCATTTCTTGAAGAAACATCAATTTAAGTTGACATGAATTAGTAAATAGAATAGTATAATGTAATATGATTTAAAGAAAGGAGAGATATTAGTAAATTCAACATTTTGTAAAGTTTATTGAGTTTCACTGTCATTCCTCTCTTATATCTCTCAAATCCTGTATAACTTCTCATAACCCTCGTGCCTTGGTGGGAATTGTTTTCGACCCCTGTGCTGAATCGGTTTTGGGAGTATAAAGTTCTGTTATTGCAGTCACGCTACCCAAAGTAGCTATTGTTACGCTACCTAAAAATTCTTTTATTGTTACGCTACTCACGATCAAGCTACCAAATTTCTTTCCTATTAGTAATTATTTAGAACGGCCAATTATCCTTGTGTGTGATATTTAATAGAATTAAATTAATTTTGAAAAATCTCGGATCCCGACCGATTCCACAGTTAGTCCAACAACATCAGGATAAGGGTCGAACGAACCCTAGAGATATAATTGTGGTGCTCGTTGTAAGTCAGCCTCAAACAACAACATCCAATAAAAGGGATCGGGCATCACAGTTGCATCTTTATCTCTTTTCTATCGCTACTTTAATGGTCACTGCTCCTCTGAACTGTCTGCTTGCATTCCTCCACCTCTACGACGGGCGCGTAGCACCCGTCTGGCAGCAAACTCTCATCCCTTTTCTGTCCAACTCTCTAATGCAAGAGTTAACCGTTACTCCCAGTCTTTCATTTATGCAACAGGTCAACTATGGAACTGTCTCCCTCTGTCTGTATTTCCTGCTGCCTATGATCTCCAGTGTTTCAAACGCAGTGTGTCCAGGCATCTCAAAATGATCGGATCTTGAATTTGGCACTCTATTGTATTTTGTTTTTCTCTTGGAGGGAACTGTTACTGCGGGCTCATGGCCTTTGGTTCTTTCTTCCTTGCATTAAAAAAAAAAAGGTTTAACAACCCAGGGGGAGTGGTTTAAAACAAAACCTTCTCACAATCATCAAAATTTAAAGTGCAATACTGGAATTTAAAGTGAAAACAGGGTCTATCTATCTATCTATTGCCAGACGCCATAATCCCGTAGGGGGTGGCCATTTGACTTTCAGTTATTTGTTTTATGGAGAGGGGCACTAACCTTCCACAACTCACTTGTTGACACGTAGGGAGCACGGATGGTTTGGTTATATGGTTACCACCCTGCGTTGTAAATGGTTTCTTGACTTACAGGAAACCATTTGGTTTGTCATTCAATGTAAAGCCACCTGTAAAGGAAAGAAAAGCAATAAGAAGTGACAGGAAAGATGGGAGAAATAGGAGGAGAGGAGGGCAGGCACAGAAAAAGAATGATAAAGGCTAAGGAAGAAGTAGGCAGCACTACATCAAGTGAGTGGATGATGGACGCTACCACTAAGGTAATCAGTGAAAATGTATATTTCCTTGTTAAAGAAGTTAACGGGTGGTAAAGCAGGATGGGTAACAAGAGCTATAAACGATTGTAAGGAAGTATTAATGGAAATACCACTGTTAAAGGAGAAAGTAATTATTCTTTTGATCATATTAAAAAACAGATGGGCTAAGTATGAAGAAAGTCATACTAATTTAGAAGCAGCTATTATGAAGGAAGATAATAAGGATCTGTTGGAATCTGAAAAGACGAAATATGAAAGTAACCTAGAGGAATATATAACAATCGTAAAGTTGCTTGAAACAAAATTAGGTAATTCTACCGCAGAAACTCGAATTGTGGAACCGCGGAGCAAAGCCACGCTACCAGCAATTAAGCTCCCAGAGTTTGATGGGGAGCAAAATTGGAGATCCTTTTGGGATAAATTTAAATACTTAGTCCATGACAGAACAGAACTCTCCAATGTAAGTAAACTCTCTTATCTGTTAGGACAGGTCAAGGGCACGCCTTACAAGTTGATAAGTGAATTACCTGTTGAAGAAAATAATTATGAGGCGGCTTTGACTGTCCTTAGACAGTATTATGAAGACAGGGAGCAGGTCATTACGCAGTTAGTGAAGACTCAAACTGAATTACCCATACCTAAACATGATTCTGATTCTTTGCAAAACTTTCGCGCTGCAGTGAGTTGTAATTTAAAAGCTTTAAGTAATTACGAAGATGTAATGGCAGCAGACTGGGTGCTTTCTAGAACTGTATCCTTAAAGTTGCTACATAGAACCAAGGATGCATTATGGTAGGTACCTGAAGGATAATTTCTTCTGTAAGGACTCTGAGGAGGCCTTAATGAGACTCTGAACATGTGCAAGGAACAGTGAAGCCTGCTGAATGCAAACAGAAGGTGGAATTAAGGAAATGAATCACTAACCACCTGGCTGTGAAACCTAAGTGAGGATCAATAACTGAAAATTAAAAGGAAGTTGGCACTTCTTTTTAGCTCCTTAAAATCTGAGGGGAAATTACTAAGGACAAAGAATGGACAAGCATATGATAATAAGGAGGTAAAAGCTTCCATGGTATTGGTAAAGGACAAGAAAGGTTGTGTGTTTTTTAGTGAACAACATTCTACTGTAATTTGTCAGAGTTATCCTGATTATGTCTCTAGAAGAGTGAGGCTGAATGAGTTGGGGGTGTTGTATGATTTGTATGAATTCAGGACACACATCCACAGACGGTAAAAGTAAATTAAATCTTCGTTTCAAGTGAAAAAGGGGCAATCATCACAGTGCTTTGCGTCCAAGGATGGTGAAGTATGAGGTTCCTAAACCCACAAGTGTCAATATAACTGTTGTGAAAGCAAATACTCGAGTAACAACGCCAGCTGCAGTTCCAACTGCAGATGTGAAGGTAATGATAGAAAACAGAAGTGTAGCAGCATGTGCTCTTTTTGACACGGTGCACAGAAAACCTTCATTTCTGCTGATATTGTAGAGAAATTAAGGTTACCCGCTAAAGGCATGGTAATTCTAGCCACTACAAAGAACGCACAGTCCTTTAATTTAGTTAGACCATTAATACAATTTGGCAGATATAAATGCTGTATAACAGCCGCTGCACTGGATAAGACGGAAACAAGTACATTCATCAAAGGACTGAAGGAAACCTCTGATCATCTACAGAGCTTAGGGATAATGTTGGCTAAACAGAATGTGAAATGAGATACTATGGGTCCCATAAAACTGATAATTGGGTCAGATTACTGTGGAAGATTCCCACATAGGAAGATCAAGAAGAATAAAGTACAGTTGTTCAAGAGTCCTGGAGGTAGCCTTATTATGGGTCAATTGCCTTTTCCAAAGCAAGCCAGAGGAGAGGCCAAATTGGTAGACTCAGTCTTTGTTACCTCCACACAGTAATTGATGGCAGCCAGAAAAGGTGCAGAATTAGAACCTATTCAAATAAATTACAGTACTTCGGCTACTGGATGAGAAAAGTGCACCTGTACACAAACTGTGGGACTTGGATACTGTGTGAGTACATCCTGAGGAGTCAACCCCTGAAGAGTAAAAAACTATGGATTTGTATGATCAGTTTGTGGAATTTAAAGGTGGACAGTATTGGGTTGGATTACCATGGAAGCTAAACCATTCGGAGTTACCAACAAATTACCCGGCAGCTAAGGCTGTTAAATTCTTTTCAAAGAAATATGAGAGACAACCCAGAACATCTAACAATTTACAATACAGTATTAAGGGGCAATTTCTGTATGTCTGTTTGTTCACGAACTACTTCCTCAATTTTCATTTTACCTGGCCTTAACCTAAATATTTGGAATCTTTTTGACTCAAGGAAGGTTTTAGGGGGGTCAAAATTCAGATCTGGACCATTTGAAGTCACCGGTTGAATGTTCACCTTTTTGGCCCGGGCAACGCCGGGTACCCCTGCATCCCAGTTTTTGGCATGGAGGCTCACATGACCTCCAGTTCGGACATAGGCTATGTGAGGTTGACTCTGAGGTCATTTGAGGTCACCGGTCGGAGGTTATTTTAGGTCACCGGTGATAGTAAACAAGTACGCACAAATACTGTGCGTTAATCCGTGAAAGCTGAAACAGAAAGTTTTATTATCTCCCTTCAAAAGCATGAGAGGTACATGGTCTTTCTGGAGTAGAAAGAAAGATTGAACTAGAACAAATAGGACTGAAAGTGTTCGCTTTTTGGTCTTATGACCCAAGGAAGGTTGTAAGACCAAAAAGACCGATGGTTTGAGGGAGGGGGTCAGAGTAGTAAGAGTCAGATACTGTAAATGAGGAGGGAGAACGAGAGAAGGATGAAGGAGAGAGAGAGAGAGAGAGAGAGAGAGAGAGAGAGAGAGAGAGAGAGAGAGAGAGAGAGAGAGATGGGGGGAAGGGACAGGAGGAGGAAGATAAATAAGGAGGGGGAGGGGGAATGCCGGGTACCCCTGCTAGTCTGTCTGTTCACGAACTACTCCCTCATTTTCCATTTTACCTGGCCTTAACCTACATATTTGGAATCCTTATGACCCAAGGAAGGCTTTAAGACTAAAAAGGCCGATGGTTTGAGGGAGGGGGCAGGGTGGTTAAATATGTTTAAAATGGCCCAAATTTGGCTATTTTTGGCCAAGATCTTGGCTATTTTGAGGGAGTACCTTGGGTATTTTGGGGGTAGAGTATGGGAGGAGGGACGAATAAAGAACGGGGCGATATGTTCAGGTCAAAAAGAGTGAGAGAAGTGAATTGACCGGAAGGAAAACATTACCACCCTTGACCTCGCAAAGTTCAAAGTGACTTACGGAACTGAAGCACGTTTTTAGTTTGAAATTCGTCGAAGAAATTCTCGAAAAAGTTGATATAAGCGACGGTATGGTGTGAAAAAATCAGTAGTGCGCCTGGGGGACGTGGAAGATGTGTGCAAGATATTCACAGAAGAATATCTGTGCAGCATTTGAGGTGGAGCGTCGGGTGAAGAGAAGACGAAAGGGAGTGCACAGAACAACATGGTGGAATGAAGAGGTGAGACAGGCTGTGGCACAAAACAAGAAAGCATATAGTGAGTGGATGAGAAACAGGGGCATGGAGGAAGCTGAGTGACAGAAGTGAGTAATACGTAGAGAGGAAAAGTGAAGAGATTAGTGAGACAGAGTAATAAAGAACGGGGTGATATGTTCGGGTCAAAAAGAGTGAGAGAAGTGAGTTGACCGGAAGTATTATTTTTGCCCAGCAGCGCCGGATACCTGAGCTAGTATATAATGATATTACAAGCGATAAATTGAAGAATAAATTCAAAGAAGAGGTAGAATTCCCTGTTAACTATAAAGATGGAAATTATTTACCACCTCATGCTGTAAGCAAGGATTCAGTAACAACTCCCACAAGGACAGCTTAATATTGTAGTAGGAAAGCGTCCAAAGGATTAGCTAGCTTGAACGACTGCCAATACTGTGGACCTACTTTAACAAACAAGTTGGGCAACATGTTATTAAGATTTAGAGAGAAACCTTATGCTTATACAGCAGACATTAGTAATGCTTCTCTCAGCACAGGATTGAGAGAAGAGGCATGGCAATTTACAAAATTCCTCTAGCCTCAAGATCCCCGAAATGAGGATAGTCCTTTGAAAGCTTACTATTAGCAATCGGTGCTCTTTGGCTCTTGTGCCAGTCCTTTCCTACTATGCAACACTTTGAAACATCATTTTGAGAATGTCAAATGCCCCGAAATGGGGCTAGCCTTCTATATGGATAACTTAGAAGGTGTTGCCTATACAGAGATGGAAGCATTGAAGGCTTATGAAGCAGCCAATTCCGAATGCGGGAAGACAAATTTGCTGTTACAGAGCTGGAGTACAAATTCACCACTTTTAAGGAACAGAATACAAGAGGACTATCCTAATACTGGCATTCCCAAAACTCAAAATGTGTTGGGTCTTAACTGGGATACAAGAGCTGATGAAATAAGTTTAAAACAAATTAAGTTCTCTGATGCAACACCCACCAGGAGATCCTTGTTAAGTCCGGTCTCCATGTTACCTGAGCCATTAGGACTGGTCACCCCCATTGTTATTAGGGGCAAATATTTAGCGCAATAGGCTTGATGACAAAAATGGACTGGGACACTGAATTGGGTGAGTTGTATGCTGAACAATGGGAGCAGATTATAAAGGAATTTGAAAAATCATAATTTATGTATTCCCCGGCAGATGAACAGTAATGAGCAGTCACATTTGCATATATTTTGTGATGCTTCTCAAAAGGCATATGGGACAGTAGCTTACCGTGCAACAAGAGATTATAGTAAACTTATTATGTCCAAAGCCAGAGTTGCTCCAATTAAAGGAAAAACTCTATCTTAAATGGAATTGGCTTCCACTGAAGTAGGAACTAAATTGGCCAGGTAATTAACCACTACTGTTCACACTCAGTTTGAGGATATATATGGAGTGACAACGAGATTTGTCTTTACTGGACACTTTCGTCCACAACAGAGCGAAGACCGTAAATGAGCTGTCTTCCAAATTTAAATGTATGCATGTATCCTCCAATCAAAGCCCAGCTGATCTCTCGAGAGGCTCGGCAGTAAAGAGATGGATCAGAGATGACTTGTGGTTCAAGGGGACTAAATGGTTACTTACTAAAGGATGGCCTGAGCAGAAGCAGTATAATATTGCTGATGTTAGTGTTGTAAACCTGGATCCTGTGGTACATGAGCCACATGTGACAGACATCAGTAGATTTTCATCAATAAGACAACTTAACACTACTAATTTAGTTGTAAAAATTTAAAATAAGAAAGTGGGGTTTCAGGAGTTTGATCCCATGGAATATTGGGTGAAAAGGTTTCACAGAAAATATTACGGAGGGATTTTTGACCTCTTATGCCAAGGTACTAGCAACAGTAATAAGCTGATACGAGATTTAGGATTATTCTTACACAGAACGGGTCTAATCAGTTGCCATGGCAGAATAGTACAGGCTGATTTGCCTCTCCAAACTAGGCATCCTCTATTGTTACCCAAGAATGATTATTTTGTACAGTTAATTATTAAGGAAGCCCATGAGTTAACTCTTCATGGAGGTGTGCCGCAGAACTTTGGTCCGAGTCCGAAAAAAGTACTGGATTCCTAGGGGTAGACAGGTTGTAAACATCTCAAGAGTCGCACTGTATGTAGAAGGTATGAACAACGACCATATGACTATCCAGGACCACCTGCTTTACCAAAGGATATGGTACATGCAAGTTGGCCCTTCAAAGTAAGTGGAGTTGATTAAACCGGGGCCATAACTGTTATGGATGAGGGAACTGCTCATAATGTGTATTTATGTTTGTTTACTTGCACCTACACATGGGCAGTCCATCTAGGAATGGTAGAAGATTTTAGTACAGAGACATTCCTGAACATTTTCGGAAGATTTGTAGGTAGATGGTCTTCTAGTAAATTAATAAGCAACATGGGAACCAATTTTGTGAAGCATCACCTCTAATTTTAAGTATAATGAATGATCCAAAGGTTAAGGTGATCCTGGACATCCGAAATTGTACCTGGCAGTTCATAGCTCCTAGAGCTCTATGGCAAAAGGGATTCACTGAACGAATGGTTGGTATTGTGAAGATCTGCCTTAGGAAAACCTTACACAGAACTAATATCAACAGAGAAGAGCCGAGAACAGTAATAACTGAAATTGAGGCTTGGATTAATGATAGACCTTTAACCTATCTGGATGATACTAGTGTATCTACTGAAGCCTTGACACCAGCTCATGTTGTATGAAAGAAGGCTCCATCTGTTGCCTTGTGCTGATATCCAGGAGAAAGTAGCTGATTTCATCATAGCCAATAATGAACTAGGAAACATCTGCATGAAGGATATCAACATTTGAAAAAAGTACTGGACATATGGAATAGACACTGGGGTGAAGATTATCTCTTGAGCCTAAGAGAAAGGTTTTATGGGGCTCAAGCTGCCAGTAACAAGTCAATCATAAACATAGGAGATGTGGTCTTAGTAAAAATACACCAACCAAAATTCCTGTGGCCATTAGCTAAAGTCATCCCCACACATCCAGATTCGGAGAAGGTGGTGAGACTTGTTAAAATTAAATGTAGGGGACATATCAACATAAAAACCATTGATAAAATGGTGCCTCTCGAGTTAAAGGCTATCCCTGAGACTGTAAACGGTGGAGAGCAATTGGGTTAAGATGCATGGCCTAGAAGGGCCGCAGCCCAGGGTTCTCGAGATTTGTGGAGAGATCTTCTGGCTAGGGGTCACATTATATGATACAGCGTATCATTCTTTGCCCGGCCCCAACTCTGTGGAAACTATTTTCCCCAGATCGAGATATCTTGTGTTTAGCGGTAAAATGTGAAAGATTAAAATAGTTGTCCCTTGTGAAGTCAGAGGAAAATTCCAGAAAACGTTTATTACTAGTTCAGGCAATTTATATACCCAGGGATTTGCTTTAGTTTGTGGTTAATAATCCTAATTATTAATAAATTACATGCTACTTCATGTCTACATTTAACCTTTATGGACAACTATGATGTAAATATGTGTGTAAATACTTAGGTTAGAATTTTTCCACTGTACCTGACAGTGCATGCTCAGTGTGCTGGCGTGGAAAATGGGATAAAGTATTATACCTAAATATACATAAAATGAAAATCTAATCTTATTCTTATTTGAAAATATGATTGATTTGTAAAACTGGGCCTTCCTTGTAAATTTCTGAAGGTAATTCATTGTGTATAAGTAACTGTTGTTAAAT
Organism: Coenobita brevimanus; assembly: GCF_032717465.1. NCBI lineage: Eukaryota > Metazoa > Arthropoda > Malacostraca > Decapoda > Coenobitidae > Coenobita > Coenobita brevimanus. Next base: position 20,018,067 of record NC_137024.1, on the reverse strand, counting down.
AATGTTTGGCTTCTCTGAATCCTATGAGGGTGGAATATATGCCATTGCTCAGTCAGTCCCTGAAGTTCGTTCAAGCTTCACACTGTAAATAAGTTGCACCAGGACGCTTGGATAGACTCTCGCAAACCTAACCAAGATCGCTAGCCCGTCGTCATCTGTCATTCCGATATCCTTAAAGGTTTGGCCAGACTGATGGGAACTAGCTAGGATATGAGGAGAAAGAATGGGTAAGTTAGGGATAGTTATACTCACTCATCTAAAGAGACTCCTATTACTTTGTTAATCTTGGTGTGAATAGACGAATAGCTTCAAACCGAATTTCTTACAATTTTTTGACATTATATTAATATACTGTGTTTCATATGTCATACACTGAGGTCTGTTTCGCTGTGTCAGTAGAGGCGTGACTGCTGGGAAACGTGCATGGAAACCTGTTGACCTAAGTCGACGCACTAAAGGTTGTGTGGAGCACTAACTGCAACGCTGTCTTCACCATATGTGCGCTGTTCGTCGGTCGATATTCTATGGCTGTGGTCATATCATGGTTTTCTTCCTGTGAGGTTACCTGAGGATGGCCTGAGCGCTAACGAGACTTCGTGTCCTTTCCTGTATATATCGGTTGATCCACTTGCTCACCGTTTTTCTGCATGTTCCAAGTCTCTATCCTATTGTATCTGGTTCATCTCCACTCAGATGCATAGTGAGTATACTTTTTTTTTTTTTTTTTACTTAATGGCCATCACCCTATGATATGAAATATTTGCATCTATTTCATACCAATATTAAGTTATTATTCATGATCATGAAACACAAAAAGTAATAAAGAATACATCAGTATACATGGATAGTACCAGGACAAATACTTCCATCTATACATCACATGTAGACTCATTACTATACTACTACAAAATAATCAAATAATTATCAAATTAATGTAAAAAATACATAAAAAGAACAATTACACATTTACTGGTCCATGTGTACCACCTCTCATCTCTCTGGTGGTTTCGTGGTTACGACTTGCTCTGTCCATCGCTGTTGTGTTGCCACGGATACTGGGTGAATGAACATATTGGAAGCATGACATATTGATTCCCATAATACGTCGGATGTGCCAGTGTGAAGGATATGGATCATTAACATCGCATGACGGTTTTCGAGCCTTGTTCCGAACCAGGGCCACAGAGAGAGCTGCATTGATGTCAGGCTTGCCACCTGAGACGATGTGGGTGTGGCAAGTGTTCCGTTGTGTTTCGTCAGTTGTAATTATACATCGGACAAAAGCGGGAACAGAGCTGTGTCTTATACTGTGCATCCTTTTTACTACATGATTATCTCCAGCAAAAAGAAAACTAAGTGATTATAATAGATATTCAAAGTCACACAAGGAAAACTGAGTGATTAAAAGACATTCAAAGTCACACAATGATCAGATAATGGAATATTGAGTATTTACTAGACATTTAAAGCCACATACTGACCAAAAATTGTGCACAAGATATCACTAGCAACAACATCCACTTCTGTTACCTACTGGATATACAGAAACAATATAAATGGTTATGCATTTCTTTCTACTTTAAATGGTGAATGGCATGATTAACCTTTTTTATTATGGTTTTATATTTTACTTTTCTGGCAAGAGAACGTCTTTTACACATGAATGCTACGGTTTTCAGAAAATTTGAGTCGGAGTCTGGATAAATCATCGATATTAACCAGTCAGGTGCGGAAAAATGCTAACAAATTAAAGGACATACTATCACAACGTCCTTATGTGTCCGCCAGTGCTCAGTATTAAGTCCACCAATTTTCCACTGATTATCTTCCCCTACAGTTTAATGTGTTGCACTAGCGGGCAAGCACAACTAGGCTACCTGAGGGGAGGCACAGTTAATTAAGGTGATAAAGATGTCTTGTAAGGGAGGCCTGTGTTAAGTGTAGGGGCACCACCGCCGCCACCTGACTTCCTCCAGCCACACAGCCCACCAGGATAAAACATGAACACCTACAACAATAAAAACTCCTATGCCGCCAAGCCATTTCCAATAGCTCGACAAGGATGTCCTGTGACTGTCTTAACCCTTGACCTACCGATGGCTCCATCTGAGCTGCGTGAAAATATTAACATCAGCCACAATGAATTAGCAGATTATATCTTGGTACTGAATGTGTAAATATTCCTATACTGACCAACAATGGTGTGCCGAGGGGTCTGACTTGCCCACATTGAGTACTGTACCCAAATAATCATCGCAGTTTTTCTTTATCTCTCGTTTATTTATTTCAGTGAATGAAGTTTTTATGTTTTTTTCAAACCTTGAATTTCTGTCAGGAAGATAAGGTCCTAACTGAACAAATTTGGTCTTGAACTCTGAAACCTTGATGAAGGTTTACGTTCTCTGAGTGTCTTGTTCTCACTGTTTCCAGACGATTTTGTGCAACTTAGAACGGCACTCACGCAATGAATGGGTTATTAAAGGATAACTTATATTTTTAGTTTTAATACTCTCTCCTCAGTTGCATAAAATCGCCTGAAGACAGTGAGAATAACACAGCAGAAAGATGTCCCGGGTTGAAGGGATTAAGGCAGTCCAGGCAGTTCCTGTCCACGCCAAGAAAGAAAGAAAAAAAAAAGTAACATAAGATTCTCGAAGCAGTTTTCCTTTTTCAACCGATGTGATGAAGTACTGGGAGAATTTCACTCGTCTTTCTCCCGCCCAGTTCATTTTCAACTTTTTCTGCTGCTCTCTACCCAACTTTTCCTCCCACCTCCCCCTCACCCTACATTTCTCCGGTCCTCTCCCCTTCTCTGTCTCTGTATCTGTCTCTGTCTTTCTGTCTGTCTGTCTGTCTGTCTGTCTGTCTCTCTCCTCCTTATCTTTCACCATTTCCTTTCTCCTCATCTCCCTCTCTCCTCCCTCCTGTTTCCTTCTGTTTTTCCTTCTCTCCCAATCTTTCAGTCAATCCGTCAACTCGTCCATCAGCCCGTCTGAGCGCAGACGAAGACAGTAACATCGAAAATGAATGGAACAAAAAGTTTAAGGAAAAGAGGACCAGAAAGACAGAAGAAAGGACAAGAAGAGAGAAACTGAATGAAATTGAGAAGAATGAAGAGGAAGACCGACAAGAAGAACTAAGAACAAAGATTAAAAGAAGAGTAAAATAACTTAAAGGTGGAGCAGAAAGAGGAAGACAACACAGGAGCAAAGAGAAGACGATAACAGCATGGATGAAAAGAAGAGGAAGAAAAACACAGCAAGGAAATGAGGAGAACGCAAAGAAAAGCAGGAGCATGGAGAATTAAAAGAGGACCCCTTATATAAACTGGGCGGTCATCCATTAGGCGACTACAGAGGACAAAAAAGGAAGAGTATACAGCACTTCTCACTCAGGCCAGGTCAGCCTCGGGCAGATGAGAAGAGAAGTAACGAAGTCAAGAAAAGAGAAGAAGGGAAGAGAAATGGAAAGCAAGAGGTAATTAGAGATAAAATACGGAAAGGTACAAGAGAAGAACTGGGCAAGAACGGAAACAAGAAAAGAAATGAAAAAAGTGAGAGTGGGAAAAGTAGGAAAGGGAAGGGAAGGAAATGAGAACAGGAAAGCAAAGGGAAAGGCAGTAGAAAGGAGGAAAACGAGAAAGTAACGAGGGGGAAAAACAAAAAAGAAAAGAGGAGAAAAGAGAGGAGAATCTAGTCAAGACGAGACGAAAAAGTATAAAGAAAAGTTTAAAATGAATGAAAGAGAACTATGGCGTAGAAAATGTGAAGTACAATGTGAAGAGCAAGAGGACAAAGAAGACAAAACCAATAGAAGAACGAAATATAAGAAACATAAGAGGAGAGGAAAGAGAAAGGTGTGGGATGCAAGTGCCGATAAAACAGCAGGAGAGGGTGAGGGAAAGGAAAAAAGAGAAGAGACAGGGAGCCTATAGTAACACATACAGGATGGCCGGGTGGGGGTTGCGTGAGTTATAACTGGAGTGGGTCAGGGACAGTGGACTGAAGCCACAGGAGGAGAAAAGAAGAAAAGAGATGGGAACTGAAAAGACGAAACTTGAAGAGATGAAGAAGAAAAAAAAAAAGAGATGAAAACTGAAAAGATGAAAACTGAAGAGAAAAGAAGAGCAGGGAAATTAAAAGAATGGAAAGTGACAAGAAGAAAAGAGAAAAATGAAGGTAAGTAGAGAAAAGACGAAGTGAAGAGATGAGTGAGAAGTGAAGGGATGAGATGAGATGAAATGAAATAAGATGAGATGATAGAAGAAAGGGTGAGGATCAGGGAAAGTGACGTGGAAAGGGAAAGCGAAAGGAGAAGGAAAAGGGAGACTCGAATAGAACAGATGAGAAGAGAAGAACAGGAGAAAAGTGAGAAGAAAAGAGGGAAAGAGAAACAAAAACTGAATGTAAACAGAAATGCAAAAGTCAAGACAAGAAAGAGATACTCGACCAAAAGAATACGAGAATAGCGGAAGGATATAGTGAATGCAAATAACAGCACGGGTAGGACAGGGTCGGGTGAGTGGGTAGGCTTGTCTGGGAAAATGCAGTGGATCCGCAGGGAAATGAAACAGGAGTGGTGGCCTTGTTAGTGCTACGGTAACTGACTTTCCCTCTTTTCCTTTCTGAGTTATCTTCCTCTTTCCTGACCTACATACTGATCCGTCCTTTATCTTTTATGCGACATCTTTCCCATGCTTTTGCATGATTCCATTCAGATACCCTCAATATCGTTAGTCTCTCTCTCTCTCTCTCTCTCTCTCTCTCACACACACACACACACACACACACACACACACCGCTCGCTGGTGCAGTGGTAACGTTCTCGCTTGCCAACTGGTGGACGGGAGTTCGCGCCTCGCTCAGGTTGCGAAAAGTTTCACTGATGAAATGGGTGGTTACTGTCCCCCTTGAGCAAGGGGATGGGTGTGTGTGTGTGAAGGTCAAGCCTTGCCCTTAGATCGGACTATATGAGCTCTCAGCTCCCTTCTGGGAGGGTAAAAAAAAGCTGACGATCACGACCATCAAGTGATAATGACCGACCCGGTGACTTACACCACTGGGCCATCAAAGGTAGTGAAATGAAACGGAAGGAAATAATGACTAGAAAAAATTATAAAGTATATGTAGAGATTCTTTCTGTTCATTCACGGAAAACATGGAAATTGCATATCCAGTCTTGCGATATGTGCGCCGCTCTCACTGACATCCATGTGCTCACTTTTCCCTTTTTCTGATCGTTTTTATTTTTGAGAGGGGGGCTGACCCCTAAAAAAATCACTGGGAGGGTCACACTCCCCAAATATCGCATTATGGAAGAGAGTTCAGTGTACAGCATGTACCAAGATATCTGCTTCCTTTCACTAACTATGAGAATTTTTTAATAGCTGGATTATTGTTTATTGTGAAAGACCTTTGAAGTAACCAGACGACCTTACCTGGGAAGCTTCATTCAAATCTTTCTGCTATTTCTGATTGCTTTTATTTATTTGGAGGGGGCTGACCCCGGAAAATCCATTGGGTACTCACGCTCTCCAAATATCGCAATACGGATTAGGGTCCATTATAAGACATGTAATAAGATGTCAAAGCCATACCTGCTCTCCATTCACTGTCTGAAAATGTTTAAGTTGGTGAGGAGGGCTAAACCCCCTAAAAAATCATGAAGAGTTGTATGTAGTGAAAGACTTTCCCAGTAACCAGATGAATTTACCTGGTTCAATCAAATCCACGAAATAGCATTGGCGTAGTTAACACACACACACACACACACACACACACACACACACACACACACACACACGGGCTGAATCTCGCACAACGGTATAGGACGAGTTGCCGAAAATACCATCCTGCTTCATAGGACTGATAAAGACTGGTAGCTTAATGGTTGCATGGGACAGTAAAATGGTACAGGGCACACAGACAGACACAGAAAAGTTTACGCTAATTGTAGTGGACACAAAGACAGCTTAATGAGAGAGAGAGAGAGAGAGAGAGAGAGAGAGAGAGAGAGAGAGAGAGAGAGAGAGAGAGAGAGAGAGAGAGAGAGAGAGAGAGAGAGAGAGAGAGAGAGAGAGAACATAACAAAGATGGGGGAAAGGAAGACGAGAACATAAGGAAAGAGTGGAAAAGGGATGAGGGATGGACAAGTGAGAGGGAAAACAGAGAACAGAGAAGGGGAAGGAAATGTCAGCAGGAAAGCAAAGGGAAAAGGAGAGGGAGCAGAAAGGCAAAAATAAATGGAGAAAGAAATGAGGGAGGTACCAGAAGAGAAGAGAAACGAGACGAGACGGGAACAACAGAAGACCACGAAGAGGAATAAGAAATAGATACAGAAGAAAAAGTAAAGAGAAAAAAGAAAACAAAAAATGTAAAAAAAAAAAAAAAAAAAATCGAGGCTGGCCACGTGGGTGGGTGAACTATATAAGATGGTGGGTCAGAGACAATGCACTGGGGTCGCAGGGAGAAGAAACATGGGAGGCGAAGAGAGAAAAAGAGAAAAGAATAGGAGAGGAGAGGAGAAAAGAAGAGAAGACAGGAAAAGAACGGAGGAAGGGAAGATAGAGGACGAGTGAGTGAAAAAGGAATTGCAAACAGAAACTGAAGAGGAAAGGGGGACGAGGAGAAAAGAGAATAGAGAAGAGAAAAATTGGAAAGACAAGATAAGGATAGGGGTTCGGTAATGGAAACGGAATGGGAAATTAAAAAGAAAAAGGAGTAAGAAAATGAAAAGGGAAATCTAAAGAATGCGAGGAAATAGAAAGGATGATGTGAGCGTGTACAACAGCATACATGGAAAAGTTCAGTGGATCTGCAGGGGAATGAAATAGGAGTGGTGGCCTTGTTAGCGTTACGGTCATACATCACATGTGGGGAGGTGTGGAGTGAGGGATGCGACATGGAAAGAGAGGATTAATAAATGTAGGAAGTACGGAGAAGAGCCGTGGAATAAAATGGACAAGTATAAACAGTCTTGGAACTGAAGACAAGTCTAAGCAAAGGATTTGGGAAGGAAGGAAAGACTATATGGGATAAGAGCTTCTGCAAGGACGTGGAGTTATAAGAGGAGGGAAGTATAGAAGGGGGAAGTACAAGAGAAAGAAATGAGAGATTCAAGGGATGAGGGATATGGTGTGAGGGAGGTGGGATGAGGTAAGGTCAAGAGACAAAGGCTCGTAGTCTCGGTGGTTCAGGAAGCTCCCTAACACCTATTCCTTACCGATTTATTTCTGGACTTGTGCTTGCCTTCAAAAATTTTCAGGACTATCTAATAGTCTTTCCATCACAAAATGTTTGCATACCGTATACCATTATCTTTGTTCCCATACCGTTACTGAACCCATACTGACCAATTCTGACCAAAAAGTCGAAAAAATGATTTTAGCATATCTTCGCCTGTCGTGATTTCCGACAATTTCGCACTGTCGCGTTGCTCGCGATTGTAAAAATACTTGATTGGTATTATTCTTACACTTCCTGGACTCACCCTGACCTAATGCGAAAAGAATTAGGTCGATATATATTACGGTTCTCGTGAATGAAACGAACAAACTCACAGACAAACATTTTCGTGTGTTGCGTTACCCTGATGACAAATCATCTGAACTAATCAAAGAGGGTGGTCAGTTACTCCACCAGTACCGCCATGATCTCATACTGACCAGCTGGAAACAAGAACAACTACCATTTGAATATCTTAATTCTGAATTTGCGACCATCTACAAGAAGAAAGGAGACCAGTCAAATTGTGACAACTGAGGTATCTCCCTCCTTGTGAACGCTAGCAAAGTACTAGACATGAAAATGTTATCCTGACTAATATATATATATATATATATATATATATATATATATATATATATATATATATATATATATATATATATATATATATTATATACAGTATCTATCTATCTATCTATCCATCTATCTATCTATCTATCAATCTATCTATCTATCAATCTATCTATCTATCTATCTATCTATCTATCTATCTATATATATATATACATACATATATATATATATATATATATATATATATATATATGACACAGTCAACACTTTGGAAGAAGCGAAGCATCAGTGATATGATCTTTGTTGCCTGACAGATACAGGAGAAACATCACAAGCAAAGCCGTGACTTACTCCCTCTCTCCCCTTTCATTTTTCTTCTCCCCCCCCTCCCTCACTCCCATCGCTTCCCTCTTCCTTACTCCACTCGTTCTCCATTGCAAACTCGTTTTTCTGCCTCCCCCTCCGCCCTCGCCTCTCAGATTCATTTCTTCCTCTCGCTCCCTCCCCTCCCAAACCCACTCCCCCCATCTACCCCTCTCCTTCCAAATTCGTTGTTCCCTCCCCCCACCCCCTTACCGGACCCTTGTTTGTGTTGGCTGCCATTCTCTCACCCACCTGTCATCTCACCCTCCTTCACCACTCCACACTGCCAGCAACCCAATGGGTGCGCCCACTTGTCCTCTGGCATCCACCCCACCACCCACTTACACCCACTGTACCACCCACCTTTTTGTCCTATCTGTCACCCAACAATTACCTTGTGTCTTACATTTTCTTCCATCTATTCTCACACCTACACCTCCCACCGACTTTTTTTTCCCATCCAATCCTCCACTTACAACCCCCACTCTCTCCTCCCTTATTTCTCAACCATTCTCCCTTCTGTATCCCCCAACCACTTCCCACCTATATTTCCCACCCACTCTTCCACCTAAGAGTATATCCCCCACCCACTCCCACTTATATTCCCTACCTACTCCCCATCTACATGTCCCACCCATTTTCCCACGTACATTCCCCACCCACTCCTCACCTGTATTTCCCATTCATTCTCCCTCTTATGTCCACCACCCACTTCCTTGTGAATATGAGTGTTGTAGTACTGGCGATTAGTGATTGATTAGTTATTATTTTAAAATATCCACCAAGACTGAAAGTGTCAAGCGAGGTAAAGAAATAGGTGTGAGGGTCAAAGAACTCAGTGGAATGAGCTGGCAGTATGGTGAGGGGTTGGGAGGGGCCAGGAGAGTATACCCTGTGAAAATTTGTGCTGTAGTATTGACTGATTGACTGCAATGAAAAGCTTATTTCGAAGCTTTCTATGACAAGAGACTTATAAGAACGCGCTGCTCTCCTAAGCCTGGCGTCTTGTGACGAAGAGAAAGGTATGGGGGATACAGGAAGAGGAGGAAATGAGATGACTGAGAAAGAGAAGGAGTGTGGAAAAGACGAATGGGGAAGAAAAGAATTAGAAAGAGAAGACAAGAAGAAAAGAATGAGGGAGAGAGAGCAAAGAATACATGTTAAAGAGCATGAGAGGAAAAGGGAAATAAACGAATGAGGAAGAGGGAAAGAATGAAAGAAGTTTGAGGGCAAGACGACATGAAAAATGAAGAATGACAAGACTAAGTGAACAAAGAGGAAGAGAAGAGTGGGGAAGAGAGAAAACATATAAATTAAAGAAACAGAAGAAGCGAAGAGCAGAAAAATAAGGACGATAGGATAAGAAAAATGTCTGAGGAAAGAAGGAGAATAACGCAGAAGGAAAATAATGAAGTGGAGAACAGTGAGGAAGCGGAAGCGAATGAGAAAGAGCAGGATGCGGAAGTGAATGAGAATGAAGAGAGACGTAATGAGGAGAGAACCACGAATAAGTTGGCCATTGTGTGAGTGAAGTCGGGGTGGGGAGAGGGGTAAGGGGACGAAAAGAAGGAAGGTGAAGGAATGAGAAAGTGAAGGGGCAAGAGAAGAACAATGAAGAGGGGAATACAGAGGATGGAGAAGAAGGAAGTGGAGGAGAAGAGAAGAAGGAAGGTGTGAATGATGCAAAAGAGGAAAAGAAGTATGGGAAAGAAGAAAAAGAGAAATACAAGGAAACAGAGGAATATGGGAACAGGGCCAGGGAAAGAATGAAAGGAATAAAGAGCAGAAAAAAAAAAAAAATAGTGAGTAGAGAAAAAAAAAGAAGAATGATGAGGATATACCCCGTTAATAATGGAAAAAAATAATACGTAAAAAGTGAGAAAAAATAAGAAGAGGAGCAAATGCGTGAAGTGAAAAAGGGAGAACGATACGAATAAAAGAATAAGAATGAAAAACAAAAGGAGAAAAGGGCAAAATGAAGACAGAATTCTCAAAGTCTCTACCTGGCCATGAGTGAAGGCGGGCAGCTGCGGGGGAATGAATGGGAGGGTAGGAATGATGATGAGGGAGAGAGGGGGGAAGAGGCATGAGGATGAAAATGAGAAAAAAGGGTGAAAGCATTATGCGAAAAATATAAGGAGAAAAACGAAGAAACGAATGAGGAGGACGAGGAGTATGAGGAAGAGAAGAACAAATAAGAATAATGAGACCATGCACAGCATTGCGAAGCCCTCCCCCACAGCAGGAGCAGCAGGAGACCGTGTGAAACCTAGAGGCTCACAGCAAGCGTATATAATACCATCTTAATGCCTAAGAAGATTTCCATAACAGTTAGGGCAAAAACCGTTCTCTGTGAAGTTTCCGGACGCTTGCGGGTGCTAGGCAATAGTTTCTGTCAAAGCCGCCTCCTCCTCCTCCTCCTCCTCCATCATCTTCATCTGCCTGAAGACATGCCGTGCCTGGCTCACTCTCTGGTGTGGGAAAAAGGATGATATAAAAATATCACCGACAGATAAGAAAAGAAATGGGTACGGAATGAAAAACACGAAAGTAAGTTGGTACGGAATGAAAAACAAAAGTAAGTTTGAGAAGAACGTAAAGTAAAAAAACAATGTGAGGAAAAGAAGTAAGAAGTGGAGAAAAGTGAAGAAGAGAAGAAGGAAGATGAAAGGGAGAAAAAAAGAATAATGAGGAGGAGAGAGACATGACATAAATACCCGTGAGTGGAAAGATGAAAGAACAAGGACGACTCAGGAAGCGAAGGGAACACTAAGGAAGGAAGGGAAAGGGAAATAAAATAGGAACAAGAAGATAGCAGTAATGGTGAGACAGCAGGGAGTGACAGACAGCAGGGAGGGACAGACAGCAGGCAGGGACAGACAGCAGGCTGGGACAGACAGCTGGAAAGGACAGAAGAGACGGCAGGAGAGAACAGAAAGCAGGATGGGAGAGATAGAAGGAAGGGACAGACAGCAGGTGCAGGTAGAGACTGACAGCAGGAAGGGGCAAAACGGTGAGGCAGCAGGAAGGAACAGACAGTAGGAAGGGAGCAGTAACACAGAGGGAAGTCAGGCACGGCACGTCAAAGGATGTGTGTATGCTTTAATAAAGGATCATGCAACTTGTCTCACCACGTCCCTTACTAACACAAAGTGGAGGAGAGTCACAAGCAAACTTACAATTAATTCCCTGTCGTAACTATGATTTGGCATTACAGGAAGGACAAGAAAAGATAGTATAGAATACTTCTATGTTACTTGTTTTTCCTGCAAAAACATAACTTAGGAGAAGAAAAAATCAATCCTCAGTAGTACCTTAAGAATGTTGTTGCTAGACGAACAAGGAAAGTTTACAGCACAATCATTCCATGTCCCTTGTTCTTCAGTCGGAAACTAACAGGATCTGTTCCTTGTCGTAACGCCACCCACTTTTATGACGTCATGAAGGGAAGCACTGCACACTTCAATGATGTCACGGAAAACACTGCCCATTTTCACGTCGTCACCAAGAAAAGCCCTGCACACCGCTTGATGCTCAGTGGTAAAGCTCTCACCTGGCATCTACGGGGGTTCGTGCCATGCTCGGGATGTGAAAAGTTTTACAGACAAAGTGAGTGGCTACTGTCCTCCTCGAGCAAGGGGATGGGTGTGTGCGTGTGTACAGTTCACGGCCTTGCTCTATATGAGCTATCAGCTCTTTCCCGGGAGGGTAAAAGCTGATGATCACGACCAATACCGGGTTCCTGACCGACCTGGCGAGTTGCACTTTCATGACGTCATCAGTGAAAGTACAGCCCATTTCCGAGACATCAATGAAAGTCTCGCCCATCTCCATAAAATCAAGGAAAGTTTCACCCACATCTAAGAAGTCATCAAGGATATCCCGGTCCACTTCCATGATGCCATCAAGGAAATCCCTGCCCACTTCCATAACGTCACTGCGATTCCAGGATTTATTGATCACGGTGCCTCCTCAGTATGACGTCATGAGTGAGGCTGACCCGGAAATCAGCTTCTGAATCCACGGCTGTTGCCAGCAGATGAACTCGAGTCTGCTGCTATAATGACAGCTGAAACATTTTTTCCTTGGTACTGTTACGAGGTGCAGGATGTAAATATATCCACATACCGAACATATCATCAATGTGTCTAGTATGTCATTATCGTCATAGTTACATCTGAGCGCACCATACTGGAATGGGGTATTGGTTTGCCTGGTGTGTGTGTGTGTGTGTGTGTGTGTGTGTGTGTGTGTGTGTGTGTGTGTGTGTGTGTGTGTGTGTGTGTGTGTGTGTGTGTGTGTGTGTGTGTGTGTGTGTGTGTGTGTGAGAGAGAGAGAGAGAGAGAGAGAGAGAGAGAGAGAGAGAGAGAGAGAAATCTTTACTCCGATTGTAACCTATCTTGGAGGAAGGGTTGATGATCAGAGAAGAGGGTGCCCTACTTTTTTTAGCGATAGATTAAAGGTCAAGGTCACATGGCAAGTTCATTTTAAACAGCTCTGATCCGACTTATATGAAACTTTGTGGAAGGGCTGATGGTATGGTATGCACGAAGTGATTCAGTTTTGAGATGTCAGTCAAACACCACAGTCACATGGCATGGTCAGAGATTTGATCCTTTAGCTGTGATCCGATTTTGGCCAAATATTGGACAGGCTGAGAGTCGACAGATGCCTCTAAGTCACCTTCAGTGGTATAAACCATAAACACATTCAACTATAATCGGTACGCTATCACACACCGGATCACTGCAATTCCTTCACTAAGACAACGCCTTTGTAACTGCCAGACGATTTTTGGATCTTCTGTACAGCCCTCTGCTAGTGAAGGGATTATTCTAAACTGGATATACAGCGAGGATAGCAAGAAAAATACTAAGTCGTTCTACTCAAAACCATTAGTAGCATGATCCCTTAAATTTTGGAGGAAGCAATTTCCTGTGGTTTACACCCCATGATTTTACTTGTAATTTAATCAGAGCACCCAGGGTCCTCTTCACAGATGGTCATGGATACATCGAAGAAACTTTAACAGCCTAATTGTAAATATGCATGAAGCTAACTAAATATCCGATTCTTACCCACTTGCACAAGTGCTCACAAGGACGAACAGTCTCACCATTCCATGCACACCACTTTCCTGTCAACATATCTCGTAAACTGAACAAAATTATCGGTGGGTAGAACAAATGAAATACATATGAGTCCTCGCAGTGCAGTTCAGTGCAACCGTGCTCACAACGCCAAACTCAAAACTTTGCCTACAACTTGACAGTCAGCACACCAGAGTATACCAATGTTGGCACGTGAGGAGCCCTGAGGTATGCACACACTACGTAGATAAATTTGCTGGGGTGGTCTGGGAGGGTGGGCACGGGGGGAGTGACAGCGGCCATGAAGGTCAGCTTTAACACAGGTCAGAGTGAAGGTGTGGGGTGGGGGACAGGGATGGGGTGATGGGAGAGGGAGAGCGTGAAGGAAAAGGAGGCAGAGGAAGGGTGATGGGAAGGAGGTAGGGTAGCGTGAGGGGAGGGGATCTTTCATACATCGCTCTCTGGGATACTTTAAAGAGGGCACGACGCTCCTACTCAAGGAGATGATGAGAAAGTGCATGTGAGAGCAAATGCAGAACGGAGGAACATAGAGGGAGATGTTTAGGGCAGAGGATGTCAGATGTCTAGCAAACTAAGCAAAGGAAAAAAGTAATATATACACAGGTGAGTAAAATGAAAGAGGAAATGCGGCATTAGATAAAAGACGAGGAATACAAAGGAAAGGAAAGCAAACAGCAACAGATCCCATGCTCCCCTCGAGACTGCTTGTTACAGAGTAGACTATGACTACGAGATCTAATTCTACATGTTGAAGGACAAGGATAGTCACTCACCCGGCCTCCAAACCCTACAGTTAAAACTGGCTGGAAAAAGTGAGAAGGACCACCATGGAGCATGGAAAAACTGACACTGAAATTTCATAAGAAAGACTGAAAAAGAAAGGTTACATTCTATAATATTTCATCTATAAGCTACCAGTTTGAATAACCTGAGAGGGAAAGTAATCAAGTAAAAATGAATGATCACATAAAACAACTAAGGTATGACGTTGTGTAAGGGTACACTAAGTTGACAGGGCGTCTGCAGACACAATGTGGAAAATGCTTTGTGTGGATGTTCATGGGTGGTGTGGTAGCCTTGCCTGGAGCTTTTAAGATAGGCCGCAGTCAATCAGGCCCCAGATCCATTCACTCCACTCAGACAAGGAACTTTCCCATGTGGGACAAGTATAAATGATACCTCCTGAAGCAGTGACCTCCGGTACATCAAAATAATCCCGATGCTGGTCACTTAACTAAAAGGGACCCTAAGTGATCCACAGCCCACCACAGGTACAAAGTAAAAGTAGTGACCGTTAACTCAGGGATGTCAGTGCAGATCCTAGTCTGTGCTTATACTACTTTATTTGCATTTCATAAGTTAATAAATGTATAATGACATGACGCAACGCTCTGTATGGGTACCTTAAGTTTACATGGTGTCTTGTAGACAAGTGGGGAATGAACTTACGCATAGCTAGTAAAAGTAAGTTATTTGGACAGAAACAGAGTCAGCTGAGGATTCTCGTAGAAGTACTTGTCTATTTTGTTTTTCAATGTCGTAATTGAGAACTGTTCATGGTATCTGAGGGTAATCTGTTCCAGATATTTAAGACTCTGTTGAAGAAGAAGTATTTTGTTTCATAGGATTCGAAATGCTTTTGCATAATTTTGCAGCCATTACTCCTGGTTTGACTCATCCACTTTATCTCAAAATATTTATTCATGTCTAAATTGTCATATCCCTTCATGATTCTGAACACTTCAATATGGTCACCTCTTAACCAGCGTTTCATTAGGCTAAATAATTTAAGTTCTTCAAGGCGAGGTTTGTTTCTCAGTGATGGTATAACTTTCGTGATTCTTCGCTGTATTTTCTCTATTTATTCTATGTCGTTTCTGTAGCACGGAGACCAGAACTGCACACAATTTTCCCGATGGGGGCACACTAGCGAGTTGTACAAGGCAAGCATGACTTTTCTGATTTTCATTCGAAAGTTCTTCCAATATATCCCACCAACTTGTTTGGAGTTTTAACTGCCTTAGTGCACTGGTTACATATGATATTATCACACCAAGATCCTTTTCATTGTGTGTACTTGATAACTGGATATTGTTCATTCACTAATCTGCATGGACGTTGTTACTTTTAATATGAGGTACTTTGCATTTTTCTGTTGAATTTCATATGCAATTTTTCTGCCCAGCTTGCCAAAGTACTAAGGTCATTTTGTAACTGCTGCCACTGTAACGTTGAAACTGTTTTATTGGTTGCTTTAGTATCGTCTGCAAATTTGGATAATTTACAACTGAAACCCTCATCTATTTCATTTTGTCTCGGTCCAAATACTGATCCCTGGGGAATGCCACTAACCACAATACGCCAGTGGGATTCCTTTCCGTTTATCATAACTGACTGTTTTCTGTCTGAAAGCCAGTCTTGTAACCATTTCTGCATATTAACTTTTATTCCACGGGCTCCTATTTTGCTTACGAGAAGCTTGTGAGGGACAGTGTCTAAAGCTTTCTGAATGTCGAGGTAAATTATATCTAGGCTCTTCAGCCGTCATATGATTTGTAGACATCATGGATGAAGTCCAGTAAGTTATTTAAGCATGAACGTTGATGTCTGAATTCATGATATGAGTCATTGATTATATAATTTTCTTCTACATAATTAACTATTTTATCTCCGCTGATTGTTTCCATTAATTTGCACACTACTGATGTTAAGCTGACTGGTCTGTAATTTTCCTGGGAGCGACTTATTCCTTTTTTGAAAATTGGTGTTACATTTGCTAGTTTCCATTCTGATGGGACCTTCCCAGTATTTAGCAATGTACTGAATAAGGCAGAGAGTGGCAGCAATAACTCATTTTTTTTTTTCACTGAGAATTCTCGGTGATATTTTATCAGGGCCAGGGGCTTTGTTTATGAACTATTTATGGGTGAAAGGATATTGCTGTTGTTGATAGCATACAGTAGTTAGTGAAGACGATGCTATTTGCTAGGTTTTTGGGTGACAGTAGGCTTCTGGTGGTGTTTTCTACTGTAAAAACAGACGCAAAGAAATAATTACGATTGTCCGCCATTTCAACCTTATTTTGTGTGTGTGTTTGCCATTGTTTGTTTCCAGAGGGCTTATTGATGTAGACTAGTCATAACCTTTTTCTTTCTAATGTAACTGTAAAATCCTGTACGATGGTCTGGGACTTTTATTTTTCTCTGTTTCCTTTACTTTTTCTGTGGTAACATTAAACTGCATAATTCGATGATCGCTGCAACTAAACTCAGGTCCGATTTCGACGTTGTTGACCAGGTTATCATTCGTAGTTGAGATGATGGGTAGGATATTGTTTCCTCTCGTTGGGAATTCTACGTGTTGGTAAAGGATATTTTCTTGAGGATTTAAGCAAAGCTCTTGTCCTGAGTGTGCAGTTAACAGTTCACCCCAGTTTGTTACTGGTAGATTAAAGAGGAGGAGGAGGAGGAGAGGGAAGAAGTAGAGGAAAAGAAGGAGGAGGAGAGGGAAGAAGTAGAGGAGGAGGAGGAGATACAGACCATAAAAATGACCGTTTTTAAGAACAGGTGCAGGAATAAACAGGATGGACCATGCACATAACACAGATATTAAGAAAGTTATTTAGATGGAAGAAATGGCAAAAGGAGTTACTCGTATACGTGGAACTGCTGATTGGATAAGTACAAATCCATTGGGGTGGTACCATTTGGACATACTCAGCGACGGGGTTAATGGGGATTACATCTAATCCCTCTGCTTCAAAAACACAACTGTTACAAGGCAGTAAAAAAAATTAAAATGTGACTGAAGGGGTTAAGAGAAACATCTTGAATTCCTGTGTGCGTAATTGCGTCCTTGTCATGGCGAACGGTGCTGCAGGCTGAGAATGAACATGGCCAATACGGCGGTTTATGGTTAGAAATAAGCAGAGATACACTATCATCATTATATGTTATCATATTTGTGCCCTTTTTCGCAGTTAAGTCCACACTAAATACTAGTGTCTATTACAGTTCCACCGGTACCTAGACGACATATTTTTCAGTTTCCCCAAATATACCGTTCAGGTTGTATGAAAATTACTCTGTTACTCAGAAACACGTCCCTCAAATATAACGAGGAATTAGCCATTGTATTTTCCTTAGGCAACTTTTCCCCCTCCCGATACCAATTTTGAGTAATTATTGCGCTCCAATCGGATTGAGCCGGTGAAGGTTTATATCCAAGGGATGGTTGGGGTTGTCTGCTCATGTAATGCCACTCAGGGATGAGTGAGGCTGGTCACTCTCATCTTAAATGTCGAGACCAACTGCCTAACCCCGGGCTCCTTCGCTCCTCATGGGGCAATGTAGGATTGGATGATGAATGGATGGATGGATAAGCTTACTTCGCACAGTATTAGTTTTCTACACTTTTGTGCTTCCCGACTTTCAAATATCTCTTCATCGGAAATTTATCGACCATTATGGCTCTGGTTTGATAACTGTGGTGGTAATGGTAGACCAAGTATTTCTGTTTTGTTCGTATATTTGCTTTATCTCCAGGGGATCTGTGGCTTTATTTTTATCTCTAACATTTCTATGTAGGAGGACTACTGGGCCTTGAAAGCATGCTGTGAAGCCTATGCCCAGAGTAGGACAGAAAAAAAAAAAAAAAAAAAATCGCCGAGAATATGAAACCAAAGCACATCAAAAGCTGTCCATTAAAAAAACAGTTAAAATAAACGTGCATTGAAGTCAAGAGACGCAAAACCCACTCCTTCCGAGATGTCCAGACACATCAAGAAGTACCATCGTTAAATTTCACATCCACCTACTGTCATCCTTCCATTTAGTGATGGTTTAGCCGGGTGAACCCATCATATCCAATTTAAGACAAGCTATATTGAAACGGTGAGCTGGCAGGCTGAGCTATTAATGGTACGTCCCAGAATATGAATTTATCCTGGAAACATGGCCGGGGAAAAACAGCGATGGAAATTATCCCTAATTAACTCATGCTAACTCTTATGACTTTCATAGTAGGGAATAATTGACGACAACGACGGTAGTGGTGGTATTGACGATCAACAGTTATCTTTTCCTTTATAACATGTCTATTTCTTCCTTTATTCATGTTTACTTTCCCTTTATCCAAGCCTTCCCTCACCTGCATCACACTAAAACCACCGTACTCGGTACGAGAAACATGTTCCCAAATATTCACACTAACACTAGCACCTGTCTTCCTGGAAATCTAACCTAACCTGACCTTTCCTAACCTAACCATCCACCCAAATACTCCAGCAATAACGTCAGCACCCTCGTATCCGCAAATCATGCTGCTTAAGATTAAGGGTGCTTCATAAAGTAACCAAGTGCTTCTGGCCTCCCACTCCATTTTCACGATTATTACTCCAAATCTCTTATAACCTGTTCCAACCCCTCTCTCCCCCCCACCACCACCAAAAAAAAAAAAAAAAAAAAAAATCTCATCCCATAAAATATAAATTTCCTGCAGGCCGTTTTTCATCTTGCTTCTCCATATTTTGTCCTTCATCCTGCTTCCTTCACTCCTCCTCTTTCCTCTTCTTTTTACTCCATAGTCCTCCTCATCCTCTTTCTTCATACTCTATACTCCTTTACCCCTTTCTTTTCCCTTTCCTTCCCTCTTTGACCATCTCTCCTCATCCTAACTCCTCTGGTTGCCACCCTAACCCACCACACCAGCAATACCATCAGCATCCAAGCATCCACAAACTCCGATGCTACTTCAGGCCTTCGCGGCATATCACAGTGCTCACTGGACTCTATACAGTAGAAAATAAAAACATGCCACGTGGGAAATGCGTGGAGAACGGATACAGATAGTTGAGTACAGACAGAGACAGTGGAGCATGGTTAGAGATAGTGGAGTATAGACAAAGACAAAGGAGCATGGATAAAGACAGTAGAGTATAGACGGAGATAGTTTAGCATGGACAGTGGAGCATGGATAAAGACAGTACAGTGCAGATAGAGACAGTGTAGTATGGTTAGAGACAGCAGAGTATAGAAAGAGACAGTGGAGCATTGACAAAGGTAGTGGAACATGGACACTAACAGTGGAGTATGGAAAAAGGAAAAACGGATCATGGGCAGAGGTGCATACACTGAGACAGTGGAGCATGGACAGAGGGAGAGTGAAACACAGATAGTCAATGAAGCATAGAAAGAGAATCAGCGAAGCATGGACAGAAAACAGGTGTGGTAATGGTGGGTGGGAGGAAGAGGAGGAACGAGGAAGACAGAAGTGGCAATGATGGGAGGAGGAGGATGAGGATTACATAGGATTACATAGGAAAGCAAACGGCAACAGGCCTTATGGTCCTTTCGAGGCTCCTTGTTACGGAGAAAACTATGACTACGAGATCTAACTCTACATGCTGAAGGATAAGGATAGTAAAGCAAGAAGGCTCCCCCCACCACCAAACCCTCCAGGAAAAAGTGAGAAAAACCACCATGCATCATGGAAAAACTGATTTGGAAATTTCATAGGGAATACTGGAAAGGTAAAGCCACATTCTATAATACTTTGTCTATAAGCTACCCGATTGAGTAACCTGAAAGAGAAAGTAATCAAATAAACTAATAATTACAGCATGACATTATAAACAGGTACATTGAGTTAATGGGAAGTCTGGACATAACGTGGAAACTACACACTGCACAGTGTGGATGTTTAGGGGTCGTGTGGCAGCCTTTCCTGGCGCCTTTTATAGAGGCAGCAGTCAATCAGGCCCTAGCTCCGTTCACTCCACTGAGACAAGGAACTCTCCCCTGTGGAACAGGTACACAAGTTTCCTCCTGAAGCAGTGACCCCTGGTACATTAAAAAAATCCCGATGGTGGTCACTTCACTAACAGGGACCCTCAGTGATCCACACCCCATCACAGGTCGAAAGTGAGAGTAATGACCATTAACTCAGGGTTATCTGTGCAGATCCTAATCTGTGCTTATATTGCTTTCTTTGCATTGGGGAGATTGAAAAATATATACGATGGGTGTCTTAGATAAAAGGGGCCTGCACAGTGCACAGGATGGATGTGCAATGCACAGAGTTGATGATTAGGGGTGGTGCGGCAGCCTTGCCTGGCGCTTTTTAGAGAGGCAGCAGTCAATCAGGCCCTAGCTCCGTTCACTCCACTGAGACAAGGAACTCTCCCATGTGGGACAAGTACACAAGTTTCATCCTGAAGCAGTGACCCCTGGTACATTAAAAAAATCCCGATGATGGTCACTTGACTAACAGGGGCCCTCGGTGATCCACAGCCCATCACAGGTCTTAAGTAAGAGTAGTGATCGTTAACTCAGGGCTATCTGTGCAGATCCTAATCTGTGCTTACTGCATATTACCTCATTTGCACTGTGTCAACTGAAAAATGTATAATGACATGACGTGACGCTATGTTCAGTTTACGGGGTGTCCTGTAGACTTGAGGGGACTGTACAGTGTGAATGTTTAGGGGTGGTGCGGCAGCCTTGCCTGGCGCTTTTAAGGTAGGCGGCAGTGAATCAGGCCCTAGCTCCATTCACTCCACTGAGACAAGGAACTCTCCCATGTGAGACAAGTACACAAGTTTCATCCTGAAGCAGTAACCCCTGGTACATAAAAAAAATCCCGATGGTGGTCACTTGACTAAAAGAGACCCTCAGTGGTCCACAGCCCATCACAGGTCGAAAGTAAGAGTAGTGACCGTTACCTCAGGGTTATCTGTGCAGATCCTAATCTGTGCTTATATTACTTTATTTGCATTGAATAATCTGAAAAATGTATAATGACGTGATGCGACACTATTTACGGGTACGTTGTTTACAGGGTGTCTTGTAGACAAAAGGGGAATGAACTTACACATAGCTATAAAAGCAAGTTATTCGGACAGAAAAAGAGTCAGCTGAGGATTCTCGTGCAAATACCTGTCTATTTTGTTTTTGAATGTCTCGATTGAGATAATGTTAATGGTATCTGAAGGTAATCTGTTCCAGATATTTAAAACTCTGTTAAAGAAGAAGCATTTTGTTTCATGGGATTGGAAACGCTTTCCCATAATTTTGCAGCCATTACTTCTGGTTTGACTCAACCGGTCTATATCAAAATATTTATTCATGTCTAAGTTGTCATATCCCTTCATGATTTTGAAAACTTCTATAAGGTCCCCTCTTAACCTGCGCTTCGTTAGGCTAAATAATTTAAGTTCTTCAAGGCGTTCCTCATATGGTTTGTTTCTAAGTCGTGGTATCATTTTTGTGATTTTTCACTGAATTTTCTCTAATTTTTCAATGTCCTTTCTGTAGTACGGAGACCAGAATTGCACACAATACCCAAGATGGGGGCGCACTAGTGATTTGTACAAGGGAAGTATGATTTTCTGATTTAAACTCGAAAGTTTTTCCAATAAAACCCACCAGCTTGTTTGCAATTTTAACTGCCTCGGTGCACTTCTTACTTGGTTTTAGGTCATTTGATATTATCACACCAAGATCTTTTTCATTGTCTGTACTTGATAACTGGATATTGTTCTTTTGTAGTTCGCATGGACGTTATTACTTCCAGTATGAAGTACTTTACATTTTTCTGTGTTGAATTTCATTTGACATTTTTCTGCCCAGCTTGCTAAATTATTAAGGTCATTTTGTAACTGCTGCCATTGTAATTTTGAAGTTACTTTACTGGTTATTTTAGTATCATCCGCAAATTTGGATACTTTACAATTCAGACCCTCATCAATATCATTTATATAGATAATAAGAAGTATCGGTCCAAGTACTGAGCCTTGGGGAATGCCACTGATCACATTACGCCATTTGGATTCCTTTCCGTTTATCATAACTCGCTGTTTTCGGTCTGAAAGCCAATCTTGTAACCATTTCTGCATATTTCCTTTTATTCCATGTGCTTCTATTTTACTCATGAGATGCTTGTGAGGGACAGTGTCAAATGCTTTCTGAAAGTTGAGGTAAATTATATCTACTGCTCTTGAGTCATCGAATGATTTGTAAACATCATGGAAGAAATCCAATAAGTTAAGCATGAACGACGATGTCTGAATCTATGCTGCGAGTCTTTAATTATATTATTTTCTTCTAGATAATTAACTATTTCATCTCTTATGACTTTTTCCATTAACTTACACACTATTGATGTTAAGCTGACTGGTCTGTATTTTCCTGGGTGCAACTCATTTTTAAAAAATAGGTGCTACATTTGCTAGTTCCATTCACATGGACCTTTCCCAGTACTTAACGATTTATTGAATAAGACAGAGTGGCAGCAGTAACTCATTTTTTTGCTTCTCTGAGAATTCTCGGTGATATTTTATCAGGGCCAGGGGTTTTGTTTATGCTCGTACTATTTATGGCTGAAAGAATATCGTTATTATGGATAGCATAGTTACTAAGGACTGTGCTATTTGCTTGGTTTGTGGGTAACAGTAGGTTTCTGGTGGTGTTTTCAACTGTAAAAACAGACGCAAAGTAATCGTTAAGAATGTTTGCCATTTCGACCTCATTTTCTGTGTGTTTGCCATTGTTCGTTTCTAGAGGACCTATTGATGTAGTCATAACCTTTTTCTTTCTAGTGTAATTGTAAAATTCTTTAGGATTTGATTTGCATATATTAGCAATGTGGATCTTCAGTGCTCTTTTGCTTTGTTTAATAAGTCTTTTCGATATGCGGCGTAGATTTTCGTACTGTAATTTATCGTCATTATTTTGTGTAGTTTGATATTTATGGTATGCCTGTTTTTTGGCTATTAAGTTATTTTTAATTTCACTGGACCACCACTTTGGTTTACTATTACCAGCTGGACGCCTGTTGCGTAGTGGCACACATGCCTTTACCGCTTCATTAAATTTTTTGGTGAATATTTCCCATGCTTGGTTTATGTCATCGGCTTCGGACATTTCATTCCAATCTGTATTTGCAAGTAGCGCTCTGAGCCTGGTGAAATCAGCTCTACGATAATCTGGTACCTTTTCTTTGCTCACTGTTTCTTTAACTTTTTCAGTAGTAATATTAAATTGTATAATTTGATGATCACTGGAACTAAACTCAGGTCCGATTTCAACATTGTTGACTAGGTTATCATTTGTTGTCAAGATGATGTCTAGGATATTGTTTCCTCTCATTGCGTATTCTACGTGTTGGGAAAGGGCGGTTTCTTGAAGATTATTAAAAGCTCTTGTCCTGAGTGTACCGTCAGCGTTCACCCCATTTTGTTACCGGTAGATTAAAGTCTCCAAAAATTACACTGTCCTCTTGACAACAAATTTCCGCAATTTGATCGTAGAGTTTTTCATCTGTCTCAGTTGACTGTGCTGGAGGACGATAGACGAGACATATATTTATTTTGTGTGAATTAATACTTAGCTGAACATAACTAGCATCTATGTTGGTAATACTGGGTTTGGATAGCACAAGGGGGTGGAGACTAGTTTTCACATATAGTAAAACACCGCCACCAGCTCGATGTGGTCGCTCACAGCTGAAAATATTGTATCCTGTTAATGAATAATCCGCCAGAAAGTCACGGTCAGATGTGTTAATCCAGGACTCTGTGATGCCAACAATGTCATAATTTTCTAGGTAAATAAGAGATTCTAAATCCTCAAACTTGTTACGCAGACTACTTGCGTTAACATAGAAGCCTCTAATTCCGTCCCAAGCAGTTGGTGTTCTGACTCTGCGGGTATTTACGTTGAGGCTACTGCTCCTGGACATTCCGCTTTTTTTTATTTAGAGAAGGTGACTTTATCGTGTAAAAGTTTACCTAGCCTTGCTGAATCTACCGAGTTTAAATGGAGACCATCTTTCTGGAATAGAGTATGTTGCTCATAAAACTGGTCCCACAGATTGACAAAGTCGACTCCCTCTTGTGTGCAGAGAGATTTGAGTCGGTTATTTGTGCTGAAGGCCTAATCATAAAAACTATTCTCTGCCTTGATTCTTGGGAGTATACCAGATATTATCACATTAGTGGACTTAGTTTTGAATCGTTTAGTCATTTCATGATACTTTGCTAGCAATTCCTCCGATCTATTGCACTTCAGATCATTTGTACCAAATGGATGACGTATAGAGTTTTATCATTTGCATCTTTTGTGACCTCATCGCAGGCTTCTGTGATATCACATAGTCCACCTCCTGGAAAACAGTACCTCTTTCTGCTGCTGGGGGCGCGTCCACAAAATTCCTCCAGCTGACTGCGTACAATAGAGTCCCCAGTAAGCCTTGTTTCTTCTGTCTCATCAACCGCTTCGGCAAGAATCTGGTAGCGATTGTACGTAGTTATGGGAAGATGATTCCTCATACTTTTTCCGGGTTTTGCGCCATTTCTTACAATAGTAAAAGGGGCATCGCTTGGCAGGAACGTACAGAATTGCTGGGTGAGGAAGATACTGATACATTATCATTTGTAACTGCCTGATGGGCGGGGGCTTGTACGAGCTCAGTTTTTACGCGTCTTCCTTCTTGAGTGCTGTTGCTGACTCCTACGTTTGCCGCTACAAATTCTTTCAGTATCTCAAATTCTGCCGTGAGTTCCCTGTAATTTCTCAGCGATTCGGCTAAACCATTTTCTAAATCTCTTCTCAAGATTCATAGTTTGCACACAGGTGTCGACAAGTAATCCAAAAAATACTGAGGCGCAAAACGACCAGTGCACTCCTGGCAGATCTTCAGGTTAGATGGCATTTTGCAGCAATATTTCCAAAATCCCACAAAAATAAAAAATAATATACAACTGATTAAGGGATGTTGTTACAAATGGACAATTTACTCTATAAATGAAATATTGAATTTCTAGGGAGATTCACATACTTTTTATATACTATCTTCCTTTACCAGTATAAAAAGAATAGAAAATCTACCTGCTATAGCACAATCCAACCTACATGAATTCTTTTACCAGTGTAAAATGAGTAGAAAATCTGCTTGCTATGGTACAACCTAACTTACCATGAACTGTGTAAAATGGAAAGAAAAGCTACTTGCTATGGTATAATCTAGCTTACCATGAATTGTGGAAATACACCATACACTGATTCACTAGGAGAAAAAAGGAAAAACAAAAAAATAACAATGGAATGTTGGGGAGAAATCAAAATAAAAACCTAGCTTCACTCAGTGAACAACTGTTTATATTGTAAAAACTATTTCACTGGTGTAACATCAATCACACAGTTGTTACTCTATGCAGAAGACAATGCTATTCACTTGCACTAACTTAGCAAGCAACTCAGTTAATATTTGTTAACGTTTGACTTTACAGTAAGACGTACTGTACAAGGCTGATAGTGGGAACCAAAACAAAGGGAGCTAGTAGGTAAATACACTCTCAGTACACTACACAATTTACTTGTGAGAAAATATAGTCTGCTTGCTAGATATCGTTAAAACTGACCTTGATCTGCGGGAAAATAAACTATAATATGACTGAGACCAGAAATAAAGGCAGGCAAGGGCAGGAGTACGATGTAGAGGGTGGGAATATATTGTACACAAAGGGACTGGCGAACGCTTGACACCTTTAATTTGCTCAAAAACTTTTACATGAAATCTATTTAAATACTTTACACGGGGGAAATATATCTAGGACTCTTATACACTGATCTACTCACTTTCACACCAATATTCACTCAAACTTGTCGTTAAAACACTTGGATATGCAGAGCGTTTGTGAACGCGTTTTTCCAATATGGCTGCCATGAGGAGGAGAAGCAGTAAGATTACATAGGATTACATAGGAAAGCAAACAGCAACAGACCTTATGGTCCTTTCGAGGCTGCTTATTACAAAGAAAACTGTGACTACATGATCTAACTCTACATGCTGAAGGATAAGGATAGTAAAGCAAGAAGGCTATCCCCACCACCAAACCCTCCAGGAAAAAGTGAGAAAAACCACCATGTAGCATGGAAAAACTGACATGGAAATTTCATAGGAAATATTGGAAAGGAAAAGTCACATTCTATAATACTTTGTCTATAAGCTACCCAATTGAGTAACCTGAAAGAGAAGTAATCAAATAAACTAATAGTTACAGCATGACATTATAAACCGATACATTGAGTTAATGGGAAGTCTGTGGGCATAACGTGGAAATTACTCACTGCACAGTGTGGATGTTTAGGGGTGGTGCAGCAGCCTTGCCTGGCGCTTTTAAGGTAGGCAGCAGTCAATCAGGCCCTAGCTCCGTTCACTCCACTGAGACAAGGAACTCTCCCATGTGGGACAACAACACAAGTTTCCTCTTGAAGCAGTGAACCCTGGTACATTAAAAAAATCCCTATGGTGGTCACTTGACTAACAGAGACCCTCAGTGATCCACAGCCCCATCACAGGTCGAAAGTAAGAGTAGTGACCATTACCTCAGGGCTATCTGTGCAGATCTTAATCTGTGCTTATATTTCTATATTTGCATTGGATAAATTGAAAAATGTATAATGACGTAACGTGACACCATGTACGGGTACACTGTTTACAGAGTGTCTTGTAGACAAAAGGGGAAAGAACTTACACGTAGCTATAAAAGCAAGTTATTTGGACAGAAAAAGAGTCAGCCGAGGATTCTCGTGCAAATACTTGTCTATTTTGTTTTTAAATGTCTCGATTGAGATAATGTTAATGGTATCTGAAGGTAATCTGTTCCAGATATTTACAACTCTGTTAAAGAAGAAGTATTTTGCTTCATGGGATTGGAAATGCTTTCCCATAATTTTGCAGCCATTCCTTCTGATTTGACTCGACCGGTCTATATCAAAATATTTATTCATGTCTAAGTTGTCATATCCCTTCATGATTTTGAAAACTTCAGTAAGATCCCCCCTTAACCTGTGCTTTGTTAGGCTAAATAATTTAAGTTCTTCAAGGCTTTCCTCATGTGGTTTGTTTCTAAGTCGTGGTATCATTTTAGTGATTCTTCGCTGAATTTTCTCTAATTTTTCAATGTCCTTTCTGTAGTATGGAGACCAGAACTGCACACAATACTCAAGATGGGGGCACACTAGCGAGTTGTACAAGGCAAGTATGACTTTTTCTAATTTAAACTCGAAAGTTCTTCCAATAAAACCCACCAGCTTGTTTGCAATTTTAACCACCTCAGTGCACTGCTTACTTGGTTTTAGGTCATTTGATATTATCACACCAAGATCCTTTTCATTGTCTGTACTTGATAACTGGATATTGTTCATTTTGTAATTCGCATGGACATTGTTACTTCCAATATGAAGTACTTTACATTTTTCTGTGTTGAATTTCATTTGCCATTTTTCTGCCCAGCTTGCTAAATTATTAAGGTCATTTTGTAACTGCTGCCATTGTAATTTTGAATTTACTTTACTGGTTATTTTAGTATCATCTGCAAATTTGGATACTTTACAATTCAGACCCTCATCAATATCATTTATATAGATAATAAAAAGTATCGGTCCAAGTACTGAGCCTTGGGGAACGCCGCTGATCACATTACGACATTTGGATTCCTTTCCATTTATTACAACTTGCTGTTTTCGGTCTGAAAACCATTCTTGTAACCATTTCTGCGTATTTCCTTTTATTCCATGTGCTTCTATTTTGTTCATGAGATGCTTGTGAGGGACAGTGTCAAATGCTTTCTGAAAGTCGAGGTAAATTATATCTACTGCTCTTGAGTCATCGTATGATTTGTAAACATCATGGAAAAAGTCCAGTAAGTTAGTTAAGCATGAACGACGATGTCTGAATCCATGCTGTGAGTCTTTAATTATATTATTTTCTTCTAGATAATTAACTATTTCATCTCTTATGATTTTTTCCATTAACTTGCAGACTATTGAATTTAAGCTGATTGGTCTGTAATTTCCAGGGTGCGACTTATTTCCTTTTTTGAAAATTGGTGTTACATTTGCTAGTTTTCATTCGCATGGAACTTTCCCGGTACTTAACGATTTATTGAATAAGACAGAGAGTGGCAGCAGTAACTCATTTTTTGCTTCTCTGAGAATTCTCGGTGATATTTTATCAGGGCCAGGGGTTTTGTTTATGTTCGTACTATTTATGGCTGAAAGAATATCGTTATTATGGATAGCATAGTTACTAAGGACTGTGCTATTTGCTTGGTTTGTGGCTAACAGTAGGTTTCTGGTGGTGTTTTCAACTGTAAAAACAGACGCGAAGTAATCGTTAAGAATGTTTGCCAATTCGACCTCATTTTCTGTGTGTTTGCCATTGTTCGTTTCTAGAGGACCTATTGATGTAGTCATAACCTTTTTCTTTCTAATGTAATTGTAAAATTCTTTAGGATTTGATTTGCATTTATTAACAATGTGCATTTCCAGTGCTCTTTTGCTTTGTTTAATAAGTCTTTTCGATATTCGGCGTAGATTTTCGTACTGTAGTTTATCATCATTATTTTGTGTAGTTTGATATTTATGGTATGCCTGTTTTTTGGCTATTAAGTTACTTTTAATTTCACTGGACCACCACTTTGGTTTACTATTACCAGCTGGACGCCTGTTGCGTAGTGGCACACATGCCTTTACCGCTTCATTAAATTTTTTGGTGAATATTTCCCATGCTTGGGTTATGTCAACGGCTTCGGACATTTCATTCCAATCTGTATTTGCAAGTAGCGCTCTGAGCCTGGTGAAATCAGCTCTATGATAATCTGGGACCTTTTCTTTGCTCACTGTTTCTTTAACTTTTTCAGTAGTAATATTAAATTGTATAATTCGATGATCATTGGAACTAAACTCATGTCCGATTTCAACGTTGTTGACTAGGTTAACATTTGTTGTCAAGATGATGTCTAGGATATTGTTTCCTCTCATCGGGTATTCTACGTGTTGGGAAAGGGTGCTTTCTTGAAGATTCGTATAAAGCTCTTGTCCTGAGTGTGCCGTCAGCGGTTCACCCCATTTTGTTACCGGTAGATTAAAGTCTCCAAAAATTACACTGTCCTCTTGACAACAAATTTCCGCAATTTGATCGTAGAGTTTTTCATCTGTCTCAGTTGACTGTGCTGGAGGACGATAGACGAGACATATATTTATTTTGTGTGAATTAATACTTAGCTGAACATAACTAGCATCTATGTTGGTAATACTGGGTTTGGATAGCACAAGGGGGTGGAGACTAGTTTTCACATATAGTAAAACACCGCCACCAGCTCGATGTGGTCGCTCACAGCTGAAAATATTGTACCCTGTTAATGAGTATTCTGCTAGAGAGTCACGGTCAGGAGGAGGAGGAGGAGGAGGAGGAGGAGCAGGAGCAGGAGGAGCAGGAGCAGGAGCAGGAGGAGGGGGAGCAGGAGCAGGAGGAGGAGGAGGAGGAGGAGGAGGACATGTGTGGCAGTGAAAGAGGGAAAGTGAAACACAGATAGTCAACGAAGCACAGAAAGAGAATCAGTGAAGCATGGACAGAAAACGGGCGTGGTAATGGTGGGTGGGAGGAAGAGGAGGAATGAGGAAGACAGAAGTGGCAATGATGGGAGGAGGAGGAGGAGGAGGACAGGTGTGATACATAAAAATACCCAAACATAAGTCATATGCCTATGGACAGCTAGAAAAGTAGACAGAAATATATAGCTAGCGCAAATAAATAGTTACACAGAGACAAACAGATAAATATCCCAATAGACAGGCATCAAACACGACTGGCAGATAACAAGATGATGGCGTTCTGATACAAGTAGCCTACAGCCTATATGTAATCAGTATGGCATCAGCGCCTCACTACTGTGCCAACACGTTAACAGACTCTGAAAACACGATCATTCTATGCTAACACTGTGCTAACACGGTACATCCACACACCTCAGCACCAAGTCAACCCCTTCAGCCTGAGGACGCCATTTTTTTTTAATTCTTGCTCCTACCATACGATTATAATCAGCTTGAGAGAGCAACTTAGTAGTGAGAGGATTAGAAAAGTCTGTATCTGTTCGGGAAGTCTCTTCTAAGTTGAATAAAACCGCCACAAGGTTGAAATATTACACGAAAAAGATCACTGTACTGAAAGTGTTAAGAGAAGTATCCACGACCCCTATACGTTCCACGAATTTCACCTGGTATTTTGCTGTGCTTTGCGACTGTGAATAGGTTTGTACTGAACAGTGTGTGTGTGTGTGTGTGTGTGTGTGTGTGTGTGTGTGTAAAACATATTTTCAACTAAACTAATAACTCATTCACGAATACTTCTTACCGAAAACATTAAAATACAGTAACATCAGGTAACTCAATCAGGTTACTCGGTAACAGCATACTGATTCCCTGCAACTCAACATTTTAATCTAAGTTACAACCACCCAATAATCTTGTTCACATCAACTGCATAGGATTATTGAGCCCGCAATACTCCACTGAATGATAGGAACTCGCCCACATTTCTTCTCTTTGATCTCTTGGCTACTAGTCTGTTGCATCTAATCCCCGCAAGTATGAGAATTTCTTTTTTCTATTATATTACCTGTATACATACATCTATCAGTCCATGTCTGAACTGATACTTGTTCAAGTTATCCTTTATCCATTTGGCATCTATAAGGATAAATCTGCCCATGTTTAATTCCTCTTTTCTACAAGCTGTTGTGATTATATTCCATACTTTCATTGTTCTCATATCCAAGAAATTATCTTTTTATTCTCTATGCGATATCTTTTATACAACACCTGATGGTAATTTAAAGATCTGTCACAAACTACAGTATCTAAACCTAATAACTTAACGCAAAGGCTATAATCTTACAGTAGCCGTGCATTAGTACACCATTATATACCTCTACCTGTACTTAAGCAAGAAGAGAAGTTGTACCGTACTTATTAATGCATTATATTTTTCATCAGTACCTGATCTAAAATCGGACTTAAATCCACCTTAGCACGGTACACCCACAACCATCCATCGATATAATTACCAACAGCGAGCCGGAGTGATGGATGTCGAGAAAAAGACGGGTGAGGAGGAGTTGTGATGGAAACCGAGGTAAAGGACGGGGAGGGGAAGGGGGTTATGATGGATGCAGTGTGGCAGAGAAAGAGGCCATGAAGTTGTTGAAGGGAGTGGGAAGATTTGTGAGACAGTGAGAATTACCTGGTCCACATCATGCATCATCACAAGAACACAGCCTCGTACATGCTATGGATGTCTTTTCGGATTGAGTGTGAACTTAAAACAGTTCGCTAACTGACGGAATTTCTGAGTTAACATCATATATCCAATAAATTATTTAAAAATCGCCATATTTTTACTCTCACATCCAACTAATTTTGCATTCCTAAGTTCAGTAATTTCGTTATATAGTCAAAAGTGCAAAGCTTTACGAAACTCCCTCTATATAACCTGACTAATCCATTTACACTCATTTCCCCTGTGACCATACTATCTCAGCACACACACACACACACACACACACACACACACACACACACACACACACACACACACACACACACACACACACACACACACACACACACACACACACACTCTCTCTCTCTCTCTCTCTCTCTCTCTCTCTCTCTCTCTCTCTCTCTCATACCTTTCCATAAACACATTTCCTTACTGCACATGGTTTACGAATCTCTGAACTTATATTCCTATCCAGTCTACACTGCCCACATACATTCCTTAGCAGTTCCATTTCTCCTGCGCTCCCACAAGACTTCTGACACCCATGCAATTCCAGAGTCGGCTGTCACACCCATACTTTAATGTGGGCACAAATACACCTTCCAGCAGTCCTCTTGCAGCCTCTAATCACACATCTGTTCCATATCAAGGCCTTCATAGCACCAGCAACAGTACTTTTTTCAGTCAGTTTAGTTTTTTCAGGACCAGATGGCTTGGACAAGATGGTCATGTAGATGTGTGTGGCATGGGCTGGCATGCTAGTGGGTCACAGGCTACGACTGGAAAAACATGCCGTGTTAATATGGGTGCCTCTGACCGACAGGAAATCATTCACATTTATATTTACTGCATCAGAAGAGAGACGGATAAGGAGAGTGGGAAGTGGAGGGTGGAAAGGGCTGCTATGGCGATCTGATCAAAGCACTGATCGCAGCTGGCCAGGCCTACAGTGTATATCAAAATGAAAGGCTGCCAACATTCCCAAGAGAATGAAGGATGGTCTCCATAAAGTTACAGTAAACTGACACTACCTGCTTCTGTGAAAATTGCCAGGATGAATAAGGATCTACAAGAACACAGGATTCAAAAGTCTGTGTGTTTATTCTGTCTAGATGAAAGGGAGAAACCAGATATAAACTGAGGGAATGCAATAGGTCTCAATACGCTATACTCGTAGATGCAGTGGCTGAGATATGATGACTCATGCCCTTAAGATTGGGTGTGGTGGGCAAAGGTGAGAGAGCAGGATGGACTAGGATGATAGTGAGTGGGAGAGCGCAGCGAAGTAGATATACGGTACCGTATGTTTATATAGGTGCTGTAAGATGGCTGGCAGACAAGGCAATCACTAATATGGTACTCACCATATCAAACCATACATGGATGAGGTAAATAGAAAAAGTGGGCCAAATAGCCAGGGATGATGAAGGTTGGCTGGGGCAAGTATATGATGTGAAGACAGCTTCTGTGGGTTTGCCATTAAGGTGCAAGTCAAAGGTGGAGCGACAAATATAGGTGAGGGTAATGAGTTAAGCTGGTGGTAGGTGGTGGGGCCAGGTACAAAATGATCAGGGTTGTATAAGTGTCGCTGTTGGCAGTGGAAATGCTTAAGTCACATATTTTCTCTGAGAAGCTCGATCTTGACATGTTAAATGGTAACTTAGGTTGACAGAAATGAGTAAGTTGGGTTGGAATTATTTGTGGATAGTGGTGCAGGGCGAGGGTTGTAGGTCCTGTGAAGATGGGCACCGTATGTCTGCCAGTATGGCTATAGTAATAATCCAGTTCAAAACTTTATCCATACAAAGCAAAAATGATAAAGAAGTTACCACCCGCCATTCTTATAAGCCTAGCATTTCACAACGCCGGGAAAAATCATCATGCTAGTGAAGCGGAAAGTGTGCTGCCTTTTTATTCAAGGAGTGAGACTTGGAGTCACACGTAGACAGTGTCCAGCCGCCCTATAACAACGCCCCTCACCCATCAGTGTGCCAATACCTGCCCAACAAAGATATGTCACACCATAATGATAACACTTCCTGCAATCCATGTTCCCTTCCTCTCTCTCTCTCTCTCTCTCTCTCTCTCTCTCTCTCTCTCTCTCTCTTTCTCTCTTTTCCTCCCCTCCTCTCAACCTGTCTCATATTCTTATCTCTAATTTACCTTCCTCTGTCTCCTTTCCCTTCCGTCTACCACTCTCATACCTTAATCTCTATATTAGCTTCCTCCTTTCTTCGCCCTATCTTTAAGTCCTTCTTTCCACCTCTCCTTCTTACCCTGCCTTGGCATTTACCTCCTCCTCCCTCATCCCTGACTCCCTTCCCTTCCCTTCTCTCTACCTCTTTCACTCCTATTACTACCTTATCTTGCCATCATCCTTCCCTTACTTCTGCACCACTACCCAACTCTCTCGTCTCCTTTTCTCTACTTTACCCTTCCTTCGCCTCTCCTTCGTCACTTGCATCCATTCCACTTCCTCCACACTTCTACCTTACCTTGCCTTCCCCCTAACTCCCCTCCTCTCTCTCATTCCTTCTCTCTGCCTCTCTCTCTGGTCGTTATTCCTTATCCTTGACTGAAATCCTATTGCTCAAATGTC
>NC_137024.1:19309069-19351569 GCF_032717465.1 Coenobita brevimanus | reverse complement strand
AGTATTTAACACTAAAGTATTAATATAAATCATATCGTTCAGATCAATTCTCTTCACGTTACACAGTATGTGAAGATCGCGTTTATAGCTATAAACGGCAGCTTTGCAAAGACGTTAATTAATTAACGTCTAGTAATAGCTAGAGTAACAATTTCCACCAATTTACCAGAGAGACGGAATTTGTTTCAGTGCGGGATTATCGGCAGGGGCGGGAATGGATGCAGGGTACTAAAAATGTCCAGTGTCTCCATTTGGCCAGCCCGGCGGACTTGGCTGATGAGGACGCAATCACGCCGGGTGTTGCTTTATGTGGCCTAACAGGGTGGGGCGCTGGGGGGAGGGGTGGCTTGGGGAAGCATGTGTTGTGATAGGAGGATGGAGGGACGAAGCGGGGAGGGGGAGTAGGGGGGAATACAAGAGGAGCAGACAGGGTGGTGGAGCTAAAGGAACGGCATGAGCAAGGAGGGGACCAGGGTAGAAGGGAGACATGAGAGAGATGTGGGAAGTGGGTGGGGCAGGAGCGGGACGTGAGAGGGCCGAACTAAAATGAGGATAAATGTACGCAGTACATAAACCCTTCGTTAAGATATCTTGTTTATTTCTATTACTTATAATGACACAGCATTAGATGGGAAAATCTGGCCTGAAATGTGGATAGGTCTACATAATACATCTTTTTTAATGAGACGTAATCTTTTGGTTTACATTTTCTTTATCACAAGACAATTTTATTCAGCTTGGGAGACCCTCGTAGTGAACAGAAGCAGACTTCTTCTAGTCAGGAGAGTTTTCTCTAGGTTGAATAATATTGCCTGAAAAAGTGAATGGAAATCTTTTAACCTTCTTAGTCCGAGGTATCTACTCCTTGCTGAATTAAGTTTTATGATGGTAGTCCTTCATACTCCAATGGTTATTAATTCCTAAGATGAAGTGTATAGTCTGGTGGTAGCAAATTTAACAAAAAAAAAAAGGAAACTGAAGAAAAGGATTAAATTCTGGTGTATAAGATAATGAACAATGACCCAAAACACGCACAGCATTTTCCACTCAACAGAACTTGTGCCTTCGGCTTGGACATCAGGATTAAATTCGATAATATAATAACTTCTTTTACATTCCTTATTTGAGCTGCCATGTTAACAATGCTGTCAAGAGCATGCTGGCATGGTGTACAACTTATCCGAGTTGCCATGTTTACAGTGCTGTCAAGGGCATGCGGGGATGGTTTACAACTTCCTGAGCTGCCGTGTTTACAGTGCTGCCAGGGTCATGCTGGTATGGTCTACAACTCATCTGAGCTGCCGTGTTTTCAGTACTGTGAAAGGCATGTGGGAACGGTGTACAATTTTCACATGGTACTGCAAAAGTTTATTACTGCAGAACAAAAGTAACATTTCTAGTGCAGTTAGATGATTAGAATTTGGCCACGACGAATTGTGTGCTGACAGCAAATTCCTTCATGAAGTTGTGCCACATACAGTGTGTAATATATGAAAATTCTCTCTCTCTCTCTCTCTCTCTCTCTCTCTCTCACACACACTCTCTCTCTGCATATTTACACACACACACACACACACGAGGTCAACTTGAAAAGTATCCAACCATATACTTTTTTCTCTTAAACCGACAAGAACAAAAGGATGTGACTCTGTGGTCAGTGACCTTGAATCATTGCGTGCATGCTTGAATAGGCCTATGTTCAGCACTGCTGATCAGCTCAGTCACTGCCGAGCAGCGTGTGTTTAACCCGTCACGTCCCGAGCTATTTCGCACCTCCGACACCCCTGAATCCGGAGGTATTTTCGAAAATTTTTGTTTTGGCTAAAACCTCCGGTTTTGGTGAGAAACATCGAAAATTCATAGAGAAATCACTCACCTGAGGTTTAAAATACTCGATCCGTGTAGCAGTACCTCCTTACCTTACTGGGTTTTCTAACAGGCTGGCACCAAAGAAAACGAGTT
This sequence comes from Coenobita brevimanus, assembly GCF_032717465.1. Lineage (NCBI taxonomy): Eukaryota > Metazoa > Arthropoda > Malacostraca > Decapoda > Coenobitidae > Coenobita > Coenobita brevimanus. The sequence goes on along the minus strand of NC_137024.1, from coordinate 19,349,607 downwards.
CTGTGGGAGGGTAACTATTTCACACCACTCATAAATGTTATTTATTTATTTACTTGGTACGAATTTATATGTAGTACGAGAGTATATTGGTTTTCAAACAGTAATATAGGCATTATAAGCATTGTTTCACTCATGAACTCATCACCATACCTGACCTTTTTTTGCCACATTACCTGATCATCATTTCTGACTGTTCTTCCTCTAATGCTTTGTAAACTTTGTCCTTCACATTGTCATCGATTGGAGAATCACTCTTGCCCTGAATGTCTTTAATGGCCAGGTCACTGGTAAGAGGTGAATTGCCGAAAAAAATGGCGTGCAGGGGGGGGGGAGGTTATGAGGTGTAAGGCATTGTCCCTGCTTGGCATCTTGTGGAGGAATAGAGGAAGGTGTCCCGTGTATACGTACGGAAAATCACATGCGAAAATTGAATATTGTGCAAATTATGAACCTTGCAATTGCGCAATGTACCAGTACGTCGTCGAGACTGGCAAATGCAAAATGTTGCAACGTATCCATACTTTGATGGGACTTCTCGGGTTAAGGACGTGTGTTCTTAATCACCGCACTTTCGTTTTGTGCCATGATGACCGTGCCAATCGAGCAAAGTTATTGTACCAAATTTAGAAAAAAGAAAGAAAAAAAGAAACTTGGCAAAACGCAGTTTGAAAAATCAGAAAGATTCAGCAGGCTTTTGGTGAGGAAGCTATGAGTTTTACACAAATTAAGGATTGGTACAATCACTTCAACGATGGTCGAACATCAGTGAAGCGTAACAAGTGTTCTGACAGGCCTTCCATTCGTTGTTCACTACAAGTACGCTCCAGCAGTCAACCCAGACACACCCGCCATCTTCCCCACTTGCATCTTGCCTACTGCTGTACTCACAGTATCAGCATCAAAGTCCATGGACCAAACACTGGATCCGCTGACTCCAAACCTTCCCTGTTCCAGTCAAACTTCTCACTTAGCAACCGGATAATGCTCTCTCTCCAGACGTCTACAATACACTCACTATCCACCACTATCTTTCCTTCATCATTCATCGCACACTGCTCACCTATGATATCCCTGTTTTCCTTCTTCCTCTAGTTTGCCACCTTAAATACCTTATTCTTCCTTTCAGGGCTGTTTAGGTTATCCAGTAAAAGTCCTTAAGACCCAGATTTTATCCTGTATACCTACCTTCTAGCCCTACGTTTGGCAGTCCTCCCTGTTACCATCCCTTTTCGATTCCAAGAAAAGTGTTTGTTTCTCCTTCAGTGCGACTCCTACACCTTCATCCCTCCATAATGTTACGTTATATCTTGGAGGGCCCCTTATCCATCCACAGAGTGAATCAGTAACTCAAGAGATTGTTCTCGACAGCTCTATACTGTTCATTAACACTTCTATCAACAGTTCCCTGGTCAGCCATCGCTCTACACATCTCGTTATGGAAGGCATCCCTTACTGCATGGTTTTTCATCTTCCATATTTTCCTAATGGATGCATAGGTCCTCTTCCTTACCACCCGCTCTTACCCATACAGAACAGAAATTATTTTATTATCATTAGCTTGTTACATATTCTCGAATCCTGAGTGGTGAGTAGAAAGTTTCACTCACAAAGTACTAACAAACACTAAGATATTTTTTTATAATATATCTATTACCGGTATATTAATGTCAGTGTTTTCCTCGGGTGGGATGCTATATCCTTCCCAAACAAGTACCACTTTTTTAGATCCTCTCTCCCTGGACGCTCAAGTATTGGTATATACCCCAGCTGACGATAAGAACCTCCCCCCTCCCCTTCCCTTATCACCACTGCCTCTTTTTTTTCTTTTTTTTTTTTTTTTTTTACATCACTTATCATAGATTCATTTTTTTTTTCCCTCCTGCCGTTTTCACCCTATTTCCATACTCCTTATCACTTTTATTTTTGTCAACCTCTATCTCTACCCCTCTTTCTACCTTCTATCTACTATATATGTCTTTTTATTGTTTATACTCTTCTTCACCCTCCTCTTCACTTCTGTAAACATATTTCCCACTTCTTTCTCCTTTCTGGTATTGCTTTCCACCTTCTCCATCTCTGTCCACACTTATACATTTCTCTATCGTCACTTTTTCCTACCCCCACGGCCCCTTTCTCCACCAAAGGTCAATTTCCATCTCCCACTCCAACCTGCCATCCCCTCTCCCACCCCCTCTCTTATCCTCACATTACGCCCTTTCTTCCATCCCTTACTCCATCTCCACTTCTTTCACTTTTCTCTTCCCTCCTTGCACCCCTTCTAACTTCGCTACGATTACCTCAATCTTTCAACCGGCTTTCCGTCACTTCTTCCATCACATCAACCATTGCAAGGTTCTACCATCTCCATCCTTTCTCACCCATTCTTCCTCACTTTCCACCCTCTAAGAGATAACCTAAACTAACCTCCACCTCTCACCTCCACATTCCACCCATTTCGCCACCCTCTCTCCCACCTTTCCCACCTTCCTCTTCCTCTCATCCCCCATCCCCCTTGGCCTCCCACCGCGTGCAGCTGGTGTTGTTACAAGAGGCGGGGAGAGTCTTGAAGGGGGCGCTAAACATAGACAGTGTTTGCCTACTTTACTAACATTTCGAAAAAAAATCGACATTTACGCACAGTACCATTAACACGTTACATAATCTGACCCTTAGTTATGTCTATTTTATCGTTTGCCTTTCTACTTCCTCGTGTGGCTAAATACAGAACTTATATACTTGTCTAGTTTACTAACACTTATATAATTAGAATGTCGACGACACACGCCTGCTATTTTGCCCGTAAGATTAATTTTCTTCTCACTGAGATAGTATGGGCAGGATGAGAGAATGCACACTGCACGAAAAAGGTTGTGAAAGGGTGTATATACTCGAACACAAATAACTCTTGAGGTGAGAGGTTGCGTGGAAAGCCAAAAAAGGTAAATTATTATGGCAAGTGAATGCGTGAATAAGTAAAGACTACACAATGCGAAAGCCTTAGCAACTGATTAGTGGATCTGTGAATAAACAAATTATACACGTTGAAGACGAAAAATGAATAGCTTGTGACTGAAATGAAAGGATGAAATAATATGTCGTCGTTTCCTTCCTCTCATGTATTCCCGTTTTGAGTATAATTCACTGTACTGTAAGTATCTCGTGGAGCTGACGAGGGACATACATGTGGTGGCGCTGTGCACCCTGGGTGAAGCAGCCGTAGTGTCCACCCGGTAGCCAAAAGCTCTTACTTCCCTGGTCCTCCCCGTGGGAAGAACAGTAGTTCGACTCTGGTGAGGCACCGTCTACCAAAGGCGGAGCCAAATCCTTACACGGTATATGTACTGTACTGTACCTGTAGGACAAACAGTTGCTTACCTGTGGTTGATGGGTCCGCTTGGCCAGAATGACCGTGGTTAGGCAACAGCAACAACAGGCAATGTTTACCATACAGACAATATGACCAATATACGGGGTAGGAGGATTTGTGGAAGCATGTACTGTACTGTACTAGTACATATAAAAGAGGTGTTGGATGTTAGGTAAGACGTACCGTATGTAGGATATGTATATGAACAGATATGTATGTATGTATATGAGCAGAAGTTGTGTGTGTGTGTGTGTGTGTGTGTGTGTGTGTGTGTGTGTGTGTGTGTGTGTGTGTGTGTGTGTGTGCGTGTGCGCGCGCGCGCGCGTTACATGTAGCTATACGGCAGTTAGCATTGGAGAGTCACCGGGTGTTTACTGTGTGTTCCTTTGCTGTGGGAAAAATGTACATTTGCATTAGTCGCATTGTACCTTCCGGTGCCTTTATTTTTAAAATCTGCTGTCATTCACTTGACACCCTTCAGACGTGGTAGGCTGTGGTGACCATCATCCGGTAACCAATGGTATGTTGTAACCCTGGAAACCATATACAACCCTGCGTGGAAACCGTATAACTAAATACGGGGTGACGTGTAGCCTACAACAGTGCCCCTGTTAACTAGGTGGAGACGCAGATGCAGCATTCATCCAGGGGCCAAATTTCCACATTCTTTCCCGCACCTCGCTGTGGCAAGGCGTTGTCCTCCGCAAGGAAACATCGGTTCACTGCATAAAATGACCCTGCAGGGCGATTGCTTGCCTGCGGTTGAAGAGTCTGCTCAGCCAGACCGATCGAGGTTACTATACTACTACTATTACTACCTTACTAGTATTACTACTCTTCTACACTCACTGCTACTGCAATTACCACTACTCCTACCACTACTACTACTACTACTACTACTACTACTATTACTACCACCACCACCACTACCTCGTTCAGAACTGTTTACTTTTTTTTTTTACTTTACTGTATAACATATATTGTAATCACTCATCCGTGCGGTTTTTTACAATCTCCGCCAACGATGTTGGAAGAGGTAAAGTATTCACCTCTGTCTGTTCGTCTGTCTTCGGGTATATATATATATATATATATATATATATATATATATATATATATATATATATCTATATATATATATATAAAGATAGATAGATAGATGGATAGATAGATATGTTTTCGAATTTCAGTGAAATTCGGTAGAGGTGGGCAGTGGGTCACGAAATACTGATCACATTTTGAGATGGATCCGGATCTAGATGCAGTAACCAGGGTAATTTTTTGTTGTTGTCTCAGGTATGCGCCCTCTCAAACTGTGTAGCAGAATAAGACCGAAAAATTATTGTTGCGTATGTGAGACCATAAAAGTATTTATCTGGTGGGAAAGAGGAAATACAGCAGTAACTCATAAACTGTACTGGTGTTGACGGAGGTATGGTATGCATTCCGCGCGTGCCGTCTAGTTATTCTACACAGTACAAAATCCCTTATGAACAAAGGGGGTTTTCACTTTTACTTTATGTCCTACAGGATTGTTAAGTTCTTTATTTCATAACTCTGCTTTTTATAACTTCAATTCTACAGTCTCTTTTGGTACAACGTGGTCATTTTGATTAGTTTATTTCCTCGTTTAATATTATAATTCTTTTAAATCTCGCTACTCATTAACTTTCATCAACATCAAGTTATATTATATTACCTTGTGTTAACCAAGGCATTTTATACCAGTCACTATTATGCCGTCATCCATTACTCTACTGTGTTATTTTTCTATCTTCAAAACCATCACCCGCTTAACTCATTAGTGTTATCACTAAAACACACACACACACACACACACACACACACACACACACACACACACACACACCATTACTCTCATGCTTCAATATTTTGCGTCAGAATTACCTTGGCATCACTCATGGTCGCCACTTTTGAAATTCGCTATATGGTAAGCTCTGGCTACTGTCACTGAATGATCCGCGGTGCTCTCCTTACTCACTGACAATATTTAGTCTAATCAAAAAGAGAAAAAAATGTTTTAAAGTTTTCGCTACTCGCTTGTATAGAATGGATTACTCCGGTGACGTGCAAATTATAGCTTTGCCATGCACTTATTGTGTGGTAAAGGTCCAGAAACTAATTAAATGGCCCAAATTTCTGGACACAAATACAGGAACTAATTAAATGGCCCAGATTTCCGGACACAAATCCTGAAGTTCTCGCTATTCACTTATAAAACAAGGTATTTAATAAAATATGGCAGTGTTACCACCAGTACTGAAACTTAGTCTTAAACTGTCATACGATTCCCGGCATTCACTTAAAACTTTGCCAACGTTCCCGCCATTCACTTATAAACTGTACTACAATTCCCGCGTAAACTGTACTACATTTTCAATGTAAACTGTACCATAAATGCCGTGTACACTGTACTTCAGTTCTCGTGTCAACAGTATTACAGTTTCCGTGTAAACTGAACTACAGATCCCGTGTACAATGTACTACAGTTTCCGTTTACACTGAACGATAGTTCCCGTGTAAACTGAACTACGGTTAACATGTAAGCTGAACTGCTGATCCAGTCTTTCCCTTACAGTCTGCTACCGTCATATTATGCTTCTCTACCCCGTTCCAGCTCAGCAGACAAACTAAAGCTATGAGTGTGTGTCCACAACTGATACTTGACAAAACGAAGTTACTACAGAAGTTTTAAGGATACGAGTTTCTAGGCGCAGCCTTTGCTACGAATTCCCTCCTTTATATTACTACAAGAGAGAATCCAGGACATAATGCCCGAAAAATTGTCGCTCCCACAGTTTTGTGGGTAATGAAGGATATACTACCTCCCCAGTTCGAAAAATCTCTGAGAAGCTAAATAAAATCGTCGACATAGCAATAACAAAGTTTTCAGTACTCCATCGGCTTGAAGGGGCCGAATAAATTAAGTACTTATTAACTGAAATGTGTCGGTGGACAGCGCGCCCTCACCTAACCACACAATGGATGGCTGGATGGAGTTTTTTGGTGCAGAGAAATAACCGATACTTCCATGTTATTCCTCTCTTTCGCCTTGCGCAACACAAATGGGGTAATTTCAACTTACCTTCATATCCCATAGGTAACATGTGCACAAAGGTTAAGAACCAATGATTCCCATAACATTCAGCTGCTTAGGCCAGATCCATCCGCAGGTTCGTGTCTTGAATTATTTTCTTTTCCGTACAGGAAGATTCACTGTAGCGCACCAATCATCTCGAGATACTATATTAAAGCTTTGTTTTGTGAATTACCAAGTGAAAAGGAAAAGGTAAGAAGAGGGAGACGTACAATGATTACATCAATGATTCTTTCTTCATTAAATTTTCCGGCCCGGTGCATTCCTGCTTGTTTCTGCCAACTATTTCTATCTCTACCGGGTTTCCACATGATGAACACAAAAGGAAATTATATATTAGGCCAAAATGAGTAGAAATGCTGGGATTATGGGCGAACGACTAGACTCAAGGCAACACACATCCACCCACTCTGACAGCCAGACGACTACTGGCGTTCCCTCGAGTCGGGCCTCGACCCGCAGACCCAGCTCAGCTGGTTCACTGTCCCAGGCTCCCAGCCACATAATAAGGACAGCCATGTTCAGGGCCGGATTTACCAACAGGCCAAGTAGGCCATTGGCTGAGGGCCCACCGGTATCTGGGGGCCCACTGAAACTAATTTGTCGCGCAGTGTACACCGAGTATTTCATTATATAATATATTCACAACCCTAAGTGCCCATGTACAATAAATATGGGGCCCTGTACAATAAATATAGGCCCACAGTGGTCTTCAACCGGTGGACCATGGCCTACTGGTGGGCCATGGGGTGGTTCTCAGGTGGGCCACGGACTAGGCCGGGCCGCTGATGAGTTTGGCCTGGTGCCCACAAGTAGGTAAATCCGGCCCTGGCCATGTTATAAACAAGATAAAGCGCTCAGGAAAAGCAACGTTCGCGCCCATCAACTAATGTAAGAGTTTTTAAACCAGGAAATAATTTAATACGTTGGGTGGTGGTACCCTTATAACCAACCAAGACATTTCCTCTGCGTGTCAACGAGTGGGTTGGCGGAGGGTTAGTGCCCCTCCCAGGAAAAAAAACATCTAAAAATACCAACTACAAGCCTCGGACCGGGATTGACAAACAAGTGACGACTAAGGACCAGACAAAGGACACAGAATGGATTGTGACATGGACTGTAAGGAGTGGGAATGATGAGGTGAAAAAGAGAGAGATTGTCCAAGTGCTTGAGGGTGCAAAGGTGGTCATTATGTAGATTAACTGAGACTAAATGAGCAGGTGAGAGTGTGAGTATAGATGAGATAAATGCGCGGGAGTAGGTGACAGTGAGATGGCAAAAGAGTGAGTATGTATTGTTGTAAGAAAGAAATGAAAGGAAAGTATAAGAGAGTATGGATCAGTTGGCGCAAGGATTGGGTGGGTAAGATTGAAAGTAGGATTATAAAGGTGGGTGATTGTGTGTGTATGAGCCGACACAAGATCGTGCAAGCAGACTGAAAGAAGAGTTCTGGGCAAATGTGGATGCGTGCATGGAAAAGTTTTGAAAGGAGTGAGAGAGTGTTTTTGATTTGAGATATGAATAGAAAAGTAGTGAATATGAAGGTAGACGGAGTAGTTGGTGAGACAGGTGTGCCTGCAGAAGTGGATGAGAATGGCAGTGCTATAGTGGACATTTGTGGATGAGAATGGCCGTGCTTTAGTGGAGATATGAGCGGGGAGGCACAAAATAATCCACAGGTGTATATGGCGAGTGATGAGAAGGGTGGGTGGTGAACTGAATGAACGGAAGGCAATGACTGATTTTGTGTGTGGATGACAGAATGAGAAGGTATGTAATGGATGCACGAGCATACAGACGTTGGGGGAGTGGACTTTCTGGCCACAGCTTGGTGGTGTGAAAGTCAAGGTTCAAATGCAATGAAGGAATAGAAGGAGGGAAGGACAAGAGGAAGTAGTCCATACATGGAAAGTAGAAAGGTTGCAAGAGGATGGAAAAGGGGCGGATTATAAGAGAGAATTGGAAGACCGGTTGGGTAAATATAATCTGGAGCTAATCAGGAAGGTGGACGGTGCGTGCGAGATATTCACAGAAGAAATCTGTGCAACATGCGAGCTAGTGTGTGGGGTGAAGAGAAGACGAAAGGGGATGTAAGGAACAGCATGGTGAAATGAAGAGGTGACACAAGCTGTGGTACAGAAGGAGAAAGTATATAGTGAGTGGATGAGAAACAGGGGTGTGGAGGAAGCTGAGAGACGGAAGAGAGAGTTATATGCTGAGAGGAAGAGTGGTGGAAAGATTAATAAGAGAGTAAAAAAAAAAATGGATGAGGAATTTGGAAGGAATTTGAGTGTAAAGTGGATGGAATGTAAGAAAATGTTCCGGAAAGAGGTAAAGATAGTTAGACAGGGAGATAAAGTAAGTTAAACGGGGAGTGAAAAATAAAACCGGTAGACTGGTGGTGAAGAAAGAAAAAAAAAGTAAGCAGATGGAGAGAACACTTTAAGGAACTGTTAAACAAAGAAAATGAAAGTATTACGAGTATAAGTGACTAAGAACTAGCTAGGAGAAGGAGGGAGGTGAGAAGAGGGGAAGAGATCAGTAGGATGGAAGTTGCGGAAGCAATGAAGAAAGTCAAAATGGGAAAAGCTCCAGGAATTGATGGAGTGTGTAGTGAAATGCAGATGCTTGGAGGAGAGATAAAGGTAGAATACATATGGAAGATGTGTAGATTTGCCTTGGAGGGAAGTAGTGTCCCGAGGGATTGGAAGTCAGGTATAATTATTCCTCTGCATAAAGGTAAAAGGGGAAAAGAAGTGTGTGGGAATCATAGAGGCATTTGCCTTCTGAGTGTAACAGGAAAGGTATATGGTAGGATGCTTATTTACAGAGTTAAGGAAATAACAGAGGAATTAACTGGAGAAGAACAGAGAAGTTTTAGGAAGGGACAGTGTTGTGTAGGTCAGATATTCATTCTTAGGTCTTTAATTGAAAAGTTTCTAGACTTGGAAAAGAAGTTGTATGCGGCCTTCATGGATCTGGAGAAGGCATATGGCAGAGCGGATAGACAAGGATTGTGGAAAATATTAAGAGTATATGGTGTAAATGGGAAGTTGTTGAATGCTGTGAAGTGTATGTATGAGGGTGCTAAGGCTGCAGTGCGTGTGGATAGTGAAATGAGTGAATTTTTCTACCTGAATGTTGGACTGAAATAGGTATGTGTCATGTCTCCATGGATTGGGTTATAAAATGGATACAACGTATGGTAATGGATGTTGGAGGGGCCCTATTGAGACAGTCCAGGTTTGGAAAATTCCTGTACTGTTGTCTGCAGATGATACCGAAAGCAATGGGGAACTGCATGGCCTGGTGAATGAGTTTGGGAAAGTGTGTAAGAAACGGAATCTAAAGGTGAATATAGGGAAAAGTAAAATTATGGTCTCTGAGAGAAATGAAGTCACTGAATATACAGAGAGGTTGGATGATGAGGAAATGGAAAAAATGTGAGTGCATTTATGTACTTGGGTAGTGTGATGAGTAAAGATGGAAGTTCGCGGGGTGAAGTGCTAGCAGGAAAGGGTAAAACAGGGAAGAAAGATTGCTGGTTCTTTTTAAGCAGTGATAAGAAACAAGGTTGTGAGCATGGAAGTAAACAAGTCGCTGCATGATAGTACTGTTATACCAGTTCTAATGTATGGACGTGAAGCTAGGACCTTGTAGGAAAGTCACCAGTCAAAAGTGAAAGCAGTTGAAATGAGTTATTTGAGGGAAGCATGTGGAGTTCCATGAAGAGACAGACTGACAAATGAGGAAGAGAAGGAGCGTTGTGGTGTGGATGTGGATGTGATAGAAGGCGTTAGGAGAAGTACACTGAGGTGGTTTGGCCATGTGAAGATGATGGAGAGTGAGAGACTAACGAGGAGAATGTGTGTGAGTGAGGTGGAGGGGAGGGGAGGGAGGGGGAGACCAAGGATGAGATGGAAGGACGGAGTGGAGAGGTATATGAGAGAGGGTGTGTGTGAGCTGGGAGCAGGAGGGTGAAATGACAGGGAAGAGCGCAACATGGAGGCGATTTGTTTGTGGCCACCCCTTACGAGATAATGACGTCTGGCAATACACAGATAGAGAGATAGACTAGACTCACTGAAACACGCACTCTCTCACTCTGACAGTCAGGCGGCTTCTGGCGTTCCCTCGGACCCAGCTGATACACTGGCCGAACCTCGTATTAAGGAGTGCCACATTGTAAAGGAGAAAGAGTACTCAGCGAACGCAACACTCGCGTCCATCATCTAATGTAAGAGTCAAATGTGGTCATGCCTAATGATCTTAGCCTTCGACACATTACTCTTAAATTCGGATCACTATATTCTTGCCTGACCTTTAACACTTCCATAAACTATGGTTGGAACGACATCAAAACCGTTTGTGTTGATTTGCTCAATAACTATGATTTTGGACCTCTCACTGTGACCATGACCTTCGAATGAATGTTTTTAAAACAGAATCTCTTCTTTCTTGTTTTAGCCTGAACCCTTCCACAAAGTTTAGTCTACAGTGGATAAAAACTGTCTTAGTTTATCTTGACTCATGTCCTTGGTCGTTGATCAATTATTCTATGAAAAGATCTGTCACATCACTGATCCTCGACTCACCACCAAGTTTGATACAAGCAGATTAAATCTGTTTTCTTTTGTTCATACACAGACACACAGGTCGAAATTTGACGTTACTCGCTAACCTTGATAGCTGTGCATCCTCAAATGGAATCCCCTCGTTTTTATCTGACTCTTAACCCTTCCACCAAGTTTGGTTCAAATCCAATAGACTGATTTGACCTGACCCAGTGACCTTGGCGTCTGATCTTTTCCTGTGACGCTGACCTTTAACTGACTGTTCAGAAAATCTAAACCTTTTATTCTTTTCATTATCTTCAGGTCTTCTGCAAAATTTTGTTTAAATCGGAATAAAAATTGTTTTACCTGACCTTTGCTTGTGACCTTGACCACTGATCTATTAAAAACTGACCTTCAACAAGTTCAATAAGTCTGGTATAAATTGGATCAAAACTGTTTGAATTATTTTGCCAAAACACACACACACACACACACACACACACACACACACACACACACACACACACTCACACGACAAACAAAACATAACACCTGCTCTTGCATCGCGTGCGAGAATAAATATAAAATCATATAATCGTACTGAAGAGGTAATTCCTTTATTGCGATTAAATTTTTTTTTAACCCCTTGAATCCAGTGCAGATAGTGACCCCTCCAAATACCTACGTAGTGTGGTGAGTATGGTACGGGAGTTTAAAGGACGACGTGCTAGAAAGGGAATACACTAAGGGCAGTGAAAAATAATATGGAAGTAAGCACAAAAGAAGCTCCACGACAGTACTGTGATACCCGTGCAAACGTATGGAAGAAAAATTTGGACCCCATGTGGAAGGACACAAGTCAAGCACGAGAAGGGTGACAATGAATTCTTTGAACTGTGGAGTAATGCTGAGAAACAGAATGAGGAAATTAAGAAGGGTTGTGATGTAAAAGTGAACAACATGGAAAGTTGTAAGGGTAGTACAATGTGATGTTTTGGCTGTGTGGAGAGAATGGCGAGGTAAAGATAAGTAAGGTGGAGAGGGAACGGGGGATCTCGAGGACGAGGAGCGGAGATGAGATTGAGTTATATGGATGAGGATGATAAGAGCTGGAGGAAGGGGCCGGCAGCCTGATGGCGGAGGACAGGATGACATGGAGGAGATTTGTCTGTGACCTACCCCTTCGAGATTCAGGAGTCTAACTAGCTAGGTAGCTACCTTGCTAGGAAAACAGATAGATAGATAGATGTATGGATATAATATGATGACTTCTACCTGTGGGGATACAAGAAAAGGAAAAAAATCACCATCATAATGAAGGAGGAGATCGATATTTTTCCACTGAACTACGACAGATCCTTTCTCAATATAATCAAATCGTCCACAGGTAGAAAGAATAAAGCAGAAATCGTCGTCGAAGGTGAAACTATTTTGGGAAAGCCTTATGGCACAGTTGTTGATCATTTATTTGCCAAAAAATTATAAACATATATATTCTCTCTCTCTCTCTCTCTCTCTCTCTCTCTCTCTCTCTCTCACACACACACACACACACACACACACATACACACACACACACACACACACACACACACACACACACACACACACACACACACACCAATTCAAAGGGCCAGGTATGATGAGTGAGGGTAGGTTAAGTGTAAGAGGGTCTCTGGTGATGCCCACTGGAGTATCTTTGATGTCATCCATGGACTTGATGGTACTCACAAGCCACAAACATGTTCTATTTGAGCCCCCACCCCACTCCACCCCACCACAGTGCCCACTTCACACAGCGTCCTCATCGGGGTTACAGCTAATGAGTGTTCGCCTCTGCCAGCACCCTCAGCGACATAAGGTCCAAAAGGATCAAAGAACACTTTCACTGTCTAGAGCAATTTATCTCTTTGTGTGGGGCGCGACCCACTGAAAATGTTACCAGGGAGTTGCAAAATGTTGGAAAAATGTGCGTTAAATAAAATCGTTGTGAAGAGTGATCTTGAATGTGAATTAATTATCAACTGCCGTATTGTTGTGCACGAAAAGTGGTGTGTGTGTGTGTGTGTGTGTGTGTGTATATATATATATATATATATATATATATATATATATATATATATATATATATATATATATATATATATATATATACTAGGTGTTGCAAAAGTCCCTTACTACATTGATTTCCAATTTTCTTTGCAGGTAATAGACCAGTGACGTTCATCTTGTGGTAAACTCTTACTCGGTAGTCGAGAATTTTTTTGAGTGTACATTTGAAGTTTTGCACCGTTTTCTTCTGCTACCATGCAGCCCATGCTGGCTCTAGAGCAGACGTGTAAAATCGCCGCATGGCAGGTTTTTCAATCTGTGGTTGAAGTGCAGTGACGATTCCGGGCAGTCTACGGACAGCATTATGCACCGGATAGGAACACCATCATCGCCACCCACCAGAAGTTTATGGAGACCAGATCCGTTAAGGACAAACCCGATCAGGAAGACTTCGAAGTGGGTGGAGTGAGGAGAATGTCGAAACTGTCCGTGAGGCTTTTACTTAAAGTCAAAGAAAGTCCATCCGGTGAACAGCTTCAGAACTGAACAACAGCTTGACATCTATCCGACGGGTTTTGCGGCGTGATCTCAATCTGTATCTGTACAAGATCCAGGTGGTTCAGAAGCTGGAACCTCAAGACTACCATTGCTGGGAGATGTGTGAAACACTGCTGCGTCACTACAAAAGATACCCATCGATCCTGGAGCACATTTGGTTCAGTGACGAAGCTCTCTTCCACCTTTCTCGTCGCATCAATTGGCACAACACTCGCATCTAGGGAACTCATTATCCTGTGGAAATCCGTGAACATGAAAGGGACACGCCAAAATTGGTCGTCTGGTGTGCCATCTCCTCTGATGGGCTGATTGGTCCATTCTTCTTCAGGGATAAAGATGGAAATTCCGTGGACATCAACGTAGACAATTACCTTCGTATGTTTCAGAGTTCTGCATCCCCCAGCTGTCAGCTGTAACTGACATGCAGGAAGTCTTTTTCCAGCAAGATGGTGCCCCTGCTCAGTACTTGCATGAGGTTCACTCACTTCTGAATGAACAGTTCCCAGATCAGTGGATTGGTCACCGTGGTCTCATCGAATGGGCTGCTCGCTCACCGGATCTAACGCCATTCGACTTCCTTTTGTGGGGCTACATTGAGAGCAAAGTGAATGCCACCAAGCCGCGAGAACACCCCATACTAGAAGAACGGATCAGGAATGCGTGTGCTTCTGTTACTCCCGAAATGTTGTCCAATGTCGGCTAAGAGTGCGTAAAAAGTGGCTCGCTTGTTTTGAAAAAGGCGGTGCCCACGTTGAGATTTACCAGTGACTTTCCAGTAGTCTTATGAAGCCAAATTTGATGCCACCAAAATTCTCAAGAATCCTTGACTCAGCAACCAAATTGTCATTTGGTTCCTCTCGTAATTGCGATTTTAATAAATTTGAAAAAATAATGAGGGACTTTTGAAACATCCTGTATATATCTATATCTTTATCTATCTATCTATCTATTTATCTATATTATATATATGTGTGTATGTATGTATGAATGTGTGTATGACTGAATAAGGCTCCCTCGAAGTCTGTGCGTTGACAAAGTAAACGTTCCTCATCTGGCTTATTTCTAAATAAGGTTATAATTTTAGTCACCCTACTGTACGCATTATTCACACTAGTTTGTCGATCCCTTTTTAGTAATAGAGCGACCAGCAATTAACACAGCACGGTACTCCAAGTGTGGATATACAATTACAAAATGTGAAAATAATACTTTTAAAATTGATTTCTAATGTTCTACATGTGAATCCTATTTATTCGTTGACTTTCTTTACTGATTCTGTACAATACTTTCCCCAGTAAGCAATCCCACATCGTATATTTGGGTATGTTTTACATTTCTTTTCTCGAACTCCAGAATAATGAAGGAATTCATATGATTAATATTTCATAGGTGGACGTGGCTCAGAGGGAAGAGTATAAAAGTATGACGAGGTGGAGAAAGTTAGAGTGTAAGAATAATAAACGTGCACAAATGGAAGAGATGGTAACTATAAGGAAGAGGACGGAGAGAGAAATGAAAAATGGATGACCAAGGATTTGTCACGAAAAGCTGTCAAACGAATAGTTTCTGTGAAGTGAACGCCTGCAGAATGATGATATCTGTTATTTTATTCTTGCGAGGTTGTTCTTAGTCAGCTTACGACGGACCGTCACAATGAGGGGTTAGAAAATATTGCATTAAAACCTTGATTACAATCGCACCTTTTATGTACCATTTTTGTAACCATAGAAAGTTTTATACACCTTGGAGAGGCCCATAGTGATAAATTAGTCAGGGATGGCCCGAGGAACATGTGATGGGTGGGGGTAAGGACAATTTGGACCAACTTCATCCGTTTGGCGTTACGGTTTGACCAACTAAATAGATATAAACAAACCAAATTATGAGAAAGTAATTTTTATTGTAACAGACTTACAGTATTTCCTGGAAAGTAATTTATTACTGGTGACAAATTTAAACCAACTTTCATTCTGGATTTCTACTGCATATAGACACAAATTCAAAACTGCGCTACTCTTCACTGATTTTCAGTCATACAGTGAGAGATACAAGATGCTTTAACTGAGTGCTTAAAAGAAAAAAAAATAACATACACATACACAAATCACACTTGGTAAGTCAAATAAGGAAAAAAGGTGAAAAACGAATGTTGAGTCAACTTGAGTGGAATGTGGATAATGGATTAATAAGGATTCAGCGGTAACAACCTGTATGTACAGAGTGTGTAATAATAATGACTTTTAGAATTTTATTCTTGTTTTCATAAGCTTCCATCAATCTACAGTTTTTTTTTGAAGATCCAACTGATCAGTTAGGTCACTTTCAGAAGCTAGAAGCATCAGATAATGTAACCTTCTTTCTTTGGTTCGGTTACGCAAATATGTTTTTAAAAGCTTAAGCCTGCTAAATGCCCTCTCCATTTTTGACCAACTCAGTAGTTCTTTGACCAACTCAGAACACACATTGGGGGGGTGACCCCCCCCACCCCACCCCGGTCGGGCCATCCCTGAAGTTAGTAACAATCTTCATTAACACTTCACTATGATGGCGGCTCGTTTTCATTTATTTTGCTACGGCCAGACGATGCTGTCTGGAAAAGAAGAGACCCATCATGATGATGGATTAAGATTTTAAGCCCTTCTGTACGATGGCATCTTTATTTATATTATTCTTGCTCCTGCTGCCACTTTTATTAAGCTTATGATGTCTCGTAGTTAAGAATTAACGATAAAAAGTTGAGAGGGGGAAAAATGGTAGGTGGTAGGAAAGTCAAGCTGTTGTGGGCGGGATGAAGGGAAGGGAAGGGAAGGACGATGATAGGATACAGCAATAGGCAGACGGAGGGAAGGGGAAGCTAAGGAAGGTAGATAGGATAGGACGACAGAGACAGCAGTAAGAATGCCAGATGGAATGAAAGAGCAGGACTGGACAAGTTAGGGTAGGCCGTTAGGCAAATATATAAGGTAGGGTGGGAAGCTAGAGATAGAGTAAGGGTAGGGTAAGGTATGGTGGGGTAAAGAATGGTAGGGTAAGGTACAGTGGGGTAAAGTACGGTAGGGCAAAGCATGTTAATGTACGGTAGGGTAGGGTATGGTAGGGTAAGGTTCCGGAAAGTAAGGTAAGACAGGGTGGTGGAGAGGATGGAAGATACTGGAACTGACGTCTCAGTATTTTCTGTATCGCCCCAGGCCAAAAAGGGAAACAGAAGAAGACTTGGGTTAATTCTTATGACAGTGATTTCCCTCATTCCTGAGGACCAAGTTGAAGGCCTTGGGCGGCTGACCCAGGTTCAGAGTTTTCTCTCTGTCCATTCGTTCATCCGCCCTTTCGTTCGTTCACTACAGGCTGCAATAACGACTGCTATGCTAAATGAATCCTCTCAAGGGGAAGATGTGTCCTCGTCTTAGAGGTCGACATGTTCAGGTCAACTTTAAGGTCAGAGTAAAAACAGGTCACGACCGTAGAGCGAGCTTTCTTATATATTGGAATCTAGGCATAAAACTGATGTTATTGGCAAGGACATTAAGAACGCAGTAATATATGCCGTCATCATAATTCTCATACAACTCACAGATTACTTGCCAAAACCAAACTAAATATGCGTCTGTGTAGCTTCGTCTTCGGGACGCTAGGGTGGGAACATTCAGCTAGTATAGTATAATTTATTCCATCTGATGTCAACCGGTATTATTTAGTAAGCACTGAGTCACAGACGTCTCACTGTTAATACTATGAACCTTCTTACGGTCGCATCTCCCTACTATTTCTTTCCAGTTAACATAAGATGATTTTCTTCAGCCGGAAGTTACTTACAACAGCTTGAGTATTAGTACCTATCGACTACACGCAGATCAGTGGGGTAGGCATTTTCCTCAACAACACGACCCGTAACAGTGTGTTTACATCCGGCCCCTGTTGAACTGCTGGTAAACGAAGACACCAAAACAGCAAAGCCAGCCCGTTCTTTCTTACGCAGGCGGGGGAGAACAACACACTCAGATGAATGACCACTAAGAAATACTGTGCAAACACTAACTGCTGTTAACTTGTTTACTTGGATTGTTTTAGCACATTTTTACCACCTCCAGATGTTTGTACGAAATATTAATCACGCTGAAATGATTACTGAAAGAAAAGTTTGACAGGTAAAAAGACTAATAATTTTGCATTTAACCTGTTGATAACAATGTAAGTATTTTAAACGTGTGTTCACTACTACTATCACATAATTCTATTCGACTCGTAGGGACCTCACATAGAAAAGGGGTTAATTACAGATATGACCTACAAGTACCCAACTGGAGGGGACAAAAACCGTGTACAAGAAGCGTCACTGTTGTGAAGTGGTCAACCTTCATAATATTTTCCATCCAAACATTCCACCAACCTTCCCTTTCCCCCTTTGCACCTTTCTTTCTCTCTCTCTCTCTCTCTCTCTCTCTCTCTCATACACACACACACACACACACACACAAACGCGCACACAAACGCACGCACGCACGCACGCACGCAATGCACATAATCCGTCTTCAAGATTCTCAAAAACAAATTGTAAAGTATTACCTCCTGATCCTCTCTGAATTTTTTATTAATATTTCCTTATCTTCTTCATTATTGGCTCACCCTTCCAAGTTACATTCTTTTACCCAGTAAATTCCTCATGCATATTCTTCTTTCGTGTTTCCATCACTCTTACCTTATTGCTGGTTTACAAGGCCGTACACCTGTATTTCTTAACCTTAGGGAGCCTTTCAGTGCTTCTTCCTTGGCGATTTGTCATGCATATTACACTCTAGCAACTTGTAAATTGTTTTTCTTAGCTTTCTTAACAACGGTGTACTTCATAAAGAAAATACAAGAGAATATTAACGTACCATATCCATAAATACAATGGTATGGACAGTGTGCCAGGCTGGCTTCTAAGCGACCCATGAACAAACAGTTCCCTTCACAACATCAATCTACTCCAAAGTAATATGCAAACGAAAACGTTTTACTTTTTACTGATAATCCATCAACATTTTCTTCATTTTCTTTCTATTTTCTTTTCACTTTCCGTTGTCTTGTTCTGTAGCAACTGTACAATTATTTTTGTAAATCATTATAGTTGGAATAAATAACTCATATAACGCTTCCATTCATCACGCATTTTTTTTTTTTTTTTTTTTTTTTTTTGCTGACTTTACCGTGGTTCTTACCTAACACAGAAATCATGTCCAATGCATAACTCACAGGAGCCGTTTCAACTTGTAAAACCTGGACATTTATGACTGTAGCTGCAACTGTACAATTCATATGATGTCCATTACATAACCTAACCTTCTTCTCGAAGGGTGAGTGTAATTAAACTTAACCCTTCCCCATGCTGAGAAGTACGAATGGGGGACAGCTTGTGAGAAAGTCGAAAAAACGGAGTGCCAGTGGGTATCAATCTGTTTACGTCATCGGTATGACCAACAAGGTGCAAACAAATGCCAGCATATGAAAGGACACACTACCAGCACCACTTCAAATTTCAGTCACAAATAGGGTTTCAAAATCAAGACTCGGGACACGTGTCGTAATACGAACTTGCTACCACCGCGCCATCGTGGATCCTATCCATCATAAACACACCACAGCTCTTCCATATGCAACTAACTACCAACTTAACTTGTTCAGTAATTATCTCTATCAAACACTTCTTCACAAAAGGCGAAAAAGACCTTGTCATAACCGATTTTTTTTTTAATTTACATTTCATATACATGAAGGGCGGAGTGGGAACTGATCCTCATGGAGATACGGCTCCTGATCCATAACTGCAAGAGTTTAACCGTTACTCCCAGTCCTTCGTTTATGCAACAGGTCAACTCTGGAACTGTGTCCCTCTGTCTGTATTTCCTGCTTCCCATAATCTCCAGTCTTTCAAGCACAGTGTGTCCAGGCATCTCGAAATGATCGGATCTTGAATTAGGTTCTCTCTTGTGTGTTATTTTTCTCTGGGAGGGAACTGTTATTGTGGGCTCATGGCCTTTGGTTCCTTCTTCCTCGCATTAAACCTCGCATTAATATATATATATATATATATATATATATATATATATATATATATATATATATATATATATATATATATATATATATATATATATATATATATATACTCTCCAAGCACAGTGTGTGGGTGGGAGGGGTCAGTCCTGTAAATTTACCTATTATGGGATCAACCCATTACCCATAAAATTCATTTAACCCTTTAGCTGTCACGGGTCCAATTTAGATGAATAAATCGTCTGGCGTCATCTTTAATAAACTATACGTTTCTGAATTCACGGTCAAAACGTAAAGCAAGATGGTTTTAGTGGGGTACAGTGGGTTACTTTCGGCCGAATCAGTTAATTTGACGTTACTAGGAATTAAATGCTAGGTTCCCAGTTTGCAATAAATGGACTAACCACTTCAGTACGAGGACGCTTTGTCAGTGTACTTTTGCTAAGCCCTCTCTAGATGAATTTATTCATAATAGAGGAAGTCTCTCGTACACAAGAATTGAGTGGCCACAGAGTCCAAACCCGTCATTTCAAGATATCTTACATGAACAGAGCAAAATCATCTCTACTTGTCCGGAAGAAAAAATATAAAAGGTGTCGTTTCAGTGGAGGGATAAAGACCGTCCTGCTCTTCTACACCACAAGATATTGAGACAAACTTTCGCTTTCATATTTCAAATACATTTTGTGCAATCGTTCCGTCCTCAGATATGAAAAGTGAAATAAATGTGAAGGACACGCCAACCACTCTGCTGGCTCTAATGCCTGGACGGGCCGCCTCACAGTCAATCACATTTATTTTCCATGAATTTTTGCGACTGTTTTGGCCCTGTGATCTCGTGGGCTTTGGAAATTTTGTAGCATATTCTTACTTTAGCGATTAACTTTACATTTTACACCATTTGTTTGTCTGTCTGTCTGTCTATCTATCTATCTATCTATCTATCTATCTATCTATCTTATCTCTATGTATATCTATATCTATCTATCTATCCATCTATACACACACACACACACACACACACACACACACACACACACATATATATATATATATATTAGGAGCCTCTGTGGTACAGTGGTAGAGTGTGCGTTTCGTACACGGGTGAGCCAGGGTTCGCGCCCCGCCAGGGTAATAAACTTTGGGAGTGTTCACCCGGCCACGTACTGCATTGGCGGACACAAGGGGTGCTGTGGTTGAACCAGTGTCGCTTACTTTGTATGCTTGCACCCAGTCGGCTTGCGCGGGCCGATTACACTTGGTTCACAGACTACACACACATCCAAAGCCACTCCAACACTAAAATTACACTAATAACAAGCACTTCTCACTCTACATACAATATCTACTAGACAGCCTAAGCCACTCGGTAGAGATACATTGGCTGTATCGTCCCGATTTCGGTCGAGATAGGCCGGTCCTGCAGTGGATACTCAAACGGCTGATGATGATGATATATATATATATATATATATATATATATATATATATATATATATATATATATATATATTGCAGACACTTTAATCCCGGAGGGGAGTGCACACGAACAAATCGTCCTCATTCCATCAGATGGCCTTCCTTCCATCCCACACCACTCTCATTCAACTTTTTAGCACAGACTCCAGTCGAGTCATTAAATACCATCCTGTACAACGCACCATGATGCACATCGTGTCAAACTAAGGAGGACACAAGTCTCCCGCCTCCGTGTGTCTTTTTTTTTTTTTTTTACCCGATTCGTGTCATGGTTCGCTTTACAGGTTGTTAAACAGTCTAACGACTCAAACCACCTGCGCCTGAGAGGGTTCATATACCTCTCCAGCGCTTCCCTTTACCTTGCCCTCGGTTTCCCTCTCCCTTTCTTCCTCTTTGTCAGTATCTCAGTAGCCATTCGCCACACATATCTTAATTCTCCTACTAACACGCAGAGAGATAGTGAACAATGACAAGTGTGTTGACAGGAAAAAAAAAAATAGAGCACAGAAGAATGACTGACTCTTTTATTCAGATGAGGTCTTCTGTAAGGTATTATATTCTTGCTGCCTCCAGACCAATGAATTCAGTTAGGAATACAGTTTCATGATGAAAGGGTCAACTTTACTTCTAACCCCTTCACAACGAGAGGTCTGCCATACACGGCACAATATCGTCAGTTGAGAGCAAGAATAAATTTGCACCAACTGTTATTCAAACATTTTTGGCAAATAATTCCTTTAAACTCCCGAAGATGAAAGCGACTTCTCGAGTTCGAAAGATTAATGAAGGCTAAATCTTACCCCTCCAGTTCCAACAATCTTCCATAAGCTAACCAGAATTTTTTTGTACATAAAGAACAGAATAAATTTTATCGCAGTAAAGAGGTTAAAACTTTCTGGATCACCTCACAGTTATTTTATAGAGCTGTCAGGTGGCCAGTGTGGCGGGGGTAGAATGACCAGAAATGGCTGGACAGTTTATTGCACTGAACCTGGATGAGTTGCGAGCCACCTTGATTTACGGTCAGCAACAGGGGCGTAGCGGCACAAACGTGGCGTCACAGTCTCAAGTAAATCCTACACGAACCTTACATGAAAACTCCATTCTGTCCTTATAAGACATACGCCAAAAGTTTAGCTAAATTAACACGAGAAGCACAGTTGGCGTGTCTAACCCCGAGTGTTACTGAAAAATAAACAAGAAATATACCATAGGAACTTTACAGAAAGTTATGGGATGGACAGACCAAAGTGATATGTGGAAGGAAGGGAAGTTTGTTAACTGACAAGAATGGTGTCAGAGGGGAATTGAGAAGGGTGAGGTGTGTGTGTTTGTGTGTGTGTGTGTGTGTGTGTGTGAGAGAGAGAGAGAGAGAGAGAGAGAGAGAGAGAGAGAGAGAGAGAGAGAGAGAGAGAGAGAGAGAGAGAGAGAGAGAAGAGGAAAAATGGAAGCAAGGTTAGCTGGAGGAAGTCGAAGCGCACAGGGAATTTTAGGGAAAACTGAAGCCCGGAGGAAGAGAAATATTGTTTGACTGCGGCAAATTAGGAGTTAGTGGGACCAAAGAATGAACTGGCAATACAAGGGAAAGAGGAAGAATACAGGATGATACAAAAATAACTTAAGATTGCCTGAAATATAGGATAAAATGAGGGAAATGAGGAAGCATATGATTTTCTAAGGCCAACGATACAGGAAAGTGATGAAACGATTGAAATACCGGTAAGTGAAATAAATGATGGTAAAAGAGAACACAGATGAACAGGATACTATGAGAATTACTGGAAAGGAAGAGATAAGGCAGATAGAGGTGTTAGAGACACTTGGGACACGAGATATGATTTAGTAAGAGCAAGGAAAAACGAGAGGAAGTGGTGGAATAAACGATGGCAACTTAATACAACCAATTCATGAGATAATGAGTGCTATAGTTATTATTATTCATAATAAGGAAAATCCAAAACACACACACACAGACACACACACACACACACACACACACACACACACACACACACACACACACACACACAATTATATATATATATCTATATACGAGTATCTATTTATACGTATGCACTATCTATCTATCTATACATCTATAACTATATCTATCTATCGGTCTATCTATATTTTATATATATATATATATATATATATATATATATATATATACTGTTTATACTGTATATAACGTTTATTACAATATCCTCTTGACAAAGGTGAAGAACCGTCATCATCATCCTGTCCCTTATTTGCAAACTTTAAATGAATGCAGGAAATCCTCATCCATATGATAATCAGTAAAATATTTACGATCATCCAAACCCTTTTCACCAAATTCATAATCGGGTGGAAAGTTACTTTTTTTTTTTTTTTCCTACCATATAATATGTTCAGATGAAGGCTTAATATCACATACACACGTTCATCATCTCTTTGACGCAGTACCGTATATATTTATCCCCTTCCCCTGACCCACGCCACCGATTACGCTAGCCAAGTTGATGAAAAATGAGTACACGAAAATTGCTACTGAAAACTGAAACAGCAGACGGGTCACTGAATACTGATGGATCTCTGCACAGAGGATTGAGATTCACCCCCACCCCCAACACACACACACACACACACACACACACACACACACACACACACAATATCTATCTACCTATCTATCTATATAAAATGCCTCTGTGGTACAGTGGTAAAGTGTGCGTTTTCGTACATTGAAGAACGAGGGTTCGCGCCCCTCCAGGATAATAAACTTTGAGATCGTTCTTCAGGCCACGTACTGCATTGGCGGACACAAAGGGTGCTGTGGTTGAACCAGTGTCGCATACTATAAAATATGCTTGCACCCAGTCGGCTTGTGCAGGCCGATTACATTTGGTTCACTGACTACACACACATCCAAAGCCACTCCAACACTACAATTACACTAACAAGCAAATCTCACCGTATATACAATCTCTACTAGACAGCCTAAGCCACTTGGTAGAGAGACAGTGGCTGTATCGTCCCCACTTCGGTAGGGATAGGCCGGTCATGCAGTGGACACACAAACGGCTGATGAGATGAGATATAAAATGCAGCAGGACTTCGAAGCAGACAGCAACAATCTACCAGAAGAAGCCCATGGAGGAGTGTACACGAAGGGAATGAGGTCCGTGTGGAAACGGCCTAAGCCCACCCGGGCCGCACGCTCCTATGACATGGAACTCGCCCGCCGCCACCATAGCAGGAATTCAAGATGACCTGCCGGGCGAGCTGCCCATCAATCAGACCGGGGAGGAACTGTCTCTCCAGTTCCAAACAGCACCCCTGAGACGGCTGGTAGCCACTCACCCTCCTACAGGAGACGGCCTGAAGCCACTCTGGAGGAAACGAGGAGATGGGATGAAGCCAC
This sequence comes from Coenobita brevimanus, assembly GCF_032717465.1. NCBI lineage: Eukaryota > Metazoa > Arthropoda > Malacostraca > Decapoda > Coenobitidae > Coenobita > Coenobita brevimanus. The sequence goes on along the minus strand of NC_137024.1, from coordinate 19,325,038 downwards.
TCCCCCCTTCGTCAGTAGATGGCCTGGAACCGCTCGGAAGGTGCCCTACAAAGAGACAGCCTGTAGCCGCTTGCCCTCCTAAAGGAGACAGCCTGAGGCCGCTCTGGAGGAAACGAGGAAACGGCCTGAAGCCGCTTCTGCCTTCGTCAGGAGACAGCTTGCAGCTGCTCGGAAGGTGCCCCTCGGAAAGACGGCCTGTAGCCGCTCACCCTCCTACAGGAGACGGCCTGAAGCCGCTCTGGAGGCTAATCAGGAGACGGCCGGTAGCTGCTCCCGCCTTTGTCAGGAGAGAGACGGCCGGTAGCTGCTCCCGCCTTTGTCAGGAGATGGCCGGAAGCTGCTCTGAAGGTGCCCCTGGAGAGACAGCCTGTAGCCACTCCCCCTTCTGCAGGAGACGGCCTGAAGCTACTCCAGAGGTCAATCAGGAGATGGCCAGTAGCTGCTCCGGAGGTGCCCCAAGACAGCCCCGGCCAGTAGCCAGGCCCTAAGCCAGAGACAGCCTGAAGCCGCTCCATCAGGTGCTGAGCCCAGTCCACCCATCCACGACTTGGAGGGAGCCCCCAGCCTGCAGGAGTATTGGAGAGGCCCTGTGACCACTACCGGGCTCTTCTCCCTACAGCCGGTGGAGACGCACCCTGACGGACCCCGACGCCGGCTGACGCTGCAGCTCACTCCTGACGGCGTCCCCATTCTTCAGGGACTGTAGCTCCAGCAGCCTCCTGACCGCCCCGCAGACTCCCGGGAGGGACCTCCCTGCACCCAGACACCGGAGATCCTCATCCACCATCAGGCACCTGACTCAAAAGTTCAGGCAACTGTTCGGCCCCAGCCCGAGGGCCAGACTCCCATCCCGAGCCCAGAAGCATAGGGCCCCTACACCCCCAGCAGCCCTGGACGAGAGAGGATGCCCCTCTGCACTGTCCCCTGCCCACTGGACATAGCAGCCCCTGCCGGATCCCAGCCCCGTCAGTAGGGAGGCTGAGACTCCACCGCCGCCCCTGTGCCTGACTGTGACACATCCAACCTGAGAGTGAGTGAAAGTGAACAAACACAGCTTAAAGACAGTGTAGGAGTGACAGAATAATGTAAGCCGGTGGGTAGAGCGTAAAAGATAGTGCAACAGTGAGACAGTGAAGGACGGGTCTACTGTAGTGAACAGTGCCGCCATATCATGTGAAGATCATATGTAGGCCCCTGTGTTGAAATTCCAGTACTGCCAGCTCCACCCAGGTAGTGCAGTAGTGTAATAGTGATCAATGGGCCGAGGTACAGTGAACACTCTATCCAACAGTGATGGCACATCTCGGTAAGACCACAATTAGGCCCAGTGGAAAATATTAACACTACCCAGGGAAATCAGACAACCACCACCACCGGCCTAGGAAATCTAAACTCCCCCATAAACATAAGTGTCTAGCTCAAGTGTCGTTCACCCTAACCAATCTGGTCCTGTACAGTATCTTGGGTGATACTATTGTTCCATCTATGCAGCCCAAGAATTATAATTGTCCATTTTATTTGTATTTGTGACGTGTGCTTGTTTCTGTGTAAGATTTAGTAATACATAAGATGTTGCCTTGAGTTTGTGTGTCCTGCCTTTCTCTTATTTGTCTAAGCTCCTGTCTAGAAAAAGAACCCAGCTATTCACAAGGTGCTCTAGGAACTGGAGGCTGACCCTAAAACACCTAGCATTACACTGGTGGACAATGGTGGTTCTTGACCCAAGCATATGAGAGGTGATCAGGAATACTATCAAAATGGCAACTAAACCGCATGTGCAATTACCAAAATTCGACCCCGAACAGTATGATGTTCAAACATACCCGGCAATTATTAAACCTTTGCTGGATATATGATTCAAGGACGATAAGCAAAAAATCGCAGTCACGCTCCCATTACTAGGCAAAGCGGCAGCTAATATAGCACCGAAAATCATTCTGAGGCTCACTTGTTAAAGTTCACAAAACTGGTGATTCAAGCTATCACTCCCTCACTAGGGAAAGTAGTAGCGCTGTCCCAATTGGATAGCCTAACCTTTGATGGAAATTTGGATGATACCCTAATCCAGGCTAGACACCTGGTCACTGCTGCATACCCGGAGGCAGATGATGACACCCGGGAACAACACACCTTCAATACTATCCTGAGAGTGCTTCCTAGTATGGTGAAGGAGCACTTCACAATCCATGACCCTAAAGGAAACATGGATAACAATATCCAACTGATACACAGCCTCCTGACCTCCCGACCTGCACCCCAGCAAATCAACGTGGTAAAGAAGTTTCCCATAAATGCTCCGTCTCCCCCAGTCAAGCCACACCCATGCCCCACACCAGCCCCACTCCGGTACCCAGCCTACCTAGAGTACACCCTGCCCACCAATGCCCCAGTCACAAGGAGAACCCCAACCTCATCCTAATCAACCCTTGGGAGTTCTCTGCCTGCAGCTCCCGATGCCCCCTGCATGATATCAGGGACCAGCTAAAGGCTGCCAGATGAAAAACCACCATCCCGGGCAGGCTTAAAGTCTCCTCCATAGATAATGGGGAGCTGGACAACGAACCTGGCACCGTGGAGGAAGCCGAACCCGGGGAGCAGGAGCCGGAGGAAGAAGGAGGCCCCCGACAGCTGGATTTTTAGGACCACCCCCGCACCATCCCATGGTGGCAGTGGCCACTTCCCCCAAATACCGCCCCCCAGTTTACCACAAGATGAAGCTGAACGGGGTAAAAGCCATATTGCTGGTCGACATGGGAGCGGCCAGATCTTGCCTATATAGCCACTACTTCTCCCGTCACAAGTCGACCTTTGGCCCGCTACTCCTGACGGCTATTCACCTGGTGGACGTAGGGGATGGCCCCCTGCTGATCCGTGGGGAAATACGGGCCCTGCACGTCAACACCCATCAGCCGGCATCAGCGATGCACAAATTTATTGTGTTCGACTCTTCCTACTGAAACTACAACGGCTATCTGGGGCTGGACCTGCTGCAAAAGCTGGGCACCACCATCGACTGCCAGAATAGACAGCTCCAGTTCCAGAAACCCCCTGGCCCCCCCCTCCCATGAGGGCCATCTGCACTTGCATGCCATGGCCCCAGCAGGAAGACTCCCCACTCCCCCCCCTCCCCCACTCTCTTGTCCCCCCTTTCCCCCCTCTCTCTACCCCCCTCTCCTCCTTCCCTGCTGCCACCTCCTCAGCTGTCACTATCCCCCCTCATCACGAGGTTTGGGTGCCCCTTAACCGGCCCTCAGGTTAAGGGGGTTAAGGGTTCCCCCGGAACCCTCTTGGCCCGCCTCCTGCCCCCAACCTTCCTTAATCACTCGGCAGTCCGGATTGCAAATCTTGCTCCCTTGCTGCTCACCCTCCCAAAAGGGCTTGTAATTGGAGAGATGGAAGAAGCCAAGCCCTGTGCCCCTTCCCCAGCCCGCTCCCCCGCCCCTCTGCCCCCTATCCCCGACCATCTCTCCGCCCACCAATCCGACACCCTCTGCCGCCTTCTCCTGGACTTTCAGGACCTATTTGCAGCAGGACCCGCTGACATTGGACATACCACCTACCTAGCTCACGAGATCCATATGATAGGCCCACCGATCTGACAGCCATCCCGGCAGAAAAACCCCAACCAGCGGGAAGAGGAAGACCGCCAGATGCAGGAGATGATTGAAACCGGAGTTGTCTCCCCCTCTACCAGCCCTTGGTCCTCCCCCGTCTCCCTCATAAAGAAAAAGGATGGCACAATGCTGTTCTGCGTCGATTACCGCTGGCTCAACGACGTCACTATCGAGGATGCCACTCCACTCCCGCAAACAGACGACTCCCTATACTCCCTATACGGCCCCTCCTGGTTTTCCACCCTCAATCTCCAGTTGGGGTACTGGCAGGTCCTGGTGCGACCAGAGGAGAGAGGCAAAACTGCGTTTTCCACCAGCAATGGGAAACATTATGAATTTAATATTTTACCTTTCGGCCTCTGTAACGCCCCTGCCACCTTTTCAAGACTCATGGAATCTGCCCTCAGCGGCCTTACATGGGAGATCTGTCTGGCGTACTTGGACAACGTCATCGTGTTCAGCCAGACCTGGGCTGACCACCCGCAGCACCTCTGCAGGGTTTTTCCCGAACCCAACAGGCAGGCCACAAACCCCGGCCGTCCAAGTGTGTTCTGGCTGCGAGAACCGTCTCATTCCTGGGACATGTCATCTCTCAGGCTGGCATATCTCCCAACCCTAACAAAGTCCGCGCCATCACAGACATTCCCCCACCCAATGATGTCCATGGAATCCGAGCATTCCTCGGCCTGACTTCCTACTACTGCCATTTCGTGAAAGGATTCGTGCACATCGCTAAGCCCCCCCACGACCAGACCCGAAAGGGACAGCCGTTCATCTGGACAGACAAGAAATGAGCTGCCTTCCACCAACTTAAGGAAAAGCTCGTATCCGCCCCTGTCATCGCTTTCCCTGACTACACCCTTCCATTTCGGCTCTACACAGACGTCTCCCTCATTGCAATCGGGGCTGTGCTGGTGCAAGTCCAAGAGGGCCGCGAACACATCATTGCCTGCGCCAGTTGTACCTTAAATCAGGTTACGCCGCCACCAAGAGGGAATGCCTAGGTATTGTCTGGGCACTCGAGCACTTCCGGACGTACCTATCAGGGACCTAGGTCATCATCATCACTGATCACCAGTCCCCTCCAGTGGTTGCAACAGTCCGACACCCACAACGCACAGCTCATCAGGTGGCGCGAAACTCTGGAGGAGTTTAACTATGAAATCTTGTACCGCCCCAGCAAACTCCACACCAAAGTGGACGCCCTTTCCTGACTCCCTGTCAACGCCGCCCAGTCAGAGGCCGACCTCCTCCATCAATGGCATCGGAAGGAAAGGCCACCCTAGATTCCTCAGCCCCTCTTCAAAAATTGTACCGCCAAGGCGACTATCTGCTAACTCCATCTAGGCATATCATCCTGGCCATCGATGCCGCCCTAGTCGCCCTTCAACACCTGCACGCCCGCAACAGCATTCACCTGGGCATGAAACTCCTACAGGTTTTCAACAGTGCCTATTGGATGCCAAATCCCTCCATCCTCGCCAAGGAAATTATCCAATCCTGCCGAGCATGCGCCCTCGGTAAAGACATCACCCATACTGCTGGCCAAGTTGGGCGTATTATTGCCCACATACCTTGGCAACTATTGGCACTCGACATAGTGGGACCTTTGCACCCGAAATCGGGCTACAGGTACGTGATTACATTCATCGACACGTACTCTAAGTTCATCGTAGCCTGCCCAGCGAAACTCCACACTGTCACAGTGGCTGAAGCCCTGGTCCAACATGTTTTTCCCTATTTTGGTGTCCCACAAGCCATCCACTCACACAACACGCCAGAATTCACCAGCAAAATCTGGGAGGAACTCGCCCATCTTTTCGGCTATAGCATCTCCCACTCGTCCCCTTACTGGCCCCAAGGAAATGCTGTGTGCGAATGCAGCCATCATACACTAATGAATCAACTCCGCACCCAGATAAAAGCCACCAAAAACAACGACTGGCCTGCCCACGTAAAAATTATGCAATTGGGCATTAACTCCTGCCCCCGAGAAGACGGCATCTTGACTTACAAGTGAGTGTTTGGAGAAACACCCCTCCTCCTGCCCCTTCGGCAGCACTTACAACCCCCGGCTTCCACCCCCACCTCCGACCCCTGACACCACCTCAAATGACGGCTGACACACCTCCAAAACAACCTGGACCTCCACTCCAACACTGCCTCCAACCCCTACAAGCCAGGCGATACCATGATGATCGCACAGCTCCCCACCCCCCACCAAGCTTGCCCCGTGCTTTACGAGGCCACACACCATAGTTCACGTCCCTAACCCCTACCAGATGACCGTAGAATAAAACGGCACGTCCTGCACCCTCAGAAACTGGCATGTCCGCCCCTTCCATGCCCCCACCTCCCAGGCTCTGGCCCTGCGCCACCCCCCACCCCTGCGCCACCTTCCTCTACTTTCCTACGACTGCTATATCTCCCCCTCCCTTTCTCTCTCTCCCCCACCACCCCCACCTCACCCCCTGCCACATCCAGCACCTCACCTGACAGCTCACCAACACCACCGAGCCCTTGCACCTCCCCCACCCCCTCACCACCTAGTACCCGGGCCCCCACACCCAACACCAAGTGTCCCACCCAGGCCCCCACACCTTCACCGCCCACCAAATCCCTGCCCCCCCCCCCTCTGACAACCAAACCCACCAACCACCGCCTACCCACACCCCATTGGTCTCACCCACCCCAGCTCCCACCCCTGCTTCTGCCAGAGCCGCCCACACACCTGCCCCACCACCAACCCCCCACTCCCTGCCTTGCGCTATCCACCCACCGACCACTCCCAAACCAACCGCCTGTGCCTCATGCCCATCACAAGTGGGCCGACGCCACACGCCCCCATCGCTGCCCACACCCACCCTCAGAACATCCACCATCCATTCCAGCCGCCTCTCTTGCCCACCTGCCTGATAAGCCAACTCCCCCACCCCACCCGCCTCGCCGCAAATTCACACGCCGACCCCTACCTTAAGCCCTTTCACATACATGATACACCAAGTTCAGATCCCCAACCACCTACTGTATACTCCTCAGTGACTCCACGCCACATTACCCAGGCATAAAACTCCACACTTGCCCTCCGTCTCCAGCATTCAGCACAGCCCAACACCCAAGACGACACCTATCATGAAGATCTGCTGAGCCGCATGGGCACCGCAATTCGGGCACAAACAGCATGTCCGAGGACCTCGTCACCTCCTAAGCCTCCTCTGCTCCTCCACCGACCAATCCACCCTGTTCACTTCTGACGAACAGCACAAAGAAAATCCTGCTACCACACCCTAGCACGCCCTCCTACAACACCTCCAGCCACTGTACACCACCTATGATACAAGAGTTTATCACCTCCAGTCACGAGGCCGTAACTTTTTCCCAGCCGACGGTGGTAAAATGCAGCAGGACTTCAAAGCAGACAGCAACAATCCACCAGAAGGAGCCCACGGAGTGGTGTACATGGCACAAATGAGCTCCTGGCGGAAACAGCCTAAGTCCACCCGGGCGCCCCTATGACACGGAACTCGCCTGCCGCCACCATAGCAGTAATGCAAGACGACCTGCTGGGTGAGCTGCCCATCAATCAGACCGGGGAGGAACTGTTTCTCCAGTTCCAAACAGCACCCCTGAGATGGCCGGTAGCCGCTCAGCCTCGTACAGGAGACGGCCTGAAGCCGCTCAGGAGGAAACGAGGAGACGGCCTGAAGCTGCTTCCACCTTTGTCAGCAGACGGCCTGCAGCCGCTCGGAAGGTGCCCTACAAAGAGACGGCATGTAGCTGCTCGCCATCCAACAGGAGGCGGCTTGAAGCCACTCTGGAGGAAACGAGGAGACGGCCTGAAGCTGCTCAGAAGGTGCCCCTCAGAGAGACAGCCCGTAGCAGCTCACCCTCCTACAGGAGACGGCCTGAAGCCACCCCGGAGGCTAATCAGGAGACGGCCAGTAGCCGCTCCCGTTTTCATCAGGAGATGACCGGAAATCACTCTGAGGGTGCCGCTGGAGAGACGGCCTGTAGCCGCTCCCCCTCCTACAGGAGACAGCCTGAAGCCGCTCCGTAGGTCAATCAGGAGTCGGCCAGTAGACGCTCCTGCCTTCATCAGGAGATGGCTGGTAGCCACTCTGAAGGTGTCCCGAGATAGCCCCGGCCAGTAGCCGGGCCCAACAGCCAGAGACATCCTGAAGCCGCTCCTTCATCAGGTGCTGAGCCCGGTCCACCCATCCATGACTTGGAGGGAGTCCCCAGCCTGGAGAAATATTGGAGAGGCCCTTTGACTACCAATTGGCTCATCTCCCGGTGAAGACGCCCCTGAAGGACCCTGACACTGGCCGACACAGCAGCTAACTCCTGACGACATCCTCGACTTTCGGGGACTGCAGCTCCCGCGACCTCCCAACCGCCCCGCAGACTCCTGGGCAGGACCTCCCTACACCCAGACGCCAGAGATCCTCATCCTCCATCAGGCGCCTGACTCAAAAGTTCAGGAGACTGTTCAACCCCAGCCCAGAGGGCCAGACTCCCACTCCGAGCCCAGAAGCTTCGGGCCCCTACGCCCCCAGTAGCCCTGGATGAGAAAGGACGCCCCTACGCGCTGTCCCCTGCCCCCGGGACCTAGCAGCCCCTGACGGATCCCAGCCCCCAGTAGGGAGGCTGAGACTTTGCCGCCGCCCCTGCACCTGACTGTGACACGTCTGACCTGCCAGTGAGTGAAAGTGAACACACACAGCATAAAGACAGTGTAGGAGTGACAGAATAAAGTGAGCCAGTGGGTAGAGCATAAAAGAAGGTGGTGGGAAAAGATAGTGCAACAGTGAGACGGTGAAGGACGGGTCTACCATAGTGAACAGTGCCGCCGTATCACGTGAAGATCATACATAGGCCCCTGTGTTGAAATTCCAGTACTGCCAGCTCCACCTGAGTACATACTGAAGTTGTGTAATAGTGATCAATGGGCCGAGGTACAATGAACACTCTATCCAACAGTGACGGCACATCTCGGTAAGACCACGCTTAGGCCCAGTGGAAAATATTAATGCTACCCAGGAAATTCAGACAACCACCACCACCGGCCTAGGAAATCTAAACTCCTCCATCAACATAAGTGTCTAGCTCAAGTGTCGTTTACCCTAACCAATCTGGTACTGGGGCGGGATTCACTAAGCATTTAAGGCGCCGGATCTCCTAATGGTGCCTAAAGTTACGGTGCTGAGGCAGAATCAGTCATTCACTAAGCATGGGCGCCGTCATCTTGCACCAAAATCTGGCGCCTGAAGTTAAGCGCTTGGGGGACATACCTTAATCTACATCACAACCCGGAGTCAGTGTGTTTATCAAGTATGCAACCTCTCGGCCTATCATTTTGCCTTTGTCCCTCTTCACTTCTAATCAACGTCGTAAAAGAAGAAATTGAACAGACCGAAAGATAAAAGATGTGCCATAATCATTTTTAGTGTTGCTAAGAACTCTGGCAATACTTATTTCTTTGCAAGGTAATATGACTGTGTCAAAAATAAACATGCCACCGGGAAAGCCTCCACTGGGGCCCCCTGGGCAGTCAGCTGCTGATGTTTACTGTACAGCGATGAAGCTTGTGGCTATGTATTTAGCTCACCGACATTTACGTCGAGAGAGAAGGTTCAGAGACCCATTAGACCCTCTCCATGTGCCTGATGAGCATTTGCAACGGTATTATTGGTTTCCACTACATGAAATCGTACTTTTGGCAGTTCATGGGCTGATAATGGATGTGCTAAACAATGACGGTTTGATATACTAAGGTGATTAAACTTATATGATGACAATAACTTTATTTCGGACATGGCAGTGGAATTAAGGTGTTAAATAAACCTAACAAACAATACCTAAACAAAGCCTATGCGATACAAACCATTTCATGCATCAATATACTGGATAAGGTAACAAGGAAAATCAAAAGGAATGACTTTAACAATATGAATGTTCAACATTAGACCAAAGCAAAATTATAACTGATTTATGGGATCAATTTTATCCTTTGGGATATAGGAAGTTTTTCTAAGGTAACTGCTTACAATAGGCTACCAAGCGATTCTTAGTCATTAATGCCAAAAACATAACCCACCTCCCTCCCCCCAAAAAGATAAGATGACTTCTTAGTTTTAGACTTTTATGATCAAGCTAACCAAAGTGTTACAATCAAACCCTACCTCTACCAGTAACGCCTCATGAATGGGTTTGGTTTGTTTGATATGGTAAGTTAGAACGAACAGCTTACAGTGCATCCTCACAGACACTGTGTAACTAACAACAGAAATATGCATTTTTTTTTTTAAATACCTAAAGTTTTCTTTGCCTGCCTCATTGCCTTGGCTGCCTTCCCCTTAACTTGTGATCTGAAATCACGAAATTTCTTCCTCACTTCATTGCTCTCCCTTTTCACTCTCCTAACACTATTCACCCTAGGTAATAGTTTCCCATGCTAGCATCTTTGCTTTCTTTGTAATGTTTGTGTCTAGTGGAAAAAAAAAATGTTTTGGAGACTTCATTAATCAAAACTAAGAGGAGGGTAAATATTTCCTTTATTGTCGTTTCCTATTTTTTTTTTTCCATCTGATAGTTTTTTTTTTTTCACCTGAATGTTTTGAGGCCTCATTTGATGTGCAAATGAATAATAACCATAATATGACTATGACAATATAATCGGAAATATTAGTAATTGTGGAAGGAAACAGCCTACTCTAAGTGTTTAACTAAACCTAACTTAACCTAGCTTAACTGTACCTAATAATTTAATCTACCCTACCTTAACCTAACCTAACCTAACCCAACCCAACCCAACCTAACCTAACCCAGCATCCAGTTGGATAGTTGGGAAACGAAATCCTCCTTTCAGTATGTTGAGCAAGATTCGGTAATATTCATTTGCGCACAATAAAACACATACAGGCATATGATAGCACAAGTCCATTGGGTATGGTAAAATTGCGCGCTAAAGAAACGGCTAGTAAAGGAAAGAAATACCACTGAGAGTTCGTCACTTGAAAGGTTAGGACGTTTCTCGTTTTGTTCTGTTGGACTTGGAGTTTTTATTTCCACTATATATTTCGCTAAAAGAACTTATGTCGAGTTAGTTTCTGATGTCACTTCCTTCTGTTGGGTTGAGGACTGTTTTTTTACGTGTTGTGCATGCTCTCCCCTCTGCGCTTGTGTTTACATTTGGGAGACAAACAGTTGATATGAGGGCTCGCTCCGTGATTGGTTGATCATGACAAAGCCTCACTTGTAAGGTTCTCTGTCACTGGCTGAGTTGAAATCAGCTGATGACGACCGATTTATGGCACGTACAACTTACGACCGGGGTACGGCGCCGTAAAAAATCTTAGTGAATACCAAACTCTGGTGAGAGATACGGCGCCACAGGAGTGCGTAATCTGAGGTGCCAGATCTTGCTCAGGCACCTGAAATTACGACCATGTTAGTGAATCCAGCTGTACACTCTCTTGGGTGATACTGTTATTCCATATCTGCAGCAAAGAATTATAATTGTCCAGTTTATTTGCATTTGTGACGTCTGCTCGTTCCTGTGTAAAATTTAGTAATACACATGTAAGGTGTTGCCTTGAGTTTTTGTGTCCTGCCTCTCTCTTATTTGTCTAAGCTCCTGTCTAGAAAAAGAACCCAGCTATAGGGAAGGAAAGCAGTCCCTAAAACACCTAGCATTACAATATATATATATATATATATATATATATATATATATATAGATAGATAGATATATATAGATAGATAGATATATATATAGATATTGTGTGTGTGTGTGTGTGTGTGTGTGTGTGTGTGCAAGTTGATATACAATACTAAACATTGTACATAAATATTTTTGACTCAGCGAAGCAACGATACAAGTACGAACTGTAAATGTTCACGGGGGAGTACATATGGGTGACAAACTGGTAATGAAAATGATAAATATCTGGAATCGATGAAGCCAAAGGCTACGGAGATAGGAAGGAGGGTGAAATTTACCCCAAACTATCATAACTTGTAATGACATACAGACAGGTGGTGTAAAGCGAACAATAATATAACAATATGACATAAGACCGGTTTAAAAGTGGGAATGTTTGTGCCACAAATACTAGGGGCACAAAAACCTGGTTCAATGAGACTGTGTTAATGCCTCTTCATCTTGCAGCCCTTCTTCCACATTCTTCTCCTCTCATCCTTAATCTTTTCTCTTCACAATGAAGGGCAAACCTGCTCATTTGGGATCCTCAGGTAACTATTCATATAATATGCAACAGTCTGCAACAGGCAATTGGTAGCAAATGCCTGCAAATCCAACTCTCCAAGGGTGAGAGTTCTACTACTCCGCTGTTATTTTACATAACAGGAAGAACTCCAGTGTCTTAAAACTGCTCGAATTCTTATGCATAAGATGCAGTCATTATCATCCACTAGCCCAACAGATGTCTATAAATGTTGAGTGAGAGAGGAGAGCATTAAAAACAGTCTTGCACGCGCAAACTCTCCAGTTTCCTTGAACACGCCATTCCACCCCCAACTGCGAGACATTATACTCTTACTGATATACAGCATAAGAATATTCTCCAATATTTTATCAACGTATCTTTCAAAGTATCGACATACTTTGCATAATGTCATATGCGAGAACACTGATGCACCACATGCAGAATTACACTGGCATGGAAATGATGTCATGGATATTCCTAAGCCCACGAGCACATTAATCCCTTAACTGCGGGACGTCACTTTCGTGACGCTTGGGAGCAAGGGATCATACTGCGGGGCGTCACTTTTGTGATTCTGTGTTATTTTGAATTCACCCGGGCTTCCAAGTGGGGGCTTGTATCATCTATCAGTACTGCCAATGTCCAACACTAGTCAGCACTCCTAATCTCATCTGTACTCCCATCCATTGTTGACAATTTAGCCATTTTTCCCCGTTCTTGACTCCCCTCCCTACCCCCCCTCCATTACCCTATCCTCTCGCCTACCTGGCCGTGCTACGCTAAGTAAATCTTCCCTGGAATTTTTCACTGATTTCATCCGTTGAAATAAGCCCTATGCCCTATTCTTATACCAAATAATATATACAAGAAAGAAATAAGGTAAGTGAGAGTGCCATACACCTGGAATTGGCTAATTATCACCTGACAACACCTCACATGCACTCGTTTGCTAATTTTTGCTGTTTATTTCCCCTTGAAATATGCCGTATAATCTATTTTCGTAATAAATATACATATAAGGAGGGAAGGGAGAAGCCGAAGTGATATTTACATTCACCTGGAACTACCTAATTTATAATGTATTGTCTAGATTTCCTGCCAGTCATTTCACTGCTATAAAGTAGCTGTGTCAAGAGGCTAAACGTTGGCAGTACTGATTTCCCTAGGTAGGCCACCACCCCGGCCCACCCTTATCAGTTCACTCTCATCTTCCAGTGTGGGGGTACGTCTGTTCGCTCTTGCTAGCTTCAGGGCCTTTTCACCCCCATGCAAAGGGCCCTGTGACCTTTACCTCCTACTAAACCTCGTGTGGAAAGAGGTAAAGGGCTGACAATTGATAAAAGAGTGACTACGATCTTTCTATTGAGTAAAACAGTGCAAGTGGAATTGTAAATAATGTGTAAATAATATGTAAACATTAAGTGAAAGTAATGAATGTAAATACACGTGAACAGTGGAAAATAGTTTTATAAGTTACTGCAAGTGACAGTGCATAACACAGTGTAAATAAAATAGAAATGTAATTAACGTAAATAAAATAGAGAATGTAAATAGAAATGTAAATGAGTAGTATTATAAGAATACGAGTATATACCCTAGGAGTAATGAAAGTGAAAGTTTCACTCTAGCATGTCTGAATACTATGAGTTATGAGAGTGAAACTGAAAGTGACATTCACTCTCAATGCTAGTATACAGGACGAGAAAGTGAATACTACTTATTTTACTGAAAGAAATTGAATCCATACAGTGACAATAAACTAATACTACTGAAGGAAACTTATGGATAAAGACTGTAGATATATATAAGTGTTATATAGTAATAGAAATATAAAGTGTGAGGGGTTTTATGAATAATAAATGACAGAGTACCAAGAGCGAACTAGCGCAAGTGTGACGGTCAGACACGCTCGTAATTTTCATTGCTTTCACAGTTTTTTTTTTTTTTTTTTGGAGTATGGATCCCAAACTACTTGAAAATCATAGAGTAGTGTTTATAGTGTTAATATCTGGCTGTGGTAATCATATTACGGGTTGTCGGGAAGTGTAAAGTGGAGACTTCGTTACCCAACTTCAGAGGTCTCCAGAAGTCCTACGGTAAAGACGAAGGCCCAACAAACATTCCAAGAGAAAGCTGAAGGTATGTGCCATAAGCATATGTATTTTTAATATTCTAGGTCTAATAACTGATTTTTGGCAAATATTTTTTGAGAGCCTGTCGGAGCCCGAATAACCCCGAGGCACACGCAAAACATTGGTAAACATGCCCGCGGTGTAGGGGTTAAAGCGCCACTTGCTGAGATAAACTTGTGGGGAACAGATGGTAGACAGCCTCCAATGTCCATGAGACTCTTAATCCCTTTAGTAACCCAAGGACCTGATTTTTATATTAATCTTCATTTCCTCAAGATTTATTTAGCTTGGAGTGTTTTTCCAACTAGCGGGCTTAGATGTTTGATTGATTTACACCTTCACTATTAGGGAGCTCTCCCGAGCTGAAGGAATTCGTCTGAATACACTGAAAAAGACATCATTGTAGCAAAGTGTTCAAGTGTAACAAACAGAGGGTGTGTCAGGGAGCCTCCTGTGCCCACAGCAGTACAACTCGTAAACTACCGGCCTTTACCCCCAAATGACCCCATCTTTGTACACGCCAGTCTACCAAATGCATGTGATAATGGCGCAGTATTACTCACTTGCATTTTTTATAACTAGGCGTATACTGGTGCACAGTGTGTCATTAATCTCGTGTCGGGGGGGAGGGGGACGCCAGTGTATGTATTACATACATTTCAGTGGTAACATGATAGGGTGATTAGGTATCACGATGAGGGCGGGGGCGGTAATTAATTTGTTAGGCTTACGTGAGAACTGATAGTTAGTATATGGAGGCGGAGGGGGGAATGAGCTAGTGGGATAAGGCAAGTAACTTGTAGGTAATTTTCCCCGTGGGGAATTAGGTAGTGATAAAGTGATGTTTTCTTAGGTGACAGGAGCACCGCACTACCGAAGATACTAACTACTCCGTAAATCACAACACAGCCTGGGCAAGTACAATTGATTTCCCAGGCCATGTCAGGCATGTGCAAGCCAGTGATTACAATACTTACATTTACGCACACACATATATGAATACAAATTCATTTCAACAAATGGAGTGCAATACGGCCAACAGTCTCAGTGCAAGAAACAAAATAATAAAAAATAAATACTAGAACTCTGTAACTCTCCTACGGACGGTTATTAGTCTCCATCTACTGTTCTTAGTGGCCTTGACTTCACTGGGGAGATTTGGATTTTTTCTTTTTCATCAGCAATGGTCCATGACAGGACACATAATGTGGGCCCTGTAATTTCCTTACGCAGTCTCTGGTTCTCCTGGAATCGACGCGAGACTTTGAGGCTGGAATAATAATAACGAACTTTGTAACTGTCCTACAGACAGTCACTAGCCTCCACTGACTGCTACTTAGTGACCTTGACCCCAACTGGGAGATTTGGATTATTTTCTATCAGCAATGGTCCATGCCAGGACATATAACCTAGGCCCTTCAGATTCTTTACACAGTCTCCAGTTCTCCTGGAATCATTGGGAAACCCTGAGGCCGGAATAATAATTAGTTACGTATTTTTATCGTGCAGCCACAATAAGGAAGCTTTGCCATGTGGTACAGTTTGTGTAATATAAACAAGATCTTAAGTCCTTAAGGTAACTTCTTGTGTAACGTCAAAAAGGGATCTGACCAAGGTGTCGAAGAACACGTGTCAGCTACTGTTTCTTACAATGACCTTGACCCCATTGGGGAGATTTGTATTTTTTTTTTCTATCACCAATGGCCCATACCATGACACATAGCCTGGGCCCTTCAGATTCCTTGCACAGCCTCCAGTTCTCCTGGAATCGTTGTGAGACTCTGAGGCTGAAAAATAACTAGAACTCTGTAATCATCCTAAGGACAGCCACTAATCTCCATTTACAGTTTCACAGTGAACTTGACCCAATTGGGAAGATTTGGATTTTTTTTTTTTTTTTCGTTTCAGTAATGGTCCATGCAAAGACACAATCTTGACCCTTCAGATTCCTTGCACAGTCTCCAGTTCTACTGGAATTGTTGCAAGACTCTGAGG
>NC_137024.1:19176569-19304069 GCF_032717465.1 Coenobita brevimanus | reverse complement strand
GACTGGGGCTTAACAAGCACATTCCGCGTTTACGTAGTCGTGGAATGGAACCCATTTCTTTGTGAGGCCGTCAAGCATTTTGTCAGTGCTCAGAACACTTTGAAAGTTATGAATGTCCTGCTGGAGGTGACAATGCCTCGTGTGTGTGTGTGTGTGTGTGTGTGTGTGTGTGTGTGTTCTTACCTAATTGTTCTTACCTAATTGTATCTTTACAGGAATGAGTCAAGTTCGTACTGTCCCGTGTCTTAAACCATATTTATCGTACATATCCTTAAATTTGTGAATTGTTTTGGCACACACTATTTCATTCGGTAGTGTATTCCATTGATCAATTGCTCTGTTTGGGAAACTGAATTTCCTTACGTCTTTATCACCTCTCTTCTTATGCAGTTTTTTGCAGTGTCCTCTTGCTGATGCTTCTCCATATGTTAAGTAATCATTTATGTCTATTTTCTCCTTCCCTGATATGCACTTATATAGCATTATCATGTCACCTCTTTTCCCTCTCTCCTGTAGTGTTGGTAGATTCAGTTTATTTAGTCTTTCTTCGTAGCTTAGGTCCCTTAAGCTTGGTATCCATCGTGTGTGTGTGTGTGTGTGTGTGTGTGTGTGTGTGTGTGTGCACGCACGCGCCACTTAAAATAAGTTTGGTGACGATAGTGATGACATTGGCAGTGGTACAAAACACCAGCAAGAAATTGACATCTAATCCCAGTCCCCACTGTCAACATGTTTGACAACGCACAGGACAGTGTTAATGATTTAATTACTAGCATGTCTTTTGGCTGTTCATCAGCGCTACCGACAGACTATATTCTACCTAATATAGATCTCTTACAGTGGCAAGATTAATTGGAGCTATATTTTATTCCTTCAGTTCAAAAACACTTTGCTAATATTAATAAAATCGTCTGGAGACAAGAAGAAAATAATACGTCATCGGAGTGAAAGGGTTAGTAAATTGATTTAATAATTTTTTTTTTTTATATATATAAATTCTGATGGTAATAATGGCAGTTGTCGTGATGGTGGCCTGTGAACACATTGCGGCAGTGCGGCCTTCACTACTTTCTTCACTATGAACTTTTTTTCTGTAATCTTTCGCCGCCATCAAACAACTTCTTCAGCTTAGGGAGGATATCCTACAAACAAGAGGGTTATAAAGGCTATATCTACCTCCTCCAAATAGAAAAAGAAAATGCTTTTAGTCACTTGGAAACAAAAACGATTCGAAAATTGGGAAACTAACAAATAATAGGTCGCCAAGGTGAAGGGGTACAATTAGCGATGAAAAATGGCTATCAGTGGTGATGGTGGCATGACAATGGAGGCCCTGAGAGGACATTATGGTAGTGTTACCTTCATAAACACAGGGAACAACTCCCCTCTGGTTCCTTCACTAAGGTTTGTTTACAGTGACTGGTGGTGGTTTGACAGAAGAGGGTCGGAAGGGAGGTGTTTAAAAATGATGGTAATTAGTCCCCTGGCATTATTTTCATAGAGGGGGATCACAGCCATCTTTAAACCACCTATTTATATCTACCTATGGCACCACCATATTCTCTAGTATGTGATTTACGATAAACAAAGTGGATAACCCTCGTAGTGAAGAGATTAAAGCCGTGGTTCTTAATTCGTGTGTCACGACCTAAATCTTTCAAGCAGATCAGTGAGGCTCTAAAGTCAATGTTCCAACTTACCGTTAGAGTAAACTCACTGTGGGTCTGTCCTGCTGACTGTGTATTGTCTTTTGTCACTGGCTGTTATTCCTTTCACCTAATGAAGTTACCACACGTTCTTTGATGAACGATTCTGTTATTTCATGCTGTAATTGTTTTTATAAACACGATTTTTACACCAGCCCATCCTTGGCTGTTAGACTGTCACAAATTAGTCATATTACGGTGATTAGAAAAGGATAACAAACAGTTGTATTAACTCTTTCACTTCTAATTGTCTGCTTTATATTTCATTTCGGCTGATGTTGGACGATTTTTGTACGCTGGAAACATAAGTAATCAAAATGAAAAAAAAAAAAAAACACGCGAAGTTTCGATGACAAAAAAAAAGAAAGAAAGAAAGAAAAGATCATCGTATTTCATGCCTGCTTACGATTGACAATTATATTTAACTCGCTGGAACTGTCTGCAGTCAAAGGATTGAGGTTTCACATTAGCGGATCTGAGGTACGGGTTAGAAAGCATGATTAAAGTATTGCCATTTTTTTCTAGCAAGGACAGCATCAGTGTAAATGAACAAAATGTCAAAACATGAAAAGCTTTTCAGACTACTGCATAATTTCTTTCATGGCTTGTATTTAAGGGTCATCTTCCATGGACAGTGATGAATAAAAGTTCGCCGATATATCTCTGCCAGCCGTGGCATTGGAAGGCGTTTACTGTATTTATGTGATAGCACTGTGGAGCACACAACAAAAGGGTGTGAGAATGAAGGAGTCTCCTGTTGTATGGAAGAACGAAAAATACGGAGGGCAGGAAGCAATGCTGGCAGATAACTGTTGGCGAACATTAGTTCATGGCTGGACATACGATGCATTATTAACAATAATATAAATATATTTCCGGTACAAAACAGGTACAGATAAACAAAAATATTATGTTGCTAGGTTAACGAATATTGTCTAATACAAACCGTGAAAGAACACAATCTGCAGATCCTTCTAAGCCGTGATAACACAATCCCTTCTTTTATTACTAAGAGCCACAGCATTCCCTCACGAATGCGCAACGCCCGGCACCACTAAAAAACTGGATCAGTAATCCTCTGGCAATCGGAGTATCATGTCAGGGTCGCTCAAATCGAACAAAAGTCTTAGGATTTCGCCCATCTAGTTTCAGTGTCTGAGTTCCTGTAAAAAAAATAAAAAATAAAAATAGATCAGTAATCTGGCAATCGAAGGCATGTCGCAGCTTCGCCAAAATTATTAATCAACAAGCCAGATATCCCGGGATATTGCTCATAGAGTTTGAATACAATGTGCCCTATCGATTTTGCGATATTTTGGCAATACACTCAGAGATACAGGCACAGACACAGGCGTTTACGATATCGCCTCGCTAGGCAGGTGATAAAAAAGCATTAGTTGTGGCTCTACGGATGCTTGGAGGTGACGGACAACTTTGGAATGCAGTCTTGTGGTCAGAGGAGGCTCCCTATCACCATCTAAAAAAGTAATCCTATTTACTCTCATTTGTGTGTGTGGGGGGTTATTGTTGGTTTAGGAGATAAGTTTGTGGTGTCTCTGCTGAAGGTGTTAGTGCGTTATTAATGATGTGGGTGCTGGAGTATTAGTGTAAGTCTTGGTGTGGTGGTGTAAGTACAATATTTGTGCAACATTAGTCACAGGTATGTGTTGATGGTTCTTGGGTATGGTGATGTCAGGTATCTGGTGCTGTGGTGTGAGTGGTGATGAAGAGGTGTTTGTGTTTGTTAAGATTCGTCCATCTATCTCAATAGAGTGGACAAGGTCAAGTGAAGCCCGTCAGGGGGGAGATTCTAGTAAATCAGATGGGTAGGGGACGTCTAGCGGGGTGGATAGGAGGAGACAATGGAGAGCAGGGCTGAGATGGGGGAGAGAGCAACAATCTTGGCGGCAGTGGCAAGACGAGACACTCGCCTGACGAGACAGTCATGTAGCGTGAGGTGAAGAGCAGCAGTGGAAGGGCAGTCAAGATGATAGTGTAGGAGAGGCCACTTGTCACACTGATGATAGTGGGGGCATGGATCTGGAGCTTGGCCCACAATTTGGGAATAGCAAGGGTACCCATGTCATAGGAATCATAGGTGAATGACGAGTGAATCAGGGGTGTGCGGGGGAGGGGAAGGAGGGGCTCATAGTGAATGGCTCGTGCGTACCAGGTGGCTGATAGTGAGCCGGCAGCAACCTGGTCCTCATGATTGTCAAGCGTGAGTCTGACAGTGGCGGTGTGAACTCTATGCTTGATCTGAGCGAGTGTGGGACTGAGGGAGAAGCTGGCAGACGGGAAAGCAGTTGCAGCGTGTGCTGCAGCATCTGCCAGCTCATTGTCCTGTATCCCCACATTGCCTAGTAGCCAGTGAAGGAGGATGTCAGTGCCAGTACGTGATATAGCATCAGCCACTGCGGAGATAGAGGTCAGCAAGCCAACACTGTCTGTGAAGTGTCGTGAACAGAGACCATGCAGAGACGAAAGCGAGTCTGTGCATATAATAATGCGCCTGTGGTGATGTTGAGAGGCGTCTCAGAGAGCACAGAGGATAGTGACTAGCTTTGTCTTGTACATAGAGGCCCCAGTAGGGAGCCTCCAGGTCTCGACACGACCTTCACAGTAGAATGCAGCACCTGCTGATCCGTCAGCAGTAATTGAGCCATCAGTGTATTACTCGACTGCTCCTGAGACTCTGAGGGTTGCGATCCTTCTGAGTGCATCTTACTGTAGAAGGGCGGTGAGGGATGCTCTCGGCGAGGCGCCAGGAGGGGGCTAGACTCCGAATCACAGGGGGCAGCCACGGTTCTGGGGACGAGTAGTCAGGGTGAGGTAGGTCAGGGCCTCCCTTTAGGGTGTACGTTATGCCAAGGTTGTGAGCAATGGAGGCCATGGAGCCTACCCAGTCCTTTCTTGTATGGTTGTGATGAGGCCTAGCGAGGTTGCGTTGCAGCAGTGCAGACACAGGAAGCTGTGACCTGTGTCCGCAGAGCTGGGCAGCGACTGCTGTCGAGTGACTCCACACTCGGTGTTTGAGTGATGGGAAGCCGCTCTCCACCCTGTTTTTCGATGCATGTCCACGGGGGAGCTCCTATCAAAACATGTAGTGCAGAGTTTTGCAGGACTTCGAGGGAACATGCTTGCGTCCCTGACAGCCCTGCAAGACATATCGCACTGTAGTCAACGAGTGACCATATGGCGTGTGTGTAGAAGGCCCTGAGGACGTGAGGGGAGGTGCCAAGATTGCGACAGGAGAGGGCTTAAGCGATGTGATCCTGGGGGCAGCCCTCTCTCATAGGTACCGCATGTGCTTGGAAAAGGTCAGATGACTGTCAAACCATATGCCCAAGTACTGATGACTGTGAAAAATGTCTAGCTGGTGCCCTCCGAAAGAGAGTGGAAACTCAGCGGGCCGTAGACCGAAGGGCATGCATTTTGTTTTTTGAAGATTGATCTTGAGGCCCAGGCCCAGTTCGCAGCATCTGTCATGGAGAGAAATTTGTGCAGTCAAAGCACGATCGTAGCAATCCCTACGAGAGAAAGGTCGTCAGCATAGCAGAGCAGGGTGATGCCCCTGCCGAAGTCGATCGACAGCAGATGTTCAACTAGGACGTTAAACATGAGAGGACTAAGAACACTTCCTTGAGGCGTACCATTGACGTGGGGGTAGGAAGGGAAGAGCCGCCCATGAAAGCGGACACTGGCGGAGCGGCCGACAAAGAAGTTACGCAACCAGGAGAGGAGCCTGCCACGAACTCCCTTGGCTACAAGCTCCACCAGTACAGCATCAGGGTTGGCTAGTTCAAAGGCCTTCTCTAGGACAAGGAAGACTCTGAACAGGTGTGGCAGATAGTGTACTGGTGTGACTGCAGTATTAGTGGTATTTAATTTATTTGCTGGATAATATTAGTGGTATTAGAGCAACATCAATTCCAAGTCAGCGCAGATAGCTTATGAGTACAGTCGTTTTGTGTGCGTTTCTGGTGTAGGGTTCTAGTGGTGTGGGTGCTGGTGGGGCTCATGGTGTGGTGGTGTAAGTGCGGTGTTACTAGTGTAAGAGCGATGCAAATTCCAAGTTAGTGGATGCGATTTATAAATGTAGGTGTGTAGTGTCTGTGTGGTGTAGTGGTATGGGTGCTATACTGTGGTTTGAGTGCAGTATCAATGACGTTAATAAATTCGAAGTTATTGGGGATGGTTTGTGGGAGTAGGTGTGTGGCTTGAGTGTCTGGTGTAGTGGTATGGGTGCCAGTATAATTCAGGAAGCATGAACTTAGTGATATTACAGCAACCCTAAGTTACAAGCTAGTGCATGTGATTTATGGGTGTGGGTGTGGTGGTGAAGGAGTCTGGTGGTGAAGGAATAAACACAACATGCGTCAACCTTGCCTTTTAACGCCAGTCACACATAACACTATCTTACCACCACTGGCTCATTTGTGACGATATGCGTCTACATCTTAAGTCATCACTGTCGTCTTCACCATCATTATCACCATCATCCTAACCCTGTTTCTCACTGCTAGGTACCATGGATTGAATAAAAAAAAAAAAGGAAGCGGAAAAGACATCAGAGGAAAGGTCATCAGTGCCTAGTGAAATGAGCTTTACATTCACTGTTTCTGTAGTCTACTACTTACGTTCTCAAAATTCTCCTAACAGGTCAAACGATTCACACAAAACTGTACTTTTTAGTGTCTCTGGGGCAGAACATTTACAGGTCAAGATAAAATGGTGTCTAACTCATGTCACATTCATGTCAGTGTGCGTACACTTCATACATACGTTTCTCCCATTCATTCTTTTCCTTCCTCGCTACCTTTCAAACCTCGCTAACATACATTAATTTAGCATATCCATCAATGATCTTCCTGACCATCCATGCCTCCTCCCATTCTACATTTCACTAACGCACACCCTTTTCAATGCTCTGTTACCATCCACTCTGTGCATGTAACCACACCATCTAACAATATTCTCCTCGGTCCTTTCATCTTTAGACTTACTCCAAATCCTTCCTGATTTCAATCGTCCATTTCTTATGCTATACTAAAAATGTAGCCAACACACATTCCTGAAGAGCTGCATTTCTAAATCTTCAGATTATAAGATAATGTTGTATTCTTATTACTGAAGCCTTTAAGAATGTCCTGCAATTTCTGCTTACCTCTGATCAACTCTGAAATTCCTAAAACGTAAGTGTGTGCACAGTTAATTACAAAGCACCTAATATAACAATGACATATAATTTTAACGCATAATATACTGTTCTACGCTATGAAGAATCCAACAATGAACTTGTTTAAGCTTTCAGCATTTATGGCATTACACTTTAAGATACTTTAATACAATTCTATTATGTAATGCCCTAATATGTAATGCCCTTGAATATATATAAAAAAAAATCCTTCTACAGTGCGCCATCCCTTTAATAATGAGAGAGGCCTAGTTGAACAAAATCGAATTGATGATAACAAGAATTTATACACAAGTCGTCAATTTACTCGACGGGTTAACACTTTTGCTACCAATGATAACCTTAGGTCCATCATATCTAAGAACAACAACAAAAGAAGTACCTTGGCTGAGGAGGTTAGTATCAGGTGTGTCAAATATGTGACTGGCGTGACATTACCAGTGAAGATAGAGAAATGTGCTCCATCCTAAATAATTATATCATATCAGTATTCACCAAGGAAAATCTAGACCTGGTCCCTCAAGCAGCATATATTTACGATGAGAATACGGAAAATATTCTTAGTAAAATAACCATTAGTAAGGAGGATGTATTGAAAGAAAGAAATAAGTTAAAACCTCAAAAATCGCCAGGTCTGGACGATATATATGAAAAAATTATAAAAGAAACCAAAGAAGAATTATGTCAGCCACTTTTAACATTATTTAATGACTCTTTAATTTCAGGAGAAGTTCCAGGGGCGTGGAAGACCGCAAACGTAGTGCCCATCTTTAACCCCTAAACCGCAGGGTTGTTTTTGCTTGACTTGCGTGTCTCACAGGCTTATTCGCGCTCCGACAGACTCTCTAAAAATATTTGCCAAAAATCAGTTATTAGTCCTAGAATATTAAAATTACATATGCTTATGGCACATACCTTCAACTTTCTCCTGGGATGTTTGTTGAGCCTTCGTCTAGTACCGTAGGACTTGTGGAGACCTCTGAAGTTGGGTAACGAAGTCTCCACTTTACACTTCCTGACAACCTGTAATATGATTACCACAGCCTGATATTATCACTAGAAACACTATTCTATGATTTTCAAATAGTTTGGAATCCATACTCCAAAAAAAAAAAAAAACACTGTGGAAGCAATGAAAACTACGAGCGCGTATGACCTTCCCACTTGCGATCGTTTGCCGCTGGTGTTCTGTCATTTATTATTCATAAAAACACTCACACTTTATATTTCTATTACTATATAACACTTATATATATCTACAGTCTTTATCCATAAGTTTCCTTCAGTAATAGTAGTTTATTGTCTTTATCCATAAGTTTCCTTCAGTAATAGTAGTTTATTGTCACTGAAGGCATTCAATTTCTCTTTCAGTAAAATAATTAGCATTCACTTTCTCGTCCTGTATACTAGCATTGAGAGTGAACCTGTCACTTTCACTTTCACTTTCACAACTCATAGTATTCATATATGCTAGAGTGAAACTTTCACTTTCATTACTCCTAGTATATATACTTGTATTCTTATATTACTACTCATTTATATTTCTATTTACATTCTCTGTTTTATTTACATTATTTACATTTCTATTTTATTTACATTGTGTTATGCACTGTCACTTGCAGTAACTTATAAAACTATTTTCCACTGTTCACTTATATTTACATTTATTGCTTTCACTTGCTGTTTACACATTATTTACACATCATTTACATTTCCACTTGCACTGTTTTACTCACCAGAAAGATCGTAGTCACTGTCTATCATTTTCATTGACATATTAGTCAGTTCACGTTCCAAGCAGTCACTTAGCCCTTTAGCCCTTTCCACATGAGGTTTAGTAGGGGGTAGAGGTCACAGGGCCCTTTGCATGGGGCTAAAAAGTGGCGGATTTGGATGGGCGCGAATCCGACGTGCTTTCACCTTGAAAGACGACAGTAAACTGAATACAATGTGGTGGCCTGCCTAGGGGGACTGCAACGCTGCCAATGTCAGCCTGGTGACAGCTGCTAAT
The DNA here is from genome assembly GCF_032717465.1 of Coenobita brevimanus. NCBI lineage: Eukaryota > Metazoa > Arthropoda > Malacostraca > Decapoda > Coenobitidae > Coenobita > Coenobita brevimanus. The sequence goes on along the minus strand of NC_137024.1, from coordinate 19,295,155 downwards.
ATATACGCTATGAAATGATTGTCAGGAAATCTAGACAATACATAATAAATTAGGTAGTTCCAGGTGAATGTAAATATCACTTAGGCTTCTCCCTTCCTTTCTTATATATATTTTTATTACGAGAACAGATTATACGGCATATTTCAAGGGGAAATAAACAGCAAAAATTAGCGAACGAGTGCACATGAGGTGTTGTCAGGTGATAATTAGCCAATTCCAGGTGTATGGCACTATCATTTACCTTATTTCTTTTTTGTATATATTATTTGGTATAAGAATAGGGCATAGGGCTTATTTCAATGGATGAAATCAGTGGAAAATTCCAGGGAAGATTTACTTAGCGTAGCACGGCCGGGCAGGCGAGAGGAGAGGGTAATGGAAGGAAGGTAGGGAGGGGAGTCAAGAACGGGGAGAAATGGCTAAATTGTCAACAATGGATGGGAGTACAGATGAGATTAGGAGTGCTGACTAGTGTTGGACATTGGCAGTACTGATAGATGATACAAGCCACCACTTGAAAGCCCGGGCGAATTCAAAATAACACAGAATCACAAAAGTGATGCCCCATGGTATGATCCCTTGCTCCCAAGTGTCACGAAAGTGATGCCCCGCGGTTAAGGGGTTAAAGAGGGTGATAAATCAGTTGCGTCGAATTATCGTCCAATAAGTCTAACGTCAATAGTAGGAAAAATGTTAGAGTCAATTTTGGCAAATAAGATTAGAGAACTTAGAAAGATTTAATCTTATAAACGAAAGTCAGCACGGATTCAGGCAAGGACGATCCTGCCTCACAAATTTGTTGTCATACTACTCGGAGGTCTGAGGCAGTAGACAGCGATAAAGCTTACGATGTTATTTATCTGGACTTTAATAAAGCTTTTGATAGGGTCCCACACGAAAGGTTAGTTAGAAAGGTTTGAGCACACGGTATAAAAGGCGATATCTTAAAATGGATAGAATCCTGGCTGAAAGGACGAAAGCAGAGAGTATTAATAAATGGAACTAAGTCGGATTGAGGATTAGTAACTAGCAGTGTACCACAGGGTTCAGTACTCGGTCCTTTATTATTTATTATATACTGTATATAAATGATCTAGACTTAGGAGTCAATAGCAGCATCAGCAAATTTGCCGACGATACAAAAATAGGACATATCATTAACTCAACTGACGATTGCCATTACTTACAAAAAGACCTCAGTACATTGTCCAAATGGTATAAAACTTGGCAAATGGAATTTAACGTTGAAAAATGTAAACTACTTAACGTAGGCAAGACCGTTGGAGACACTAAATACAGCTAGATAACAAAGAAATTAGCAAATTGGAATGCGAGAAGGATCTAGGAGTTATGGTTAGTAACGACCTTAAACCAAGGCAAGTGTATTAATGCAAGAAATAAAGCAAATAGGGTCCTAGGATTTATTTCGAGAAGCATGAGCAACAGAACATCAAAAGTAATACTGCAACTAGCATTAGTAAGGCCACATTTATGCTACGCAGTACAGTTTTGGTGTCCTTACTATAGAATGGATATTAATTCGTTAGAAAATGTACAGTGAAGAATGACAAAAATGATACATGACGTTCGGAACCTGTCATATGAAGACAGACTGAAAAGACTAAGAATGCATTCGCTAGAGAGGCGTAGAGTAAGGGGAGACTTAACTGAGTTGTTTAAGTGGATGAAGGGTATAAATAAGGGAGATATTAGCAAGGTACTTAAAGTGAGCATACAGAATACAACTAGAAATAATGGTTTCAAACTAGAAAAATTCCGTTTCAAAAAGGAAATAGGTAGAAATTGGTTTGGTAATAGAGTAGTAGACGAATGGAATAAGCTACCTAGTAAAATAGTTGCTGCCTCTTCCATTGAGAGTTTCAAGCATAGGCTAGATAAGCATATGACAAATAAGGGGTGAATATAGAAAAGAGAAAATCTTATTACCAATACTAATTCATAATTTTTCCTTTTCAGGTTACACTATTATAGCCTCTATTCTCCTTTCACACTTTCCTGTAAAATGTCCACGCCAGTTTTTCTATTCTTTCTGACTTTTTCTTGCCGGCATAGGCTGGAGGGCTTGGAGGGCGGGGGAGAGCCTACTTCTTTGCTATCCTTATCTCATTCTAGTAGTTCAGTTACTCTTCTAGGAGCTGCCTAGCATGGGCCAACCGGCCTACTGCAGTTATCCTCTCTTCTTATGTTCTTATAATGAAAGTTCATTGTTGCACTTACAATCCGATACCATATACTGAATGCACGGCCACATAGAGTAATATGCCACACGTTGAATCTGATGCTGAGCTTAGAATTCAGTTCCATACATTTAGTTCGATACCATACGAGTTGTTAGAATACGATGCGGCTCTAAGAATATGATACTGTACTAACACCGATGCCACACTTCCATAGTAATTCCTCTGGTACGAAGACGTCTGTTATTATTTCGTACTACCCCCACAATGAATTTAATTTACTGATCAACTCTTGTAATGGAGTTGTGTGTGTGTGTGTGTGTGTGTGTGTGTGTGTGTGTGTGTGTGTGTGTGTGTGTGTGTGTGTGTGTTTCATATACAAAAATATGATGAACGTGGGAACCATTACAAATGAGGTGTTGTCTTTATCAGTGACGTTTACACTCAGGCATCGGGACATACGATGGCAACCCACCATAAATTCAGGTATAGTTGGCTTGATTTTCTCCATCGTGTATATAACCGTCCGGAGTTAGTGAATATACGACATGTTTCATTATCGCAATGGACTTAGAGATTTTTTTTTTTTTTTAAGTTCTGACGGTGTAGCCCCAAGTCCTTCACACGCAGAGGTCTTCTGTAAGATTTAAAAAAAAATATTCGACGTCGTAATGAAGAGGCTAAGGCATACGGGCAATGGTTAGGTCTGTTTCCTCTCAGGCTATCCCAGTCCTCCCACCTTCGTCAAACTCATCTATTTCCCACAAGCCTCACCTTCTCCCCAGACCTCCCGTACGGCCCTGACCTTCCCCATAATTAACCCTCTCCTCACCTTTCTCTTCTCATCCTCCTTCACTCCCCTCACATTCCTCTTCTCATCCTCTTTCACTCCCCTCACCTTCCCAACCCTAGTCCTTCCCTTACCCTCCCTAACTCTAACCGTTCCCTTACCTCATCCAACCCTAGTCCTTCCCTTACCCTCGCTAACTCTAACCCTTCCCTTACCTCAACCAACCCAAATCCTACCTGACCCCCTCACCTTCCCAAAGCCCCACCTTCTCCCAGACAGTGTGAAAGCCCCTGTGCGACTTGTTAAGGCTGTCAAGTGCTCCAGTGTAAGCTCTTGTGGGGGTCTTTGTTTGATAATTTTCATTACTGTTTCACATTTACGATTACACGCCTTGGCTATGGTACTGCAATACTGTTATTTGTAGTTGGGGAGGCCACTGCAGCACCCTAGCGAATACTCGTATCGTTATACCAGACCTGAATGAGAGGACAGTCGGATGTTTTTAATATTGTCGAAATGGTGAGGCGAGGTGTGAAGGTTCGTGGCACGAAGGAATAGGGTATCTTAAGGAACACATCTGCACACACACATACTCACAGTATGCAACAATTATCTCTTCCATTGCGACACAAAACATCCTCTGCTTTACAACTGTACTTTATCTCTAATCTCTTTTTGGTTTCACCTTCTTGACCAAATCACTCTTATTACTAACCTTCCCAAAAATATGAAGGGAGGAGAAGGAAGAGGTGGATGAATGAACACAGCAAAAACTAGAGGGACATGCAATGGAGCGCATCTCTCCGACAAGGGCAACGTAATTTCCAAACTACTCTTCATAATGGGTTAGGTTTTCTCATCAATGATTAGGGTTTCGCAAAATTTTTTTTTTCCGGATCCAGAAACTGTAATACGATCCGGATCGGTCCCAAAAGTTAATCGATAGTTCACTGGGACATGGGATATGCAACCACCAAATTTGGTCCAAATCTCTCTTTAAGTTTTTGAGCAATCCTGCTGACAAAGACACAAACAAACAGGGGGAAACGATACTCTCCGTGTCGGAGGGAAAAAGAACAATGGAAGAACAAGAATGGAATGGAGGTATATATAGTAAGGAAAGAATGAGATAAGATGAAGGTAAGGTAAGGGAATGAAGTCAGGAATGAAATAGGAGGAACAGAAATGGAGACAAAAATGAAGGAAGGAGAGGTGGAAGTGGAGAAGGAGGGAGAAACGAAAGGGCACTGGGACAAGCAAGAGGAACAGAAGACTGGGATGGGAGTTAAGAGAAACTTTATAAAGTGAAGAAAGAAGAAGAGGGTGAAGAAGGAAAGAGAAACAGGTGGAGGAGGATGAAGGGAGAAACAGAAAACTCTATGAATCTGTCTACTGACATTTCTCTACCAACCATTACCTATCTATTTATCTGTTATTATTTTGGCGTATCTATCTATTCAGCTCCTGTATACTGTATATTTATCAATTTCTCTACCTACCTACCGGTGCAGGAGTAGACTGTAGCACCAGTCGAGCAGGGCAGTACTCCCAAGGTGGATGAAAAGCTGATGACAGGGAGAGCTGGAGCTCCCGTTTCATCAGCCCTCGGGACTAGGTCCCGACCATCCCCCTTTGCTGAACTTTTTCAGTGTCTCAGTAACACAGAGAGTAGACCAGCATGCTCTCCAATACAAGTTTCTCCAACTATCAACACCAAACTACATGCACAGTACAGACCACACTTCCTTTTCAAAATTTTCAAAAAAATGGCGTCGAATAACATAGCCTCGGAGTCCCCGGGGGGGGGGGACCATAAATGCCCCCACCTTCAGCCCCTCTCCCGGTGACGACTCGAGGTGCCTGGAAACACTGTCTGACTCTCTTCTTCTTTATTTCTGCAACATTCGTGGCCTTTCCTCTAACTTTCGCTCTGTTGAGCACCACCTCTCCTTCTCTAAACCTCACCTTCTTTTCCAGACAGAGACTCAGCTGTCTGAGGCAACTGACAGCAAACCCTTTTCTGTATCCTCCTACTTTCTCTATACTCATTTCAAAGCCAAAGGTGGCTGTTATGTATATATACGCAACAACTTATCTTGCTCTCGTGTTCCTAAACTCGATTCTTCTGAATTCTCTACACTCTGGCTTCGGCTTTCCTGTCATTCTCTGACTAAATATATCTGTGCTGTTTACTTATCTCCTAATTCCACTGACTATCAAAAATTCTTTGACTATCTTACTTCTATGATGGAACACAATCTATCCATTTCTCCTTTCTCTGTAATCTCCATTCTTGGAGATTTCAATGTTCACCACCACCTTTGGCTCTCCTCTCGTTTCACTGATCCACCTTGTGAACAAGCCTATACCTTTTCTATCCTTAATGACCAAGAGCAACTTGTACAGCACCGTACCCGTATACCTGACCACCTTGGAGAGAGCTCCAACATACTTGATCTCTTCCTTACAACTAATCCTTCTGCTTACACTGTTAATCTTTTCTCTCTGTTGGGCTCCTCCGATCACAACTTTATCACCTTAACCTGTCCTATTGCTCCGGTATGGCCTGCGGACCCTCCAAAAAAACGTCGTCTCTGGCACTTTGGAGCTGCGGATTGGGAGGCCCTTAGGCAGTACTTCTTTGATTTTCCCTGGAATGATTATTGCTTCCATGGCCGGGAGCCATCTGGGTGTGCCTTGCGCATTACGGAGGTTATTCCCTCGGGCATGGAAGCATACATTCTTTTCTCATATCCTTTGACTAATGCACGAAAGCCTTGGTTTAATCACGCTTGTTCTAATGGTGTACACAAAGGAGAGGTCCTATAAAAGGTACCGGAGCCAACCCACCCCTGAATCACATCTTTTATACATTTCTGCCCGGAATCGTGCTAAGTCTGTTCTTCACTCTGCTAAAAATAATTTCATCCGTACAAAATGCTCTCAGCTCTCTAACTCGAACTCTTCCCGCTCCTTCTGGCACCTTGCCAAAAACCTTTCTGACAACTTTACCTCATCATCCTGTCCTCCTCTTTTCTACTCCAATGGTTCTGTAGCTATTTCTTCTACTGATAAAGCAGATCTCTTCGCTCAGACTTTCTCCTCCAATTCCACCTTAGACGATTCTGGTGCTGTTCCTCCATCACTTCCCCCCTCTGACTTCCTCATGGCTAACATTAAAATTTCTTCAGCTGATGTATTTTCTGCCATTGCTGGCCTCAGTACTAATAAGGCATATGGGCCTGATGGAGCCCCTCCTGTTGTTCTCAAGAACTGTGCTTCTGTGCTTACACACTGCCTAGGCAAACTCTTTCGCCTTTGTCTGTCAACTTGTACCTCTCCTTCTTGCTAGAAGTTTGCTCACATTCAGCCAGTCCCAGAGAAGGGTGACCATTCCCAGCCCTCTAACTATCGTCCAATTGCTTTAACATCCTGTATCTCAAAAGTTTTTGAGTCTATTCTTAATAGAAAAATTTTAAAGCATCTTTCCTATCACAACCTTCTTTCTGATCGTAAGTATGGGTTCCGTCAGGGACGCTCCACAGGCGATCTTCTCACCTACCTTTCAGACTCCTGGTCATCCTCATTTCGGGACTTTGGCGAAAGCTTTGTCATTGCACTTGACATGTCAAAGGCTTTCGATCGAGTCTGGCATAAATCTTTAATTTCCAAACTGCCCTCTTACGGTTTCTATCCTTCTATCTGTGCCTTCATCTCCAGCTTCCTTTCTGGTCGTTCTATAGCCGTTGTTGTAGACGGCCGTTGTTCTTCTTCTAGATCTATCAACAGTGGTGTTCCTCAGGGCTCTGTCGTATCACCAACTCTCTTCCTTTTATTCATCAATGACCTTCTAAGCTGTACATCTAATCCTATCCACTCATACGCTGATAACTCCACCCTTCACCTTTCCATTCGATTCCCACAACGTCCATCTCAGCAGTTACTTCAACAGGCAAGGGATGAGGCTATGGCACACCTAATGTCTGACTTGGCTCGTATCTCTGACTGGGGTAAAAATAATCTGGTTGTTTTTAATGCATCAAAGACTCAGTTTTTGCACCTATCAACCCGACAAAATCTTCCACAGGTATACCCACTTATGTTTAATAATATTCAGCTTAATCCTGCATCATCATTGAACATGCTTGGGGTTTCATTTGCTCGGGACTTGTCTTGGAAAGATCATATTACATCTCTTGTAAAATCTGCTTCCAAGCGATTGGGTGTGCTAAGCCGACTCCGTTCCTTCTTTGCCCCTGCACAATTGTTGACTTTATACACGGGTTTTATCCGCCCCTGTGTGGAGTACAACTCTCATGTGTGGGGAGGCTCCCCACATACAGCTCTTCTCAATAGGGTGGAGTCAAAGGCTTTCGTCTCATTAACTCTCTCCCTCTTACTGACTCCCTTCAACCTCTGTCTCTTCGCCGCAGTGTTGCATCTTTATCTCTTTTCTATCGCTACATCAATGGTCACTGTTCCTCTGAACTGTCTGCATGCATTCCTCCACTTCTACGACGGGCAAGTAGCACTCGTCTAGCAGCAAACTCTCACACCTTTTCTGTCCAACTCTCTAATGCAAGAGTTAACCGTTACTCCCAGTCCTTCATTTATGCAACAGGTCAACTCTGGAACTGTCTCTCTCTGTCTGTATTTCCTGCTTCCTATGATCTCCAGTCTTTCAAATGCAGTGTGTCCAGGCATCTCGAAATGAATGGATCTTGAATTTGGCTCTCTCTTGTATTTTGTTTTTCTCTTGGAGGGAACAGTTTTGCATGCTCATTGCCTTTGGTTCCTTCTTCCTCACATAGAAAAAAAAAATCTATCTATTTGTCTAATGAATCAATGTATACATCAGTACCTACTACCCATATGTATCTGTCTACCTACCTACCGACTTATCAATTTCTCTATATGTGTACCTATATCTCTGTTTTCTCGGTATATCTATCTATCTACCTAACTATATTATAGCCTGCCATTTTTTTATCATATTAAGCAACATAAAATCAGCTTACCATAATTATAATATCCAACTTAACCTTTCATCATTTTCGGCACAAATGGTTGGACTTATTTGTTTAGTGCTTCACTCAGGACCAAACACACTCACATAAACTCCAACACCACCACGTCAACTAATTCAGGTCTTCACACTGTGGTGGAGGTCATTCTGTATCGGCTCCGTTTCTTTCTTCTACCTTTTTCTTTCCTTCTTTTTTCTAAACAGTGTTCAGTTTGGTGCTATGCCTTCATTTCTTCACTAATTAATTCGAACTTGGTACTCTCGTTCCCTGGGCTAATACCCCACGACACCTTTCTAAATTTTTGGATTTATAAAAGGCTGTATGGGGTCAAAAGGTCATGCCATACAGACACACAAATTAGTGAAATATGCCAACAAGAACCCTTGGTGTTTGCCATTTCGCTAAGAGGGGTGAGGACAATCGCCGTTCTGAGTGCTAGAGATTTTTTTGTTGAGGCCATCCTGCCTTTCTTTGGAAATGGTGAGTTTTTTTTTTTTTTTCATTTTTATTGACGACATTATTGAGAAAGAAAGAGAGAGAGAGAGAGAGAGAGAGAGAGAGAGAGAGAGAGAGAGAGAGAGAGAGAGAGAGAGAGAGAGAGAGAGAGAGACCTCTGAGTGAAGTGGTCAAAGGCAAATGTCGGTAGCTCCCTACTGTACACATTTATTTAGTTTCTACCTCTCCCTTAAACATGAGGAGGTATTCATCTTGGGAAGGCGTATGAAAATTTTTATAAATATCTTTCAGTAAAGTAACGTCCTTTTTTGTTCATGCACAGCCAAGCAATTTATATCAGTTTGGGCAGGGCACCTTGGACGAATGGGGATAATTTCTAACGGTTGAGTTAGACGGAGAAGAAACTTAGGAAATACTATATAAAACTTTTAAGCAGCCATCATCCAGATCATCATCATCAGCCTGTATCCGCCGCCGTACAACAAACATTTCCCCCAACTTTCTCTTCTCCAACTTATTAAGCTGCAAGTCTTCTCTGTCACAAGCCGGACTGTTTAATCCTGAGGTTGCAATGGGTTATATTCAACAAAATAAAATGAAGTTACGTTAGCTTGAATAAAATGCAATGTTCGTATTTTGGGTCATAAAATTTACCCTCATTCATATGCAATGACCTGTCATTCTTCATTATTGATGTTACCAGACGATTTTGTTTTCAGATCGAAAGAACTTATATTTACAGGTTACAAAGCAATATCTATATCTTTTACAGTTCCTCGTGTCTCACCCTACGCCGCGAAACATTTCCTGGTGTTAAAAGAGTAAAATAATAAAGACGTCACCGGACTGAAGGGAGTAACAAAGTTTATTTCTAACGTTTTCATTGTGGTAGGTTTCTCTTGAGCAGAGGATAATCGCAAGAGGAAAACCGAAATAAAGTCCGAAGCTCGTATTTAGCGGCAAAAGAGCAGGATTTCATTCCATACCTGTGAGGCTCTGTTCCTACAACTTCCTCCTTTTCATTATCTGAGTCCCTACTCACCTACAGCGTAGTGTCCATCTGCTATCTCATCTACGAACTGCATTACCTGCCCGAGTTTTGTGGGTATTAAAATTGTCTTTAAATGCAACTATTAACAGACTAACAAAAATAAGCTATAGCACTGTTCGAGTTTGCCTATATGCTTAAACTGTAGTGTAATGTATTATTGGAATGTTGGAGTTTGTCAGTTTTATCGGTGAGTGGACACCCCAAAAAAAGGGGGGGGGGGATGACCGTTTGTTTAGAGCCCCTGATTACAAAAATTATAGAGTTGAAATATCATAGCGTTAGCAGTAGAGGCACTGTGAGTGGATAGCAGTGAAAAAAGAGGGAGGGGAGAGGAGTGAGGAGGAGTGAGAAGTTTATTTATAGACACTGATTAGAAAAACGAAAGTATTATATTATGGCGTTAGCAATAGTTGCATGACTTGCGGAGATTATATCTAACCCCTGCAATTAGAAGGGTCTTTTCTAAGCCTAATATGATCGTGTCCTTGTAGCCAGAATAAAGTAAACAAGTGGGTTCGTTGACCGAATACCTGAGCAATCTTCGTATACCTGTCTGCCTCTGTACCTCTCAGCTGGTACAACGTCAAGCGGAAGAATCATCGCAAGAGAAACACAGTGACTATAATTTGTTGCGTAAATTAGTACGGGAAAATTTAGCATAACTATCAATTTAAACCACTTCCGGTTCATTCAAGAACTTCTCAGACAGAAATAGGTGATTACAAACAAGAGCAAACGCAGATGCGATTATTAACCTAAATCTTGTCTGTCTTGCAAAATTATTAATAATAAAGACACGATTGCACTGATACTCACACCCCTTACCTGACCATCAGGTAACAACTCACCTGTAACGAAAGAGGAAAACATTAGCAATCATAAAGTACTTAATCACCATTATAAGAAATAATAATGTAATAAAATAATAATAAAAACAATAATAACAGTATTACTACTACTACTACTACTACTACTGCTACTACTACTGCTACTACTACTATTACTACTACTACTACTACTACTAATAATAATAATAATAATAATAATAGAATACCAATGTTTTCTAATATTAGTAATGTCGATACTCATCATTCAAATTTCTTACACAAATATTTTCACTTAAAACGCTTAATCTACTCTACAGCATGAAATGAAAAAAAAAAAAATCCTAAAGAAAGCACGCACGCACGCTCACTCTCTCTCTCTCTCTCTCTCTCTCTCTCTCTCTCACACACACACACACACACACACACACACCTCCTAACCTCAACGGATAAACTGCAACTTTCAAAATATTTAAGACATTCAGTATCGGAGTCCATTTAACATTATCGACACTTTATTAACTGGGTATTATAAAGTAAATATAAACTTACTAAAAACTTAACAACAAACCAGGCGAACTACCCAATATGTTTTCTTAGGTAATTTATTATGGGGCTGTAAGGAAAGGTCGAGGGCACATACGGTGGTTTGATGGTTTTTAATTTGCATAGAACACTCACATTGGCCAAGTTTACGGGCATGCCAAGGCTTATTACTTTCTCATCCAGTCGCTTAGACGGAGTGTGATGACAACCAGATACGGACAACAGAAGGATGACGTCCTAATTCGCTCACTGACGTACGCTCATACTCACCAAGTGCATCTGCATGTTAGAAATCATTTATACCAATTCAGTCCAGGAATTTATGAGGAGCTGATGTCAAAGAGATTCTTGTGTACAGACTGGCAACAGACACCATCTCAGTCTGATTATTGAATTAAATTTACCCTGGTCGAAAATTTCTGCACGCCTAGTTTCATTATAATTAATTCATTTGTTTGAGAGGAGCTTCATAACAAACAGGCATGACGAATGGCCCCTACGGCAGAGTATCGTTCCCGGTTATTCGCTGGCCTGATACCAACAATAACTCGAACGCCTGTGTGACGGTGGAAAGGGCTTATTTTGGCAAGAGTTCTTTTTCATTCTAGAAATCTAGAGACTATGACCTTTGACCGTCGGCCTTCATGTTGGAACTTGACCTAGATATGAGACTTGGAGCAAACAATGCTGACACGATGAATGACACGTCTTAGTGCGGGTTTCCTTTACTGAGAGATGAAGATTCCCTCTTGCCGAGAGAGAATGGCTGTTACTTTGTAGAGACGTTCTGCTCACACATATGTTTCAGTAACATTGCTGTAAATCACTAGTTACCATCCTACAAAATGAGGTTTCCAAGGAAGGCAATCAAAAGTTGAGGCTCGAAAAGACAGAAAGCCATACCTGACGTTCCTACTGTCAGGCAGACAGAATGACACTCTAAAGTAACCTGAAACAGTATATACCTGCTATGCAGGTGGCAATTAAATACTAAGCAATATTATACGATGTATCTCCCCCCGGAAATCGTTCACAAACAACTTTCTTAATTTCGTGGGATATTAACTGATATCGGAGGTCAGGCACCGTCTTTCAGAAACAAATATCCAGTTGCCAGTTCATGATTAAAAACGTGCACCTGAATGGGCCAGGGTACACCAGAATGGCCCCTGGGTATGGCTGAAACAGGGCTGTTGTATGGATGACGGTGTGGCATGTTTATTTATCTATGCAGTGGCATCCTCTTTTGTATGATTAATTAAATGCCACTTTTCAAGACCTGTTACCAACATGCAGTGATTTACGTAATATAGCGGACTATAATTACGTTGGCTCCATTTTTGCGTGACAATCATCTACGGCGACCTCTTGTTCGATGAAAAGAGATCTGTTCAACAGAGAAATCTCAGAAGAAAACTAACTTAAGATGTTAAGAAAACTGGGTAGGAGGGAGTTAGGGGAAACTGGAGATGTTGAAAGAGGAGAAACACTTGGCCTGGGGGAGAATCTGGAAAGAACAGGAAGTGTAAAGACTGACATTGGGAGAACAACGAGGAAAGGAATGATAAAGACGGGAAAAATAAAAAGAAAGGCATTTGGAGTATTGAAAATGAGGAGAGAAAGATGCAAATGCAGGCATGATGGGAAGAACGGGAAGAAAAGGTGATGAGAGAAAAGGAGAGTTGGAAATAAAAGCAAGAAATATCAGATGAGTAAGAGAGTGGATGAGGAATTTGGAAGGAATTTGAGTGTAAAGTGGAGGGAATGTAAGAAAATGTTCTGGAAAGAGGTAAAGAGAGTTAGGCACGGTGCCAAAGAAGTTAGTTGGGGAGTGAAAGATAAAAATGGTAGATTACTAGTGGAGATGGGAGAAAAAGTGAGTAGATGGAGAGAACACTATAACGAATTCTTGAGCACAGAGAATGAAAGTAATGCGAGTATAAGTGATTGGGAATGGCTGGGAGAAGGAGGGATGTGAGAAGAGAGGAAGAAATCAGTAAGACGGAAGTAGTGGAAGCGATGAAGTTAAAATGGGGAAAACCCCAGGAACTGATCGAGTGTGTGGTGAAATGCTGAAGCATGGGGGAGAGATAGTAGTTGAATGGATGTGGAAGATGTGCAGATTGGCCTGGGAGGAAGGTAGAGTCCCGGATGATTAGAAGTTAGATATAATTATGCCCCTGTGAAAAGGAAAAGGTGGAAAAGAAGTATGTGGTAATCATAGGGGCATTTGTCTTCTTAATGTAATAGGAAAAGTATATGGCAGGATACTTCTGACAGAGTTAGGGAAATACAAAAGGAATTAGTTGGAGAAGAACAGGGAGGTTTTAGGAAGGGAAGAGGTTATGTAGATCAGATATTCATTCTTAGATCTTTATTGGAAATGTTTCTTTAGAAGGGAAAGAAGTTGTATGCGGCCTTCATGGATTTAGAGAAAGCATACGACAGGGTGGATAGACGAGGATTGTGGAAAGTATTAAAAATATGTGGAGTAGATGGGAAGTTGTTGAATGCCATGAAGAGTATGTATGAAGGTGCTAAGGCTGCAGTGCGTGTGGACAGTGAACTGAGTGAATTGTTCTATTTGAAGGTTGGACTGAAACAGGGATGTGTCATGTTTCCAGGGTTGTTCAATCTGTATATGGATGGGGTTATAAAAGGGATACAAGGTAGGGCAGTGGATGTAGGAGCAGCCCTAGTGAGAGGGGGCAGTGTTTGGAAACTCCCTGTACTGTTGATTGCAGATGATACTGTGTTGTTAAGTGAAGACAAAGGGGAGCTGCAAGGCTTGGTGGATGAATTTGGGAGAGTATATAAGAAACGGAATCTAAAGGTGAATGCAGGGAAGAGTAAAGTTATGGTCTTTGAGAGAGGTGAAGTCAGTAAATGTACAGTCAAAGACAAAAGCCGTGTCGCGGTTTGTCCGAAGATTAAATGCAACACATTGTGAAAGCTCTACCACTGTTATATGTTCGTGGTTGGCTGGCCTGACTTCGTCAAGCTTCATATCTGCTGCTCATGGTCTGCTGCTCATGGGATGACGGTAAGAATGAACCCATGAAATTCCGAAGCCTTTACATCGACTCACAAGAATTGCTGATTCCAAACTTCGTATGAGAGACGAAATGATAACGGTTAGGCGATGATCACCTGACGTTTCATCTTACATCTTACCACAAAACGTCTAGCAGACTTACTATACCATGGTATGGAGAGGACATGCATGCAACTAATAGGAATATGAGAGGTGGCATGATCTTTTCTTATTTATGGGAAACGAATCCTGAACAGAAAGCTCAAACATTTGGTATAGGCATAACCATAGAAAGGTGGATTAGGATTTCACGAGGAGGGCACAACGGAGTACCGTCATCGTTAAGGTCGTCCTCGTCTTACCACAACACTATAGGATCAGGAAATAATCACAACGATGGAAGCAGCACTTGCAAGCAGTGCTTATGCCGTAAGAAACGAAGTGCACCTAGAATGATGCACAGAAGCAGTTGTGCGTAGACTTCGGTCGTCTGGTTTATGTGTTCGACCTCGTCTGTGGGATTCAGTTTGCAGCCACTCTAAAAGAAAAATATATATATCATAACAGAATAACTCTGTTCTCATGTGTTGAATACTATAGTGAATTTTGTTTTACAACACTTAAATAATGTCCAAGGTCATACTTATCAATTCGATTAGCAAATTTACAGTTAACCCATCACGTCCCGACCACTTTCGCACCTCTGACACCCCCCAGTCCTGACCACTTTTGGAAAAAAATTTTTTTGGCTAAAACTTCCGCTTATGTTGAGAAACAAAGGAAAATCACAAAGAAAGTGCTTACCGTGGTCCGCAACTGGTCAGAACAGGTGAGATCACCCGCGCCAGGTATCGTATTCTATTATAGAGGTGTGAGGCGCTCACGTTTTCTATGGTAGGTAATTTTGGGAGAAATAAACAACACTTCTACATTTATTGAATTTGAACTAATAAACAATAAGAATAACAATATAATGAATTTCAATGACATATACATGAAAAATAAGCATTGTACCTTCGTGCGAGCATAGCGAGTTTGGTCCGATTGGTAAAACGCTATGTGCTAAGTTTCTTGTTTCAGTCAACATATCATTTTTTCTACTTGTATACTACTGTTTCAATGCCATTTTACCATTTTGTACTGTATGTAAATATTTTCAGCTGTTTTCATTCATTACGATGACATGTAGCATAAGTAGAGCGCACATATGAATACTCAGCGCACTCGCTACGACTCGTATTTCAACATACAACATTGTTTTATCACTTTCGCACTCGCTACGACTCGTATTTCAACATACAACATTGTTTTATCACTTTCATAATATTTTCTTCTTTACATTGAACCTTTCCTCCACCACTATAAACGTTTTCAATTATTTATATTCATTACGAGGGCATTTAACGAAATGCTAGTGCATAATCTCGTAGCAAGCACACTCTCTAACACTCGTGTTTCCACTTTTACTTTATTTCTTCAATCTCAATATACTTTACCACTTACATTGCACCCATTTACACCCTATTCTGCACTATACATATTTACTGACATTATTTATTCTAGTGAGTGTCAGATTATCGCATGAAAATACCCTCGCAATGAATGTTTCGACCAACATAATACTCATACACTTACATACTAATATTCCACTTATATTACACCCGTGTTCACTTGTAGACTCCTATTTTCATATTTACGGGCCTTATTTATTCCACTGAGCGTCTGAATATCGCATCAAAATACCCTTGCAAGGTATGTTTCCACTTAGATAATATTCATACACTTACATAATAATTTTCCACTTATATTACACCCGTTTTCACTTCCATAATACTAATTACAGATCTACGGGCCTTATAATTACACTGAGCGTCTGTTTGTCGCATTTATTTCAGAGTATCAGCGTCCTATCGCATTCACACCTTATCAGAAGTGCAGGAGCGTGTGAAACTCACTGAAACATGGGTGAATACACAGACCCACGTCACACTGAACGCACTCGTAGCGGGTGTCCTTTCTCTGAGTGGTGGGTCTCACGCGGGAATTGCTACACACGTGACACCTGCATTGGTGCCTAGGTCTATTTGCTTGGGGAGGTATGGGAGTGTGGAAATGGCGGGCGGATAATCTCAGGGGAGGGTGAGCACCTGGGGCTGTGCGGTTGCGGTGTTGGGGCCTTCCAACCGCATATCTTGCAACAATCTCTCGTGTCAGCTCCCTCACAAACCCTTCAATGGTTTCCTGAACTCCTGTTGTCATGGCGTGAAGGTGGTGGCAATTCAGGGCAGTAATATCAAGCAGGTGAAAGAATAGTTTTTTGTACCACTTCATCGTGGTCCTGGCACATTCAACAGTGGATATCATGGAGTCTGACTGGTCCACCAGGCGCATATTGATATTATAATCAAGCACACACTCAGGTTTCCATACGTGGCGCCTGTTCTCGTTCCGATAATCTACCGACTTTGTACGGTGCATCAAGGGGTGGTGAACCATGGACAAGTGGCGGACTTTTCTATTGTGGTTCCACACTGTTGCAAGAATATTGTTTGCCTGGTAGAAGACAACCTCATTCCTGTCAAGTTTCCGCCCCACCGTGACCATGTGACGCCGGTTCACCTTGACGGTCCCACATATCCACGTGTCATGCCTGTGTAGATATTGAGCGAGAAGAGCGCTAGTGTACCAATTGTCAAGGTAAAGGACGTGATTACGATGAAGATAGTCTTCTATCATTGTCTTTACCACTGCTCCCGACAGACCAATACTCTGATCTTCTATTATGTCTGTCCGTGCACTGGTATATAAGACAAAGTCTTGCACATACCCAGTCCTGCCGTCACACATAACAAAGATCTTGAACCCAAAACGGTGCCTTTTGCTGGGTATGTACTGCCGAAATGAAATATTGCCTCTCCACAACACGAGACTCTCGTCTATGACGAGGTCTCTATAGGGATAAAATGAGGAACGGAATGTCTGCTTTAGGTGATCAAAAACCAACCTAATTCACCTCATCTTATTTGTGTCATTGGCATTTGCAGGATCATCAGCATCATAGAAATGGAGGTGGCTTAGAATTTGCTGAAACCGATTACGGCTCATTACTTGGCCAAATATTGGTGTAAGCATAATAGGGTCCCTTGTCCAGTATGCAGGAATTCGGTTCTTTCGTACAATACCCATCAAAAGTACCAAGGCCAAAAACAAAAACATTTCTGCAAGGGAGACTGGGTAATCATAGAGGATAGAATGCCTGCTCCTTGTGCCCTGTCTTTCACTCTCACGCCGCTGGCTGTTAGCGAACCGGTTTGTTTGATCCACTATTTCCTCCACAAAAGCCTCACTGAAGAAAAGGTGGAAAAAATCCAGCCTGGTTGAATTAGTGTGAATACCGGGAGCAATGCATCCAGCACGCCCCTGCTCAGTGAATGGGTGAATGAGGGGAGTAAAATCACTCCCATCCTCCAAATTCCAAGACACAAAATCCTTGTCCTAATCATCCCCATCCTCGCCTTCATCAGGGTGGGGAGGAGATGATGGTGGGGGAGGTTGGGGAGGAGGAGTGCATAGGGCTTCCCGACTCGCACTCCTCTTCCCTCTGCCTTTACCCTTCCCCTTTCCCTTACCCTTACGGCCTTGGGGAACATCAGGGGGCTGTGGGGAGGAAGCCCAGGAATATTGGGGAGCATAAGACGTGCTGGGGAGTGGCTCCTCCTCATCTCCCTGCTCCATCACCACACCACGTGATTCACCACCCACCCTCACTGCCCCAAGTGATATGCCCCGCCGCCTCACACCACCATGTGACTCACTCCCACCACTCTCACTTTCCACACTCCTCCCAACACTTTCCCATTCACTCCCCACTCCCACAACGCCACTTCCGCCATCCCCAAACAGAACACTAGGCCCATACCTGTTAGAACGATGTGGTGTGCTCTCTGGGCCGCGATGAGTAATAACCTCACGGCCGTACCACGTGGCAGCACGTCCCACGGTTATGTCCTCGTCCTCGTCCTCGTCCTTGAAATCGGGCTCCACGTCACGTAGGGGCTGGCTAGAGGATCTTGCACGTTGTTTTTGTGCAGCCTGACCCTCTCCTGTAGCACGATAAGTCACATAGCACCGCTTCCTGGGGGACGGGACTTCCTCACCACTGCTGCTGCTTTCCACATCCCCTGGTTGGACATAATCTTTGTCCATCTCCTCATCATCAAGTGGTGAATCACTATCGCCAGTAAAGGCATCCAGGGCGGCTTGAATTTCCTCCTCCGAGAGACCTCTATACGCCATGTCTGAGCAGGACCGTTGCTAACAGGTGAGTGACCGAGCCGCAGGTGAGCACGGGTCGCGAGGGGTCGCCGAGTGCCCCCGCCTGGTGGCAGGTAGGGGAAGGTCGTGCGATGCTACGTACCAAAAATCTCGTGCAAATTTTTAAAATTGCGGAAATTATGCAACTTGCAATTGCAAAACGTACCAGTACGTCAACAGGACTGGCAAATGCAAGATGTTGCAACGTATCCATACTAAATATCCATACTAAATAAAAACAGCAGTCAGAAAGATTTAATAACTATGTTGATTAGTTTTAGTAAGTTACAAATATATATATATATATATATATATATATATATATGCTGGCATCCACAGGCTGGTCACCTGGAGCAAATGGCAACTCAAGTCAGTGCTACCAACCGATCGTTCGACACAAAGCAGACCACTCCAAAACAATAGTCTTTCAGCAGATGTTTTCACCAAATTTCACAACACGACTTTTGTCTTTGACTGTACAGTGAGGTTGCATGATGGGGAAATGGAAAATGTGAGTGTGTTTAAGTGCTTGGGTATTCTGATGAGTAAGGATGGAAGTTTAGAGGGTGAAGTACTTGAAAGGGTACAGCAGGAATGAAAGGTTGCTAGTTCTTTGAGAGCAGACACAAGAAACAGGGAAGTGAGCATAGAGTGAAAAAGTTACTACATGACAGTATTGTGATACCAACTCTAAAGTACTGAAGTGAAGCTTGGACCTTGCTAGAGGGACAGAAGTGAAGAGTGAGAGCTGTGGAAATGAGTTATTTTAGAGGAGCATATGGAGTCACATGAAGAGACACTGACAAATGAGGAAGTGAAGGATCACTGTGGTGTGGATGTCCATGACAGTATTGTGATACCAACTCTAATGTATGGAAGTGAAGCTTGGACCTAGCTGGACAGACAGAAGTGAAGAGTGAGAGCTGTGGAAATGAGTTATTTGAGAGGAGCATGTGGAGTCACATGGAGAGACACTGACAAATGAGGAAGTGAAGGATCCTTGTGGTGTGGATGTGGATGTGACAGGAAGCGTTAGGAAAAACACATTATGGTGGTTTGGCCATGTGGAGAGGATGGAGAGTGAGAGACTAACGAGGATAGTGTATGTGGGTGAGGTGGGAGGGGGGGAGGTCAAGGATGAGATGGAGGGATGGAGTGGAGAGGTATATGAGAGATGGGGGTGTGAATTGGGAGCAGGGCAGTGAAATGGAGGGGGAGAGGGCGACATGGAGGCGATTTGTTTTTGGCCACCCCTTACGGGATTGAGGCGTCTGGCAATAGACAGCTAAATAGAAATATTAGACAAATGACATCTATGATAGCTGCACCCACCTCAACCTGACGCATCACATCAACTGAGCCAGAAGGCGACCTTTGTCTTTGGACATACGCACCTCAGACATAACCCAGAGTCGTAACACATGCACCTTAGACACAGCCCGGTGGTTAAGGTGGGCAGCAAAAACTGATGAATTTGAAAATGTGACATTCATAAAACTCTACGGTGGCAGCTTGCTAGAATTCATCCTTCAAAATTAACTGACTCGGAAAGACATAGTGAGGGAGACACTCAGGATTTGCCCCCCCCCTCCCTGTGTGTGTGTGTGTGTGTGTGTGTGTGTGTGTGTGTGTGTGTGTGTGTGTGTGTGTGTGTGTGTGTGCACATACGTGCACCTGTCTGTGTATGCATACTGTATGTGTATGCATGTATGTGCATTATGTGTGTGTATGTGTACGCCACTGCGTGCGTGTTAATGTGTGAGTATAAACAAGGCAATAACTAACTTCCGGCCAACTCGGCTGCCAAGCGAGCCAGTAATTAGGACAAACTAATCACACACACACACACACACACACACACACACACACACACACACACCAGTTACGAAAAGAGTAGTTGGAAATGGTATGACAAAATGAAATGTTGTTTTTAACAGGCCATGTGTAGCCGTTTCAAAAGCGGCCATTGTTATGCTGAATAAAACAGCCTGGCGATAAAGATAATATAATAGCTAAGAATTATATCGTCGGATGGAGAAACGCTTCAGTCCAGGGACGTCATTTGTAGTTATCTTTTGCTGCTACCAGATGATTTTATTCAGTTTACAATAGCACTCAATTAGTAGAGGTTATTGACAGCTATTTCCTATATCCAATTCTGTCCCTCCGAAAATATCTTCTGAGTCGAACTATATTGTCTGTTGGCATCATTAAACACACACACACACACACACACACACACACACACACACACACACACACACACACACACACACACACACACACACACACACACACACACACACACACACACACACAAATACGTCCTTGGTCTGAAGAGGATAATATCGTAAGACTTGTGATTGTCTTCGCTACAAATAAGTTACGTCTGTTGTATACTTCGGTCTTCATTTAGCGACTAGCCCCTTGAATACGATAAGGTACATTTAATTAATACTTCCTACTACCAGACAATTGTGGTCAAGGAGACGCGTCTTGGAGTGCATTGTTTAATGAACACGAAGTCTTACCCCCCCCCCTCAGTTCAAAAAGCCCCTACTAAGCTGAATCAGACCCACTGCTGGAGAGGGACGCCTTCATGTTATGACGTAGATATAACTGGGCGGTTCAACTGCATGGTTATACAAACGACCCTCAGCTACTTCTATGTCCCCCCAATAGATAATGGTGAACTGCGGGAGGACAACATAAGTCTGTAGTCTACCGGCTCCACGTATCAGACTAACGTAGGTCTACAGCCGTGACTGCTACATCCCACACCAACAGACATTTTGTCTCACCCACATACATTTTCTGGCTAACACCCTAATACATTTTTTCCCGACATCTACACATTATACGAGTATTACGGACACCTATACCCACATAAACTGTTTGCCCAACCCAAGGGCCAACACCCATATCCACATACATTCTTTCCCAACACCACACAACAAGCAATCTCCCCTTCACAACAATTTCCCTTATCCAACTCATAGACAGGCACCTGACAATCGTATCTCCTCTACCTCCTCCTCTTCATGTCTCCACTCATCACTGGAACTCGCTCTCCTTTGTGGGGCTTCAAGGTCTGCCTGTAACTGAGTCACTGAGAATGCCTGGGAATTTGTTGTCTGGGGATCACAAGCCAGATTTAGCTTTAATGCATGATGGCGGTGGTTGGTTACTGACCATGCGCTGCCCTGTTCCTGTTTAGGATTCTTACCAAATGTGTTGGTGGAAAATAGAAAGAGGAGGAGGAGGATAGCGATGACGAAGACGATGATGATCATGATAGTGATGCCGGTGAAGCTACATTTACACTCTGAGACGTGTCTGAGATACAAATATGAATATGTAAGGACCTATCTAAAATAGAAGGTAACTGACAAGTCCATATGCCTGAATAAAACTAGTGACTCTGACTCTCGTTCACACATAAACACACATAAATCAGCTGTAAAATACTGTTTGATGAGAAAGGTTTTGTGTATTGACTGTATCAGCTCTTCTCTAAATGAACATACAAAAACAACGAAAAAAGTATGTGGCAGCAGCGTGACCTTTTACGCAAAAGAGAAACTCGTGGAGCCACCCAACTCGGTAGGGAATGAGTTGACACTTGAGGATGGTGAGAAACATGCTATATTGTAGTGATAGACACTGAATTCTGGAGTTTGACACTACCAGATGATCAGCTAGCAAACTGGGTTCTCACACTAAGCATTTCCAAAAACTGATACTGGGAGTTTTTTTTTTGCCAGTTGTCTGTAAAATGAACTCTTCGCGTTGTATCATTTTTTTTTCAAGTTGTTTTCTGGAAAAGTACATTTTTCTTCCTACTTCCTCAGAAATATCTCCACGAATATGGCTGTCGTCATACCATACTTCTTTAATCTAATATCCGACACATTATATATGCATACATAATCCAGTTAAAAAGTTTTTCATTTTTTTGGTCCACGATATCTAGGTGTAGGGAAATCAGTTAAAGGTGCCAAACAAATAACAGACCTACTAGAACCTGTAACTGACTAGAAAAAAAAAAATCTGAACAACAGAGGGCAGGCAGTTGGGGCTCATTATCACCCGCCTAGCAATGTGATAATGTAAGCTCCTGTGTGTGTGTGTGTGTGTGTGTGTGTGTGTGTGTGTGTGTGTGTGTGTGTGTGTGTGTTGCCAAAACATATACAAACTTTGTTGGCATCCTTGGATATGTGGCTCGAGCTGATTAGAGTTTGGCGATGCTGGGATGATATGCCTTCATTTACGTTTTCTAAAAGTGCAAATTCCCTAGACCATTTTATGCACACTCTTATTGACTAGGAATGTCTATGACCTTCGCCTTAAGGGATTTCCCCCAACTAATCATATATAATAAGGCACAGAAAGACTTCCTCATGTAGGATTTCTATCACCTTCTTATTACGAGAATTCCCCTGGCTACTAGATAGTGGGCCACACAAAGGCTTACTCACTGGCGATTATGCATTCCTAATCTAACAGTAAAGCCCAGTCACAGACTATAATAAAACACTGGGAGAAATAAAAATCCTATACGGTAATTTATACCTCCAAGCTTTAAAAATACATTTGTTTAGTGATGTGACCGGTGGCAAAGATGGTGTGTGATGATACAAGTAATAGTTTAAGACAGTGAGTGGTGATGGTATGGGTGACAAAGATGGTGTGTGGTGATACAAGTGATAATAGTTAAAGACCGTGAATGATGATGTTATGGGTGACAGATGGTGTGTGATGATACAACTGGTAATAGTTAAAAACGGTGAGTGGTGACGTGATTGGTGACAATGATGGCGTGCGGTGATACAAGTGGTGATAGTTAAAGACAGTGAGTGTGATGTGACTGGTGACAAAGATGGTGTGTGGTGATACAAGTGATGATAGTTAATCAAGCCACTACTAGGTGAATTACACAAATTTTAGAGCGACCTTCAGTAGTATATTGTTTAACGAAATTTTTATCTCATACCTTTACAAATAAAGAAAGTCCCAACTGAATAAAAGTGTTTGGTGGAAGAAAGAAAAAAAAAAACAGAAAATACCTACTCTCATTAAAGGGAAAACAATATATATGATAAAAATTAATATCAGATCCTTCCCGAAAACATGAAGTGTTAGAATGTGTCGAACATATACACTTCATATATATATATCCAGATTTTCGAAACGGTTTTCCTTTCAAAGGAAAGTGACGAAGTACCTGGCTAAATTCACTGTCCTTTCTCCCTCCCTGACTCATTCTCAACTTTTTCGTTCCGCTCTCTGCCTAACTTTCCCTTCCCATCTCTCTCTCTCTCTCTCTCTCTCCGTTGCGGACGGGTTTGATTTTGTAGTATCCAAAAACAACAGCAGACATAATACTGTACAGATAGAAATGAATACCTGGAAATGAATGAAAAAAATATGAAAACAATATCTGACAAAGTAATCGATAATCCTCAGAATACAGTAAGGAAGTTTGTAGTACCACTGTAGCCAGACCATAGAAAACACCATACTGAAGGAGTTTGGTTGTTTGGGAATGAGTGATGAAAGAAAGAAAGGAGGTAAGTTGGTGTGTATGATGATGAGAGAACAGAATACAGACGGGGATTCGATGAGGCTGCTACTCCTGGTGTTTATGAAAAGGGTGGAGGATGTTATCTGTGGTCTTTTGGGGGCGGAAGAGGAGGGGAGAGTGGAGATGGGGGAAGAGAGGAGTGTGGAGATGGGAGAGAAAGGGAGAGTGGAAGTGGAGGAGGAAAGGAGAGTGGAGATGGGGGAGGAAGGGAGAGAGGAGATGGAGAGGAGGGAAGCGTGGAGATGGGGGAGGAGGGGAGAGTGGAAATGGGGGAGGAATGAAGAGTGGAGGTGGGGGAGGAGGGGAGGGTGGAGATGGGGAGGAGATGCGAAGGTAAAGTGGGTCATGGGAATAAGGGATGAAGGACACGGAGAAGGAAAGCGGGAATGCGTAGGGTTTGGGCGGTGGGGTGTCAGGGGAGCGTTTGTTGAGAGAAGCACAAAAATGTTAGGAAGCATTTTTATTAGTTGTTGAAATTATTGTAGGCACCGTTAATCTCGCTGGCACAGCAAATTTAGCACTGCCGTTTCCTCATCGATATATTTTGATTAATACACTTGCATATCCCCATATGTTACTGATGCAAATATCTCCAAATTTATAAATAAACTGACGAATTATATGTATGATCGGATCTTGAATTTGGCTCTCTCTTGTATATTGTTTTTCTCTTGGAAGGAACAGTTTTGCGGGCTCGTTGCATTTGGTTCCTTCTTCCTCACACACACACACACACACACACACACACACACACACACATATATATATATATATATATATATATATATATATATATATATATATATATATATATATAGTATACTGTATATATGCCACAAAATTTCCTGTGCCAATGAGAACACGGCTCTATAAACTGAGTCGTGATATTACCAGGCACGTGAGATGGGTGCATGCTTAAAAACCATGAGTGGTGATACACGTGGCGATATTTAGTGATGGTTAGTGGTGATACAAGTGACTGTTAAAGACGGTGTGTAGTGATACAAATGGTGACTGTTAAAGACGGTGAATGGTGATACAAGTGACTGTTAAAGACGGTGTGTAGTGATACAAGTGGTGACTGTTAAAGACGGTGAATGGTGATACAAGTGGTGACTGTTAGAGACGGTGTGTAGTGATACAAGTGGTGACTGTTAAAGACGGTGAATGGTGATACAAGTGGTGACTGTTAAAGACGGTGTGTAGTGATACAAGTGGTGACTGTTAGAGACGGTGTGTAGTGATACAAATGGTGCCTGTTAAAGACGGTGAATGGTGATATAAGTGGTGACGGTTAATGATGGTGCGTTGTAGAACAAGTGGTGATAGTTAAGGATGATGAATGGTGACACAAGTGGTGATAGTTAAGGACGGTGAGTTGTGATAATTGAAAACAGTTTAATGAAAGAAAACATTCGGGAGCCGAATGCTAATCGCCCGCCACAATATGCTGTTAGCCACGTTACAAGCTTCTTACAAACCAAATGTGAAGAAAAGTCACAAAACTCCGCGTTTCACAAAAGTCACTCCATATTAAAGAAACTAGTTGACCTTTGGCAGCCATTTTGGTGACCTTGACCTTGACCCTGAGTACCCATTTTCTAACTCGTCCAAAATTTGGCCATAACTTGATACCCAGAAGGTTTCATGTTAATAGCTCAAGATGCTAATGAGATAATATTAACAGTTACACGCGCACACACACACACACACACACACACACACACACACACACACACACACAGACGCGGGCAAAAACATGATCGCTCCTCATTGTTGAATGCGGGGGATAAAGTTAGTGGCGGATGAAGTGAGTGGTTAAGTTAGGTGTGGTGAAAGTGGTAATCTGTGTGATGACAGCTGAAAATGGTGCTCCGAATGAATACACATACTAGAAGGGCAATGTGGGGTGTACCCCAGAGGGATGTGATTTAGCACGTATTAAGTTGTTTGCGCATGCGCTCTGCAATGGCGAGTGGGCCAGAGTTGCCAAACCCCTCAGTTTACCCACCCAATTGGGCTACTTTCAAAGTGTGCTGCAGGCTAAAATGGTGACGCTGCTACTTGCCATAATTTGGGGTACTTTCTACTAAATTTACTGCGGCGCCAATCAGATATTTGGAAGATTTTTTTCTGTGAGACTCATCACAAACATGTCACTTTGAGTCCATTTCCGGAAATTCAAACTACAGTCAACATTTAAATCTGGTCCGGGAGTGGAGACGTGACTAGTAAGTTGTGACTTATGTGTGAATAGTGTGATACTCCCTCCCCCTCCCCGGGCTCCCTCTGTGACTGAACTGAAGTTTTCTCAATTAGACCTTACTGTTTATTACAATGCTGAAGAAGTGCAACTGGAGCGTGTATAAGGAAAACTACAATTCAAAATGAGAAATTGAGCCAATGCTAAAGGACTGGTAAGAAGCTGCCCAGGAAATACAACCAAAGCTGCATGCCGATTCTGCAATGGTGCTATTAGTCTATGATCATCGTTAGGCATGTCAGAATGGTTATACTCTGATTATGAAGAATTCACGGATTTAAGTTCTATAATTATTTTCACCGCAAATATCTTTTAATCCATATTGGTAGTAATCCTTAACTTTTAAACCAAAGGGCAAAATTTTGGTGAAAATTACATTATGCAATTATATTAGCTAATGCATATAACTATCGCATTTCACGTTCTATTTTTTTTTTCCCTCAAGGTAAACACATGTACGACTTTGTGAATGAATAAAGGAAATCTATATAGCATGCCTACTGGCCATTCCTTTTTCCAAATTAAACTTTCCCTAAATAAAATATCTCTTATTCCGGGATTGGTAGAAAATACTAATGTTTCTGATCCACTCAAAAGTTCATAGGAGGGACCGAAGGACATATTTTAATATACACAGTAATACATTTGGGCTACTTTTGACGCTATGCCGCAGTTTGTGTAGGATAGCTGCCGAGGTTTGGCAGCACAGGTTGTTGCATTGTTGGCAACCCTGGGGTGGGCTTGTGGCCTTGGGCAAAAGCCAGTGATTCGACGCTTTTTGGTGGAGGTCACACGCTGCTCTGCTCTGTCTCATCTGCCAGTAACAGGTGGTGTGGGGTTTCTGACAACCCATCCTACGCATCTTATGCATAAATTTAATACCCTAATACCAGCCACGTCCAATACAATTAATTACTGTGACCGTTCCTATCAATGCTCTTTTCACCTCAATTGAGAAATCTTATAATAGCGCACCGGAAAACCTTTAAACACTAGTGTGTGTGGTCTCTCTCTCTCTCTCTCTCTCTCTCTCTCTCTCTCTCTCTCTCTCTCTCTCTCTCTCTTCCCTTGACATGTTCTCTCCTCTCCCCTCTTTCTCTCCCCAGTTTTATCTGCTCTCCCCTTCTCTCTATGTTCCATCTCCCTTCCCTACCTTCTCTCTATTTTTCCTCTCCCTCCCCCTCCTCTCTGCCTCCCTTCATTTTTCTTCTCTCTCCTACTTGTCTTCCCTTCTTTCCCCACACATTTTTCACTACCTTTCACCACGGCTCCCCGGGGGTCTGTTCCATTCCGGCTTTGTCTCAGTTGCTTTGACTCTTGTCCTCCTCGCTGACCCTTACCTGTTGCTTCAGTTCCGCTGCCCCCTTCCTACTACTGGACTTGAAATATTTTAAAGTGTTTTCTATTTACAGCTCATCATTTGCTAACACTATTTTTCTATGATACTTCCGTCGCCACTGGCCTCTGGGATTATTATTGACCTCCAGGGGGGGATTAGGAGTTAATCTGCAACGGACGTGTCATAGAAGAAAAGTTTCAGCAAATAATGTGGTATAAAGAGAAATCACTTCAAACTACTTAAATTCCAGTTGTGGCGTCTGCTTAATAACTTGTTGAATTCCAGTTGTGGCGTCTGCCTAATATTTACCTTCTCAGGTTTCCATCTGTAATGAAGTTTACAGTCCTCTGTAAATATCGTTCCTTCTGATATTCACTAGTTTCCATTTACATAAGTTTCCTTCTCTCTGGTACCCATTTATATATATATATATATATATATATATATATATATATATATATATATATATATATATATATATATATATATTCTGGTTTCCTCTGTCTCCATCCCTTACACATCCACACAAGTCTGGTTTTCCATTTCCCGACATGTGCCAACAAGTTTTACTTCTTCTGGCCATCTTTTGTCTCCATACTTGAGATATCCTCACATACCTCACTCCATCTGGTCCCCAAGTTTTCCCAGTAACAGCATAACAACATATTCTTTTACGGCTTCATTAGTACATGATGATTAATTTAGCTAACTCCCTGAACCCCGCTAATCATTTCATGTCCCACGAAGTTTTCATCTCAAACTTCACGAGCCTTGCATTTCTCGCTTCTACAATTTCTTAACTTCTTTTACCTTTATTCTGTTAGCCTTTTTCTCCCTCCATGTCGCTATGATTATTCTATTGCCTTCTCCACTTCCTGCATTTCGTGTCCGCCATCTTCATCCACGTATACATTCTCTCACAATCTGTGGCCTTAACTCCTTCACTAGGATGGCGCCTTTTTATCATTATGAAATCGCTACTGCCAGACGATGTGACTCAACTTGAGAAGGACCTCTGTTACTGCAGGAATTAAAAAAAAAAAAAACGTTAACCCACATCCTCACTCTCCATCCCAGTACAAACTTATGTCTTTAACTGTTTTATCTAAAAGTTTACGTATCAGTTAATTCTCGCTTCACAATTTCTTAGCTTCTCACACATTTGATTTGTCAACCGCCTCTTTCCTACTCACCAGTATTTATTTTATCGTTGCCTCCATTTCCTTCATCTCGTGTTGACCATTTATATCCATTTCCACATCGTCTCCTCTAACTCCATTAAAAATCTGTTGTATGTGATGTTCATTCATTTCCCCCATTCTTACGCACCTGATTTTGTTTTAAATGGCAAGTAGGTGTCGTATGACAGGGATGAAAATGACTTACCGTCTCTAACCCGTTCAGCCAAAGGACATCTTTCCCAAGTAGTATTAAATTATCTACGGTCCTCAGACGCAATGAATTGTCATCGTCTCTGACCCCATCATCCTGAGGAAGTCTTTTTCTTATTCGAATAAAACTGTCTGGGGTTAGCTTGTCAAATACAAAGGACGGTCTTAAGCTGAAGGGATTATACTTTCCTTCTCACTGACATTTTACAATATGTCTTTCCCACTTGGGGCAAAGTTGTTTTTACTACAGTAGCCCTGATGTTGACCTTTAACCCATACTTTCATATAAGAATATGACCGAAATATGTCCAATTCCTACAAACTTTAAGGAACAGGTTTCTAGGTTAGGCCATTCGAAAGTTAAATGCTAGAAAAAAACGGACAGATAGATGCAAAAGCAGATGTAACCAAAAAGAAGGGCAGAGATACTCGTATGCAAAAATAAAAGCGACTAAGCAGATGGTCAGTGAGAAACACAGGAAGACGCGACCAAAAGACAATCAGAGCGGTGCAGACAAACGCAGCCAAAAAGACGGGCAGAGATATGCACACACCGACGCAACCAAAAAGACGAGCAGAGAGATATATAGAAAGACGTGACCAAAAAGACGAACAGGGAGATACACAAAAATGACAACCAAATTTACGAACAGAAGAAATTCATAACAAGAGGAGATTTAAAAAAAAAAAAAAAAAAAAAAAAGACGGGCGGAGAAGCACAGACAGACGCAACCAAAAAAAGCACGGAAAAGTTACATAGGAAGGAACTGCCAAAAAAGACGAGCAGTGAGATATACAGAAAGACGCGAGCAAAATCATCAGCGGACAAATGAACAAACAGATAGAGCCAAAGAGATCGCCTACACAACACTGAAGATGGAAGACTTGAAGCAGACGAGGAACAAAAAGGGAGCAAAAATAAAGGAGCCAAGGAAAGCTGGAGAAAGGGGACAAAGGAGATGTAGAAGAGGAAATGAAGAAGGGAGGGGGAGGGGGAGTGTAGTGAACGGCGGGGCTGAGGAGGGATAAACGTGAGTGTGAAGGAGGATGAGAAAGGAGGGGGAGGGAACGGGAGAGAGTATGATGGAGGACGGGAGGGGGGGGGGAGAATGTGAGGGGAAGGAGAAGAGGTGCATGTGATGGAGGGCAGGGGATGGAATGTTAGGTGTGATGTAAGGAGGGAGTAGCTGGGGAGTGTGTACAAAGGAGTACAAAGGAGAGCAAGCTGTTTGGTATAGGGAAAGTTGTAACCCCCTAAAAAACTATTCTATCAGTTAAGAACAAGGACAAAAAAGCAGGAAGGCTCCCCCCCCACCCACCAAACCCTCCAGCCGAAGCCGGCAGGAAGTAGTGAGAAGCATCACCATGCAGCATAGAAAAACTGTCGTGGAAATTTCATTGGAAAGAGGGAAAGGAAACTTTAATCTAAACTATCTATCGTACTTGAAAACGAAGCCAACAATATTTATCAAGGTTGCTCTGCGGGTTGCATCACCCGAGCTCTAAAAGAAAAAAAAAATGTAAGGAAGTGGAAGTGTGGTGGAGTGAGGTAGGGAGTATGAGAGATGGTAGGAAGTATGGAGGAAGGGACGAACAGGATGTGTATGGAGATAAAGGGAGAGAGTATGAATAAGAGATAACATGTGATGGAGAGAGGTAGGGAGTATGAGAGCTGGTAGGAAGTATGGAGGAAGGGACGAACAGGATGTGTATGGAGAGAGAGGGAGGGAGTATGAAGGAGAAATAACGTGTGATGGAGAGAGGTAGGGAGTATGAGAGATGGTAGGAAGTATGAAGGAAGGAACGAACAGGATGTGTATGGAGAAAGAGGGAGGGCGAATGAAGGAGAGATAACGTATGATGGAGAGAGGGTCGAAGAGAGGGAGAGGAAGGGAAAGTGACCAAAGGAATGGGAGGGATGGAGTGTGAGGGAGAGAGGGGAGGATGAATATGATTACGAGAAGGGAAGGGTGAGCGGGAGCGTGAGGGGAGGAGTGCATAGGTAACTTGTACCTTATCCAGCAACATATTTTGGGGGACGATTAGCATTCGGTCCACGAATGCTTTTGTTTCATTTCTGTTTATTTATTTATCTATTTTTGCTACCGTCATTCAAAGTTATTTTCCTCTGGAGACACCTCTCGTAGTTAAGGTGTTAATTTTCCCTTCCAGTTCGAAAGCTTTTTTTTTTTTTTTTTTTTTCTACGGACGATAACACTGTGTGAATACCATTGGTGTAATAAATATATATATATATATATATAAATATTTATATATATATATATATATATATATATATATAAAAGGCGTCATCGTACTGAAGGGCTTACTCACTGAACCTGTCATTGCCCTATCCTGCTGGATCTTCTATCTATCTATCTATCTATTGCCAGACGCCTCAATCCCGTTTGGGGTGGCCACAAACAAATCGCCTCCAAGTCGCCCTGTCCCCCGCCAGTTCACTGCCCTGCTCCCAACTCACACCCCCCTCTCTCAGAGACCTCTCCACCCCATCCCTCCATCTCATCCTCAGCCCCCCCCTCCCTCTTCCCCCCTCCACCTCACTCACATACACTCTCTTCGTCAGTCTTTCGCCCTCCATCCTCTCCACATGGCCAAACCACCTCAGTGTGTTCCTCATAACGCTTCCTATCACATCCACATCCACACCACAACGCTCCTTTATATCCTCATTCGTCAGCCTGTCTCTCCACGTGACTCCACAGGCTCCTCTTAAATAACTCATTTCCACTGCTCTCACTCTTGACTTGTGTCCTTCCAACAATGTCCAAGCTTCACTTCCGTACGTTAGAGTTGGTATCACAATACTGTCATGTAGTAACTTTTTCACTTCCATGCTCACTTCCCTGTTTCTTATCACTGCTTTCAAGGAACCAGCAACCTTTCTTCCCTGCTGTACCCTTTCAAGCACTTCACCCTCCAAACCTCCATCCTTACTCATCACACTACCCAAATACTTAAACGTACTCACATTTTCCAATTCCTCACCATCTAACCTCGCTGTACATTCACTAACTTCACCTCTCTCAAAGACCATCACTTTACTCTTCCCTACATTCACCTTTAGGCTCCGTTTCTTACACACTCTCTCAAACTCATCCACCAAGCCTTGCAGCTCCCCTTCGTCTTCTTCTTGCTTATTTTCTCAGTAGTCATGCTTACTCATCAGTTCCTCTTATTTATCAGTCCTATGATCGTACACTTCCATGGTATTCAGTGTACATCATACACTTATATCACTAGACCAGTCAAGCATACAGAACATCTTGTAGTGAGTCTCTCTCTCTCTCTCTCTCTCTCTCTCTCTCTCTCTCTCTCTCTCTCTCTCTCTCTCTCTCTCTCTCTCTCACTTGGTATTCAGTCTACATCATACACCTCTCTCTCTCTCTCTCTCTCTCTCTCTCTCTCTCTTGGTATTCAGTGTACATCATACACTTACATCACTAGACCAGTCAAGCATACAGAACAACGTGCAATGAGTCTCTCTCTCTCTCTCTCTCTCTCTCTCTCTCTCTCTCTCTCTCCTGTAAGTGTCGTGTCGTGACTTTGCTCTTCCGCCCCCTCCCCCAATCCATTCTCAAGTTTCGTCGTTCATATATTCCTCCAAATTCAAACACCTGACTATGTAACTTTCTATTCTGATTTCCAGAGAGGACAGGATAATCTGCAAACAAGAGAAGAATCAGTTCTCAGTCAGTTTACTCCATTTTCAATCCAGTCTACCCTAACCATAAGTACTCCATCCATGTACACTTTCAATAGCCAAGCAGACATAACAGTGTACACCTCCGGTAAATTTTCTAACAGGACATCAATCAATTTTTACTCTCTTCTCTCCTCTGTCATGTTTAGGTCTAGTTCTCATTTTCATGTACTTGATCCACATAATTACATTATGCACATACGCACTGAGCAGCCCTGCAAACATTACACATCCCCAGTTCGAACACATCATGATATTAAATTATGCACTACACTGTTCACCCACTTGCCTAACTGGCTTTGACCCATCTTACGGAACTCTGCATTGATCTCAGGAGCCCACCCACTCCATACATTCTGGACACTTTCCACAATACTGTGCCTTGCCATGCACTATTTCCAGATCCATAAATGTTGCATATGACTTCCCGCTCTTCCTGATCTTATCTGTTTAATATACGCTGTGAAAATAGGCGTTGTACATTTCCTGGCGTTTCTTGGTATGAAAGTGACGACAGTTTTTTCTAGAACATTTCCAAACACAACAAAAATTAGAAGAAAGCCACACGCCTCCCTTTCATATAATTAGCGTCTTTCAATGCAGATGTAAAAACAAAGAATGATACTAGCGCTGGTAAGGTTTTTGAACTTTTAATCCAAACCTTTATAGTCCTAAGCTGAAACTGAGTCAAATCGCCCATCAGTAGGAATTTCAGCTAATCATTTTCTCTATTTCATGAATGGCTCATGAAATAGTGCAAGCATCGGTCATTACATAGATAATATTACAATCAGTTGGCAAAACGGCCTGCTCGTTACTGCACTAAGTGCGTTACCTGTACTGGCTCTCGTAAAATGAGGAGTATGTGGATACCACTATTTCATTTGAATAATATATAAAACTGTAAAACCAGGACACAGAGTGATCATATGAATAATTAGGAGAGCCAGCCAGGATCGCCAGAGTAATTTAACTCATCACTACGACAGACCTCCCTTTGTGGACAACTATTTATCGTCTGCTGGTGGCAACAGCAACACCGAAGGAGGGTACTTCTGACAATAAAGAGGTTCCATACTGAATTTTGTATTATTTTATTACCATAAAACGGTGCTTCAACAAGTCAGAATTATTAACCACTTACAAACAAATTACACTCTGGCATCCTTTAAAGAAAACGTACAGTTAGATAATTTCCCAGCGTTGCCCCCTTCTCCATTATTTATATATAAAAGTACCTACGGTATCTATCTATTTGCCTGTCTATCTACCTACCAACCTATCTATCTACCTATTTACACATACATACTTACATATCTATCAGTCAATCAATCATTCAATCTACTATCTATCTCACACAAAGGTTAGCCCAAAACTTTCCATGAAAAGAACGAGCACACAGAAGCAGGGAACGTGTAACAATGGTAAGGAGCACAAGTGTGCTTTGGGCTTCGCCATGACCTCACAGCCACTCACATTGCCTCACACTGCCATTACTCTGTTTTTATACTGCTCTCACTGCTCTTACACTGCACACACACACTGCTTTTCCACTGCCCTCACTGCTCTCATACTGCACACATCCTTTCTTTACACTGCCCTCACACTGCCGACACACTGCCTTTAACAGGCATACAGATTATTTTCACACTGTCTTCATACTGTCCTTACAATGCCCTCGCGCTGCCTTCAGTCCATACAGCCATGGAGAAATAGTGTACTTTGGGGCCAGCCACTACCTCACCGCTCCACATTGCCGACATACAGTCCATACACTAATCTCATACTGCCTTCACACTCAGTCCTGTTACCTCACACTGTCTTATATCCACAAAGCTGAGATGGTTAAGTGTGCTTGGGTTTTAGTCATACCTTACCACTTCACGCTGCTCTCAAACCGCTGTCACACTGCCCCCATTCTACCTGCACACTGCCTTTACACTGCATTCACACTCCCCTAATAAAGTTACTCCACAAAGCCAAAAAGAAGTGTGCTTTGTCATGACTGTGATTACATCCTCACTCACACTTCATTCATACTGTTTTCATACTGCACTGCATTCACACTGCCCTCACCCTCACTCACACCACTTCAAACTGCCCTCACCCTCACTTACTCCTCCCCAAACTGCCTTCACCCTCACTCATTCCACCTCAAACTGGTCTTACCCTCACTCACTCCACCTTAAATTGTCGATCTCACTCTGACTCACACTGTCCCCACCATCACTCCACCCCACACGGCGCTTACTCTCACTCAACCCACCTCAAAGCACCCTCGCCCCATTCACACTGTCCTCACTCATTCACACTGTCGTCCTCTCACTTACACTGTCATCACTCTTACTCCACCTCAAACTACACTCATCCCACTGACACTGCTCTCATACTCACACTCCCCTTATTCTCACTCCACCTCACACGGCGCATACCCTCACTATTTCCCCTTAAATTGCCCTCACTCACAAACAATGCCCTCACCCTCACTCCATCCCACACGATGCTCAATCTCACTCACCACACCCGCGCAAATCTCACTCTCACTCACATTTACTCCACCTACACGGCGTTTAACCTCACTCATTCCACCTTAAACTGTCCTCATCCTCACTCACACTGCCTTCACCCTCACTCACACTGCTAACACCCCCATTTACAGTGTCATCATCATTATTCACACTGCCATAACTCTCACTTACACTGCCCTCACCCTCACTCCACTTTACACGGCGCACACCCTCGCTCACTCCCCTTCAAATTGTTTTTCCCCAATCACACTGTCCTCACGTTCACTCATTTGAGTTCAGCTTTGTGTGTGTGTGTGTGTGTGTGTGTGTGTGTGTGTGTGTGTGTGTGTGTGTGTGTGTGTGTGTGTGTGTGTGTGTGTGTGTGTGTGTGTGTGTGTGTGTGTGTGTGTGTGTGTGTGCCCAACCGGTTCTACTATGCGTGGATCAAACTGGATATCCTGGTGAACATACGAGTAATCTGAGCTTTGTGTCCCTGAAATTGTATCGGTGTACGTGCAGATCTATGTCCTGCAGTAACGTACTAACTGCCTCCAAAGTGGGCACAATGATCATGATTAATCTTTTGATAACTTTGGGCTTCTGACTGCCTATGGGGCTATGCATGAGGCAGTATACCGTACAGGATGGCCCATATATTGCACTTCATTGTTCCACTCAGATATCAAATGTTCATGTCTTGCTTTGATGGCTCAGTTAGCGTTACCAATGTCTACCGTGCCTCACTGAATTACTGATCATTTGTACAGACAGTGAACGTATAAAAACAGACACAGCAAAGCATGATAATTGTTTGCTGAAGTAGAAACTGCAGGGTAGACATTAATAATGCTCATTAGGCTGTCTCTACATTGCACAAGCAATCGCTAGCAAGGGGGCGCTATATATGTGTCACGAATCAAATTCGCGACATTCCCCTTTTGTGAGAAGCCACGAACTATTAGTGGAAAACTCACTGTGTATCGCTCAGTTAACCGTTTCTCTCTCCATTTCGGGGTATACTTTTCAAAACATTCGTCACTGTTTTCAAAAGTGACCGATTTAATGCACGTCACTAAGTGCTGTACTGAGCGATACTATTGTTTCTTTATTGTTCGCCCCTGCTTGCCTCGACCGTTAGAAAATGCGGCCTACTGCTCCCCGTTTGTCTCCACGACTTGGGCAGCCTAGTGTTTGTTGTGACGGAGAGAGGTCCTGTGCTCCAGAAGTGTGAGACGTCAGCTAGCACCCAAGCTCCACAGAGTACAGTTAATCCAAACTCCCACCCCCTGGGTGATACACAGCATTCATCGATCAGTATTTCCTTTTTGTATTTTCGTAGTCTTAAGAGTTTAGTTAAGGTGTTTTTTCCTAGGCGTAAGTATTTAGCTTTTGCGTGAGTGAGTGAGTGCGGTCTCATTGATTTGATTTGAAATGTAACGTTAAATTTATTTTTTGTAATCAATAAATTTAACGGTTCTTTTTCTTGAGCTTAATGTAAAGTAAACTCTTGTTTCATTTCTCCATAATTAAGCTTATTTCCCACATAGCTCCTAGCTTGCATAGACGTTTTACTATTCATAACTGGTACTTAGACCAGTCTTGTTGTATTAACTTAAAATCCGTTGTGCCAGATAGGAGTTAAGCATCAGCAAGGACCTGATATTATTATTAGTATTAGTTATTTATTGTCAGGGGTGAAGTAACTTTCTCCAGAGGCTAACAGTACTAATTCAGCATTTGTGAGTAATTAGTCTCTGCTGTGTACTGTTGAGAAAGTTTATAAATTCTCGTTCTGAGAGAATCGTGCGAAGCAGGCCAGCGTAAAGTAATCATTGCTTGATGTAGCAAGACAATCATTGTCTCTGCTCTTCAATATTATTGAATATTATTATCAATTAAATAATACATAGCATTTATTTTAAAAACACCGTGATATTTTAAAAACCCCGTGACAATGTGGACCATCCTCTGTATTAGGCTACCAGTTACATTCACACTACTGAACTAATTGGCACCCAAGCTAACACATTCATCAAACTGGATCTCTTGCAAAATGTACGCCACTACTTTATGGGTTTCTTGTATGCAAGAATGTTATGACAATATGTAATAATTATAGACATTAATATATAAGTATTGATATGAGTAACACTTATACAATAAGTCATGTCTGGTGTACAAGGAAACTTGAACACATAATCTAGTTCAGGAATGTCGGACAACCCCGATGTTTCACAAAACCCGTTAAGCCAGTCATTACAAATATTTCATGAGCATGCAGTATAACCAACTTGAGCCAGTTATCTGACGTCATGGAAAACTAACTATGGAAAGGTGCGGTACCAGACAAAGACACACCTATGCACTGGTCGGTATATAACCCCAGGGTTAGCAGCTGTATGGGTAGGGAGCACGAGAGAACGATTGGAGATAGGGCAGGAGAGGGTAGCTAGGTGGTTCGCCGTCACGCTAAGTTGCGTTACGCTGTCAAGCACACCTCCATGTAACTCTGCATAATAAAACTCCCTAACGCAAGAAGTGACTATAACTCACCTCACTTACGATAAAGGAATACACAGAGAGGGAAAGTGAGATAGAGAGCTAACTTTTCACTCTACCCGACGATGCACCATCTTACAAGCAGCGGCCCACACACAGCACTGGTGATAGAGGGGCAGCCATTAATCTACGATACACTTACAGTATCTCTCTCCATCTAATCAAACCTCTCGGCTACGTCTATTAACATTCTGAAGTAACATCTGGGCATGAATAAAGCTATCATTAATCATCTGAATTAGAATAATCAAATGCAGTGATGACAATGATGGTTGTGGCAGTGCAAGTCTTGACTGAGGTGGGATGGTAAGGGTGACATTGGTAATAATGATTTTGGTGGTGATGATGGTAAATCTCGTGGTAAATAGATGATAGCAGTAGCAGTGATCATTATGATAACGAGAACAGTACCGATGCTAGGGGTTGTTGTAGTAGTGTTAGTGAGGCAAGTGGTACCGACGACAGTGGTACTGGTGATGCCTCTTGGTTACAGCAGCATTAATGACATAGGCAGCAGCGATGACAGTACCTGTGGTGACAATAACGGTGATAAGAGACGTGGCCGTTGTTGTGTTCATGACATTAAGCTAGTTGGATAACAGTGATCAACATTGCGGAGATAAATGTCAAAATCTATAAGATTATTTTTTGGCTTACTTGACACTATCTGTAGGCTAATAAAAGACGCGCGACTTTATGGAAAATCAGTATTTTAACTAAGCGACGTGTGTCTACTAATTCTATCCCCAAGCCTTCTCCAACACTAGTGCTTTGTTCTCTAGTTCATTACAAACAGATGATGCCTTACATGCATCAGCAAATATGCCACTCAGGTCCAGGACTTTTGCTTGTGAATATTTGAAAGATACTTATGCCTTGTTCAAAAATTCTCTCCTCGTTATAGTGGCACAGTTCTATCTCTGTCCCAGTTCATCTATCTATTTATCTGTCTATCGCCTGGTGGTAGAGAGGGACACCTTCACGTGATGGTACTGATATACGTGGCCTCCTCCACTACGCGATTATACAAATGTCCCTCAACACACTCCTAGTCCTCCCAAAGAAGGATTGTAGGCCACAGGCGAAAGGCAGCTTCAGTCTGCAATACACTGGGTATACGTCCATGTGAACCTTCAGCAAGGAACAACAACAGGTGGTGGATGTGAAGGCTTTCACTTTACATCAGTGCTATCGGTACAACTATTTCTGATAAATGACAGTTCAGGTCTGTCTAGAACTTTCAAGGCCCTTCAGGTCCATCAGATAGGGTAAGGTCAATACAGATTGTTTAAGGTCGACTGTGAAGGTGTATGGAGGAGGGAGGAGGGTATACAGTAAGGTGGGATAGGCAACGCGGAGCGGGCAGAACGGCCTGCAGCAGTGGTGTGTGATGGGACAGTGAAAGGGTTACCACACCCTATGAAGTGTAGCCTAGACTGTATGGACTTATTGAAGATATAAATTAACGTTGCATTCTAAGAAACAAATCAAGAAGAAGAAAAATGCCAACAAAATTAGTAAGCACCCTGTTATCACATCATTCGCCATACACGGCAGCTAAACAATTCCGCTTTCAGTACAACTGCCCTGCATCAACCCTCCCTGAAGCAGTGGGGTACAGGGGTGGAGGAAGGTGGGCAGGTCCTGTTTACGCACCATTGTGCCGAGGTCCTCTAAAGAATCAATCCTCTTTATGGGGCCATGTTCGATATTTACAAATTTTCTTGGGTTCAGGCTGTGTGCAAGACTGCTTGTTTATATTTTTGTCCACATTCATACAGCATATATACACTGGACAGACTAATACCGGATATTAACGCTGAAAAAATTCTGGCAACAGTAAACTGCGATAAAAACTCGTTTGTTCCACACTCTCGTCACGATCCTTGATAAACACAGACCCAATTGCGTGCTTGTGTTGTGGCGGGCCTCTCACTCTTTGTCTTTTTCTCCCCCTGGCTGAAATCCTTCCTCTCCTCTCTGATCTCCAATTTTTTTAATACTCTTTTCTGTTCTCCGTCTCTGCTCCTTCTGTTTTGTGCTTCACGCCTACCTGCACATTACTATTGTCTGTCTCTACTGTTCTAACGCTCCCTTTTTTATCTATCTTTCTTCATTCTACTCTTTCCTCTCGTTCTCTAGTTCTCACTTCCTTCTTCTATTCTCCTGTCCCCTTTCACTTTCTACTCTTATTATTTCTTTAAATTTCCTTAGTCCTTCCTTTTCGCTCTCTTTGTATTTCTGATTTTCTGTCCTTCTCCGGCAATCTTCCTTCCTCTCTATGCTTACTTACCGGTATCATCTTCCATTCTATTTTTCTCTGCTTCCCCTCCGTTTCTGTGTTGATCCAGCTTTGACATATCCCTATTCCTTTGTTCCTCACCTGACTGTTCCCTCCCCTCATTTCTTCCATCTCATCTCTTTCTCTCCTTGCTTTTCCCCTCTCTTACTGTCACTCTTATTCTCTTCTTATGTTTTTTTCTTTCCTGTTTCCCTAATATTCTATTCTGCTATACTTTTTTCTTTTTTTGCTTTCTCTTTAATAACTCATCCCATACAACTGTTTCAATATCTTCATTCTGTTACTCTCCCTACCTTACGTTACTCATTCCCACCTGTTTCCCTTCTCATTGGCTCCTTCCTTTATTCTTCATCTTCAACAGTTCTTCCTAATCTTCTCTTCTTAAACACGTGCATTTTATTTTTCTCTTCTCTAATCCTTCCCTTCTCTTACTCTTATTTTAGACGCTTCCCATATGTTTTCATCACGGTTTCCCTCACACTCTTTACATACAGTCATCCTACTTTTCTACTTCAATTATTTTGCCTACACGTCCTCTGTATTGTCTCTTATTCTCTTCCTTTCCCTGCTTACTCTCCTTCATTATGCTACTTCCTTTATTCTTCTTTTTTACAATTTCTTTACCTCGTTATACTCTCTTTCTCTCTCTCTCTCTCTCTCTCTCTCTCCCCAGAACAACATCGGTAAATGTTGTTGACTTAACGTTACCTTCCTTTTCAGACATAGTGTGAAGAATAAGATTTCCTTTCCCTCTTTCTCATGAAAACATTTCTATGTTGCGTGGTGGTCCTTCACACTATTTCATGCCCGCTTCGGCTGGAGGGTTTGGTGGGTAGAGGGAGCCTCCCTGCATTTCTCTCCTAGTCTTTAGCTGATAGAATAGCTTTTTGTTATTATAACTTTCCCTATTCCAACCAGCCACGAAATACCAACAGGTCTCATACTGTTTCCATTCCTTTGTACCGTATGTCTTTGTACTCTCTCTCTCTCGTCTTTCCTTACTGACCACCATATACGTTCCTCCTTCGCTCTTAATTCATTCTTTTTATATACCGTATTTCCCGCCATATAAGGCGCACTTTTCTTACAAAAAATTTGCTTAAAAACTTACCCTGTGCAATATACCACGAATACCATGGGTTGGGGTAGGTCT
Source organism: Coenobita brevimanus (assembly GCF_032717465.1). NCBI lineage: Eukaryota > Metazoa > Arthropoda > Malacostraca > Decapoda > Coenobitidae > Coenobita > Coenobita brevimanus. The sequence continues at coordinate 19,254,093 of NC_137024.1, read as the reverse complement.
ACGGGGTGAGGTGTGTGGTGCACCAAGACCAACCAACAGTCAGAAGAAAATCACTTGACAACAGCCTTACTAGTTGTTAATTAGCATTTCAACAATGCTGACTTCGATCTGTGCATTATCTTCAACACATAACAAATAAACGGTAAACTGATAATTCAGTAAGTCTGATACGCACACACGTGGAACATGGAATGACTGCATCATGCTAAGTGTATTGGTGGATTAAAAAAAAAAATAATAATCTGATAGCCTTCTAGTGAATGCAAGGAGGCAGTGAAAGGTTTGTATATTCGTGTATTCCACTTGAAACAAAAAATTAATGCAAAATTACTTTCCCTCAACTTATTGGTGGATGTTAAATATAAAAAATTAGTAAATTAAACAGAGTATTTTTTCCCTAAATGTCCCATGCTAAATCACGTGTGTGCGCATTATGCGCGCCGCTGCGCATTATATGGCGGAAAATACGAATTCGTTAAATGAAACATTTTTTTTTTTACTTATTAGGGTTGTTAATATATGGAAAACACTACCTTACACCAAAATAAATTGCGATTCAATATCTACATTTAAAGTTGTTTGAATAATTATCTAACTTCTAACCCCGGCTAAATGCATTCACTCCTTAATAATATAATAAACTGACTTACTTGTATCATTTTGCTCGCATCCAGATCACGGAGGAAACGACCACTGCGTAACATCGCTTTGCAATTATTGTTCCTCTTCCCATCCTGATTAAGATAAGAAATATACAATTTTCTATTCATCCTCTCATATGAATTTCCCAAGGGTATTTTTCTTAGGCTGTACCTCATGGCAGGTCGTCACTTTTTCTTACTGGCAATGGCTGGAGAGACTCAAGGGCAATGAGGTCCTTCTTGATGGGCTATCCATGTCTTGATTCAGAGCAATACCAAGGTCATGGTTCACTATAACATACAGCATTAAGCGGGCAATTGATCTGTTGTTTCCCCTTTATTCCTATCCTGCTAGCTTTTATCCCCTTACCTACCATTTCTCCTCTCCTCTACCCATTATCTCCCTTCTTACCATTTCTTTAACTTTCCCTAACATCCCTGGTAATTCTATAGTTCACTTTCTACCACTCTAACTTCCCACTAAATTCCTCTCCCCCTATCATCTCTTCCTATCCTACTACCCACTTCCTCTCTCCCTATTATCCGTTTCTTTCCTACCACCCAATACCTCCCTCCCTACCATTTCTTGATATCCTGCCACCTACTCAATTCATTCCTACCAACCTGCCGTAGCTACCACCCAGTCCCTTCCCTACTACCATTTCTTCGTATCCTGTCACCTACTCCATTCTTTCCTGCCATACGTGCCTATCCCCCCACCTACTCCCCCCCTTCCTATTCAACCATCAACTCCACTCCCGTCTATCATTACCCATTCCATCCTTACCTGTCCTTTCACACACGAAGTCCTTTTTTGCTCTTTTACTCTCTCTCTCTCTCTCTCTCTCTCTCTCTCTCTCTCTCTCTCTCTCTCCATCCCTTCAACTTTCGCTATACTACAAATCACTATCTCTCTCCAAAATCGCCCTCTTTATTCAGCGCCATAGAGTTTCAGACCTTGTCTCGCGCGGTCACCTGTGGTTGGCCGAGAACCGGTCACGTGACAATTGGGCGCCATATTGCATCCTCACCTCACCTCCTCACTTCCCTGACTGCCATAAGAAAGTACAGAGATCAAGGGGGACGCTGCACTTTCTATGGTAATATCACCTGCTCTATACCTTTATTTGACCACGAGATGGTATACTGTGCAGCCTGGAGATGTTCCAATCGCACAGGTATGGGTAAGATACCGCACAGGTTTCCTAGAGATCCCACAAGATGAAAAGAATGGAAATTAAAGTCCGCCGGAAAGACTGGACACCACACAACAATTCCTATTTGTGCTCTGTGAGTCTATCTGTTCTCATTCTCTCTCATCTTTTTGTTTATCCATCCGTGTATCTGTCTCTTAATTAAGATTCCTGCCAGCTCTAACTATTGCTGTAGTCTGAGACGTACTAAACTTATTAGATAGATCGGCTGATAGTTACTTCTTTTTCAGTTCGGTTTGATGGAAACCAAGGAATCTCTGTCTGTCTGTCTATTTGTCTGCCTCTCTCTCTCTCTCTCTCTCTCTCTCTCTCTCTCTCTCTACCGTTTTGGGTGATTTTAACATACATAATGTTGAATGGTTATTGCACTCTGCTAGGACTGATGACGCTGGTCTAGAGTGCGAGCTGTTTGCAGAATCATTTAATCTCACCCAGCTGGTAAAGCAACCAACCTTTACCTGATAATCCTGACCATATTCCCCATCTCTTGGATTTATTCTTAACAAATAATCCAGATCAATACAGGATAGAGGTACTGTCACCACTTGGATCCTCTGACCACAATCTCATCAAAGCCTCATTAGTTAACCCCCCCACACCTCCCCTTTCTGAACCTGTTAGGATGACCCGATGGCACTTTGACAGGGCAGACTGGGATGGATTTAGAAATTATCTTGCTGACATTCCATGGCAGTCTTTCTTCTCTAGTGATCCCAATTCTACCCAGTCCCACATTTATGACTTAATACTAGCTGGTATGGATTTATTCATACCAAGTCAACAGTTCACTAAAAGATCGAACTCTCGAGAATGGTTTGATGGCAACTGTGCCAGAGCAACAGCCCAAAAGTCATTAGCATATAACTCTTACTTATAATCAAAAACATCTGAATCACTCTCTCAAAGTTGCTAGAAATCATGCAAAAGCTGTAATAAATCTAGCTAAATCAAACTTTCTTCAAAAGCAAGCATCAAAACTACTTAACTACCCTAATGACAATAGAATATTTTGGTCAACTCTTAATTCTTTCAATAATAACTTTAACAACTCATCATTCATTCCCCCACTAAAATCTTCAGTTGGCAACATTACAAATGACCCACTTGCGAAAGCAGATATTTTTGCCAGTACACTTGCCAAATATTCTACCTTAGACTATGCCAGCCAGAACGTCTCAGTACTAGAACTTGACTCTCCCGAAATTGTTCCACTTAAAATACAGACAAGATACGTAAAATTCATCCTAGACATTTTGCCTACAAACAAAGCTCCAGGCCCAGATGGATTTCTGCCAATTGTTTTGAAAAAGTGTTCTCCTGAACTTGCCTCTGTTCTAACTAAAATATTCAGACTATGCATACGTACTGCTTCATTCCCAAATTCATGGAAGGAAGCCAATATCCACCCAATTCCGAAGAAAGGAAGTTCCCCTGACCCTTCTGATTACAGACCAATATCAGTCACATCTTCTCTTGGTAAGGTATTTGAAACTGTAATTAATAAGCACGTAGTTAAACATCTTGAATGCAACAACTTAATTAGTGATAGACAATATGGTTTTCGCCACGAGAGATCCACCATTGACATACTCAGTCTCCTAACTCATACCATCCATCAATCAATTGACATACTGTACATGGAGAAACTCATGCAGTAGCCCTTGATATTTCTGAAGCTCTCAATAGAGTATGGGACCGTTCCCTGCTGTTCAAACTCCCTTGCTATGGACCAACATCTTTTATTCCTTTGATTTCCTCATATCTCAGTGACAGGAAAATAAGAGTAAAAGTAGATGATGTATATTCCAATTTCCACTCAATGCCGGCGTGCCGCAGGGATCAGTTCTGGCACGAACCCTGTTCCTGGTTCATATTAATGATCTCTTATCTGTCACCCACAATCCCATCCACTCATATGCAGATGACTCAACACTACATAGTTCATTCACACTCAGACACCCATTTACAAAGTCTAATATCGCTACTTCTCAACTCAGTACAGCCATCTCCATAAATCAAGACCTATCTACAATCAGTCAATGGGGACAAAACAACCTTGTCTCATTTAATGCTAGTAAAACTAAATATATACAATTTACTAATAGACAGATATTGTCAGATTCGTATATTACCTTCAGTACTACTAATATTCCCATCTCCAAAAGTATTGAAATTATCGGCGTCTCACTTACCAACGGACTCAGCTGGACCTCTCATGTTAGATCACTTGTTAAAACCGCCTCAAAGAAACTTGGACTAATGTACAGAGTCCGTAACTTCTTCACTGACGAGCAGTTAGCTGTAATTTATAAGAGTCATGTGCGCTCTCAGCTTGAATATTGCTCACCCTTGTGGAATGGATGTGCCGAGGTTGCATTAAAACAATTAGACAAAATTCAGAACAAGGCTGTTAGAATTATTAACAACCCTGCCATTACAAATAAACTACCTCCCCTACAAGTAAGAAGGAATGTTGCCTCCCTTGCACTATTTTACAGATAGTTTTATGGCAAATGCTCAGACGAAATTGCGTCCATGGTGCCACCTCTCCATGCCTTCCGTCGTGCTACACGGGCATCTGGTAGCGCTCATGGCTGAAATGTCACTCGGCCATATTGCAGAACTTCCGCCTATCAGAATGCTTTCATTCCCTGTACTGCATCTCTTTGGAACTCGCTTCCCCAGAGTTGTTTCCCTCCGAACTTCAACCTACAGCTGTGCAAGTCTAACTGTTACGGATATTTTATGAAAGGAGGACACCAGTAATCTGGTGTATGGATTATTTTTTTAATTCGTTTGTTTTTCCTTCCTCTGTTCTGTTATTTAATATATATATATATATATATATATATATATATATATATATATATATATATATATATATATATATATATACATTATATAAGACCCTCACCGAAATAAAAGGCTAGGGGGTTGATACTTGTACTTCTAGTATTATTTTCATACGCCCGGTCGGTGACTTTTAGATGCATGATTGCGCCCAGCACAGCGTTGGCCAAACTCTTCCTACTCTATGGCGCTGTCTTTACTGCCATTCTCCCTACTCTCCTTCCTTTCTCCTACCTCCTGCCATTAACCCCCCCCCCTCCATAATATCCCCTCATCCGTCTACTTCCACGTTCATGTAGGGGCATCAGTCTCCATCCATCCATCCCCTCTACACACACACACACACACACACATATTCACTAGCAGGGTTGTCTCTTTAGCCTCTTCACTAAAAGCGATGTCACTAACTCTTTCATTCCCAGATACCTGTATGTCTCCGATTTAGACTGAAATCGCCTGGTATTAACAAGGATAATTAACATAAACTAGAATGCCCCCGGATCAGGGGGCCGACTGGGCAGAGGTCTTGTCATTCAAATGGCCTTGATCTCTGACCCGTTTCCTTCTTATTTTTGCTTGACCAAGACATGCTCCATTCCTACTAAACTGCAAAGTAATAATAATAATACAGTAATAATAATAATAATAATAATAACAATAACAACAACAATAAGATAAAAAAAATACTGCAAATAAATGTCTACGCTATGTCGTTCAAAAGTTGAGCCTGAAAAGTCAGACCGACAGACTAGACGAAAGCTTTACTTATTCGTTAAGTGGCTGGTACTACAACAAGGTGTGATTAAAAAAAATAATAATAATACTGGTTTGACCTGTTTGCAATGAGTGGCCAGCCATTCACAGCGTTCCTTGTTGTTCATCAGCCATTCTTTAGGTTGCCATACAGAAAATGTTAACGAACAACATGATGTCACGTACCAGTGTACTGATTCACGGTCAATATAAATGTTATAAGACCTGTCCATTGTTAACTGTTTGCAGTGATCAGGAAGATGTCACATCCTCAGATATGACCAACAGAAGAATCGTGTCATTTCTTCCTCCACCCTGAGTACTGATATGCATCAGATCTAACGTTCGTATTCAAGATGAAGTTGCACCGCCAGTTTTATTCCAGTTACTCAGTCAATCAGTTAACCAAGGTGATTACAGGATGGATAGGACCCCAACAATAAGGAAATCTCCCAGTCGAAGACAGCAATGTCATCGAGATCTCCAAAAGCAAGTCAGTCAAGATCATAAGTGAAGATCAAGCTGTTCGCATTTTCTGACACGCTAAAAACTGCGCACAAATAATAACTCTGGAGATGTGTCGCCGTTAGGCCCGTTAATGGAGCTTTTTCTCTAAATGCTTTGAACTGTGTGTGTGGGACAGTGAGACATAGGATACGAGAACAGGAATGGCAAGTGCCTGCTTCACAACGACATCGCGCCAGCCACACAACTCGCGTTACTCATCAGTTTTTGCCGGAAAAAAATTCGACGGTTTCCACATTCATTCTTTTTATCTGACTTTGGAATTTGTACCTTCTGGTTGTTTTCACCTCTCGATTTAGTTTCAGTTAATCCACATACATCCACTTTAACATCCTCAGTGGACAATTTTTCACCTCATCATTTACACCCCTTGCATTCCACGTCGCAATCTGTATCATGTCCTTTGTTCGGTCCTTAGTCGTCACTTTTTGGTCAGTCCTGGTCAGAGGCTTCTTGTTCGTATTTTTAGTTAGCTGTTTTCCAGGGAGGGGCACAAACCCTCCGCCATCCCACTTGTTGCCACGTAGGGAACGCATGTTGGTTGGTTATAAGGTTACCACCCATCGTAGTAAATGCCTTCCTGGTTTACAGGAAATCCTTTGGCTTGCCACTCAATGTAGAGCTACCCTAAAAGTAAAACAGAGTACCACTACACTAAGTGCGTGGATGACAGGCGCCCCCACCTACCACTAATATATATATATATATATATATATATATATATATATATATATATATATATATATATATATATATATATATATATATATATATAAGGAGAGAGAGAGAGAGAGAGAGAGAGAGAGAATCTAAACACATCATATACGCAAAATGTATACCACAGACAATATTTATATCTCAGGCAAAATTCATAACGAACAAGCAATACGTACAGCGCAGATGCCATACAGAAACACAGGCAATACATACACTGTACAGACCAGAAGTATACTGTACAGGCGATTTGTATAATGCACATGCAGTGTCATGCAATATGCACTATATGATGTGTCATTAAATACAGAAGGAGGATTTGTGGTTGTATGTATGAATTAATGTGATGTTGGATACGAGCTAGTATGTACACATATGTAAGGAATGTATATACTTTGTGTGTGTGTGTGTGTGTGTGTGTGTGTGTGTGGTAATACGTGCAGAGAGGTAAGGTAGGTAAATAAAAAAGTTTCGGTTCCGTCTGTACACATCCTGGCACCCTGGTAAGCGACTGCAAGTGAGATGAGTTAGAAGGAGGGTACGGGTGTGTGAAAGGAATGTATGATTGAGCCAAAAATTAAATCAGCAGAAGAACGGAACGAGGGAACACGATGGCAACAGAAAGCTTAAAGTATTATATCGTGTGCATTTTCATCTAAGTTTCGCTCTTTTTTTATACAGAACTGGGGTCTGGGGTATTGCTGCGACATGGTATGGGATGGTGTGGTCGGCTTTGGTGTGGTAAGGATGTATATATATATATGGTTTGATTGGGATGGAGTTGGATATGGCGTGGTAAGGGTAATTATTTATTAATAATGGTATGGTAGCGGTGTGGTGTGCAGGGCTTTTGTGTGGTAAAAGTGAAGTTACATATGGCTTTGTAAGCTGTGGTGTGGTCGGGATGTGATTAGGTGTGGTGTGTTAAGGGTGTGGTTGTATGTGGCTATGATGTTGGGGTGATATGACTGTCTTTGGTGGGGCATGTCTATGAGAGGCTTTTGTGTGGTAGTGGTGTGGTTGCAAGTTGAGTGGTTATTTATGATGCAGTATTGGTGTGGTGCGCCAGAGACATGAAAGGTCAACTTGTGCCAGGATTCTGACGGTTTCAAGATAGTAACTGAAAAAGCGCAAAGATTCAGTTTTGTGCAATAAACACAAATGTCATTAGCATTTATTACGATCTCAAACAACAAATTCTACCCACTCGTATCCACTTACAAGAGACTCTAAAATAATTCGTACATAAAATAATTTCACAACGCAACAACAATACTAATATGCAATAATTATATTAATATGTTGAAAACCTGGACACCTGAAGGTGGTCCAAGTCGGGCCGCAGCTGTTGGATCTACACAGTAAACATGGTTTCACGATAAATAAGAAGCCACTATTGTTGCAACATGTGGTCCACAATATATAACGTCAGCCTACATAAAATCGACGTCCCTCCAGAACTGTATTGGATCTCTCTCTCTCTCTCTCTCTCTCTCTCTGTTACACACACACACACACACACACACACACACACACACACAGGTTCGAATCCCACCTGGGGCAGGGAACAGTTTAAGGATTCGATTTCATAAAAGCAGACTTTACTGAACTATCAGAAGACCCGCCGAAATGTAAAACTACCCCCGCTAATACCAATACACCACTCCTGTATGAGAAAGCCCTAACATGTGTTCAATATGGACGGTGGGTGTTAGCGCCGAAGTGGTGACATGTGGAGGTGTATGGTATGAAGGAGGATCACTGGGACTTGGGAACAGACTGTAAAGCCTATGCCCAGAATCACACACACACACATACACACACACACACACACACACACACACAACGTACTTGCCTTACCCTACCAATTTTCTCTTTATATTTCCCGTCTCCTTTTCATGTCCTGCTTGATATGTCTACCTCCCCCTCGCTCTACAGCCTCTCCCTCCACCCAGTCACCTTTGCTCAATCGATCTCCTGTTCATTCATCCCCTCACCCTTTCTCATTTTCTCACCCTTCATCGTCCTATATCCGTCTTACCCCTCATACTCCCTTTGTCTTCTGCTTTCGCTCTCCTCTCTCTAGTTTCTCATCTCCCTCAACTCCTCCTCTTCTATCAACCTTGTCTTCATTCTTTCTTAATATTCCTCATACTCCTTTTGCAGCCTCCTTTTCTTTCTCCTTCTCTGTACAGGCTTTCCCTTCACTCTTTCCTTTTATCGATATCCCTTTCACATTACCTTAATTATCACGTCTCTAATTATCAAATTGCACCCATTTCCTCCATTTTTTCCCTCTACTCAATTTACTGTATGTTTACCCTCTTTGTTTGTTCCATTTCCTTCTCATTCTTCACCCATATTGTCACTTCTTCGTCCTTCTCGGTCTCCCTATAAAATCTTCCCTCACCTTTTCCTCCTTCTACCTGCATCTTCCCTTTTACTTCCCAACCCTACTAATCCTTTCGTAGTCTTCCCCTCCATCCCTTTGTCTCCACTATTTAACTCTTATTATACCTCTTGAGTTTCAGTTTCTTTTCCGCTCTCCCTCTCCTTGAAGAATCCACTTCCCCTTCCCCTTTCCCTTAATCCACATCTTCCTTTATCTACTTAATCTCTCATAACATTTTGTTGCACAGTCACTTCATCTGTAGTTTTTCTCTCTGCTGTCCTATCATCACCTCATATGCTCCTTTATTATTAATCATCATCTTCCTTTATTCGGGTTCATCTTTTCCACTAGTTTATCATTTTTTTAATACACAGGAGGGACATTTTCAATTTTTTTTTTTTTTTTTGTAAATTTAAATATTGCTCTTCTCACTTACTGGTGCATAAACACAATTAATTATTCTGCTTTTAAAATAAATTTATAGCTACTGATGTTTTCATTAATAATATGGAGACCAATGTACGAAACGATTGTCAACCTTATTTGTAAACTTAAACGGACTTTTTGTTTGTCATCGTTGTGGATGCCATTACATTAGGACAGGGGTGGAGAACGTTCGGCCTCCGGGCCGTAAAAGGCCCGCAAGACCATTTGATCAGGCCCGCGAGGCAATTCATAAATGCAATTTCGTAAATTCATGTACGAATATACGAACATATATATATATATATATATATATATATTATTTATAGATTTATATATAAAATATATATCTATATCTATCTATCTATCTATCTATCTATCTATCTATCTATATATATATATATATATATATATATATATATATATATATATAATGTACTAGGCTACAGTTGATTTTAAGTTGATAATTTTGTATGGCCAGCGAATGATGTTAAAAATATCCTAATGGCCCTTAATACGAGAAAGGTTCCCCATCCCTGCCTTAGAAATTAGCCCAACTTTTGAGTGAATATACTCTTTTTTTTATTTCAGATGCAGATGCAATTATATTAGGAAATAATATTGAACTCCGTCATATATGAACTGGAATTTTTTTCACTGCAGATGTGTAAGTGATGTATTATACATGAGGCACAAAACCGTACGTGCGCAAAAGGTTCTGGAGAATGAAATGTGTATAATATATAAAGGTAAGGAAAAAGAAATTGCAAGAATAATGCAGTATGAATGATACAGTGTGATAGGTGAGGGAACCCACCCTCCACCCATTCGATGTATGTTAACATTCATGTGACTCTCCAGTGTGGGACAAGCCAAATGGTTTTATGTAATTCAGGAAATAATTTTCCACGTTCGGTGGCAACCATATACCCTACGTCATGGAAGAGATGTCAGAAAGCCTACGCCGACCTTCACTGTAAAACATCTAATGGAACGACCCTTAAACTTTAACCCCTTCCCTTACGGCGACGTCCGTTATTATTCCTTGTATCTTCAGATGTTATAGTCAGTTTACTACACGCCTCTCGTAGTAAAAAGGTTAATGGAGTGTGTTTCTAACCCATTTGCCATAAGTTTTTCTTAATCACAAGAAAATTACCCTGGCTGAAAGAAACATTAGAAAAATACCATTTAATCCCTTTCCCACTCCCAAACAACACCCTTACCCCCATCATACCATTCTACCCCAGCCAAACCCATAACAGCACCATCCCATTCCCACCTCATACCATACCATATAATGTCTAATCATACCACACCCATACCATCCTACCTCATATCATCCCTCGCCAAATAACATCGTTCTACTTCCCCTTCCCATATCATACCATACTATTCATCCATACCATACTATAGTCTGCCATATTGTACCATACCACCCCTCCTCACAGTCCATGCTCCCAAGTGTCCTTCACCTAATACCATCCCTGCCCCAAACCACTACGGCTATACACCACTCCTCAGTTCATCCGTACCACCTAAGCTGCACCTAATACCATATTTTTCCAACCCAATTCCACATTTCCTCACCCCGTACCACTGTTCTCCCATCTCAAAACCACTTCCAGGCCCCTCATACTTTCCCTCTAAATCCCTACCCAACCCCCTGCCTCCTCCTCAATCCCCTTGGCAGCTCTCTAACAATATGGCCTCCGTGACGGGCCGCCTCCCACCCACGTGTAAAATATTGCCTCACCCTCACGTCCAATTTTATTACGTCCTGAACCATCCACCAGCTTGTGTACAAAGGCCAGGCTTGCGTTCCTGGGGTGGCGGATGAGGAACGTGGCTTGTCTGTGTAGGGGTTCTTTATGTGCGGAAATTCTGTACGTAGGGGGTTTCTTTGCAGGGAGATTCTTTGTCTTTGTGGGAGTAGGCGGATTCCAGGTTTCGTCGTGGGAGAGAGTGGGATTTTTATTTTTAATTTTTTTTTTTTGGGGGGGAGGGGGTTCTAGGTTGGAAAATATCTTGGTATAAAAACTCCTTTGCCGTGGAGGTTTCTTTAGGTTTTATTTTAATGCAAGGAAATACCTGGCGTGAGGAATTCTGTTACCTTCTTTTCCTTACATATACCGTAATTTTCTCATAAGAATTGTGCTTCCTGAAAAAATATCGTGTAAGAATTAATTCCATGTGTGTGAGTGGGGCTTGGGGCTTCTTTACGTGTGGGTTTTTTATGTAAGGGTTTCTTTGTGAAAGTTTCTTCTACCTACAGATAGGTTTCTCTCACGTGAGAGTTTCTTGGTGGATGTATGTGGAGGTTTATTATGTAATGTTTTTTTTGTGGGGTTTCTTTATGTGTGGGTGTCTTTTTGTAGGTGTTTCTTTATGTGGAGTTTTTTGCATCATGTGGCAATTCCTCATAATGTAGGTTTATTTAGATGGAAGTTTCTTTGCGTGGGGTTAATAAGGTTAATGGGAACAGAAAGCTCGTTTTCCGAAGTGGTGATTTTGTGTGTGTGTGTGTGTGTGTGTGTGTGTGTGTGTGTGTCAGAGAGAGAGAGAGAGAGAGAGAGAGAGAGAGAGAGACAGACAGACAGACAGACAGACAGACAGATAACCCCCATTTTACCAAACACAAATCTAAAAAGTGACGATACGGTATATTTAGTCATCGTCAACCGTCTTTTCATCTTTTTCTGTTAGTCATGACCATCATCATCATCATAATCATTATCACCATGGCCTTCTATTAATTAAAAAAAAAATGGGAAGGATCCAGAAGAGGAAAAGAGTGTAGGAAAGTAATCCCAATTATAAAAGAAGAAATGTTGGGTGGCGGCTGTAAATTTTTGTGGACTGTGATGCTGCTTTCCCTCAGAGCTACGACTGATATCCTTGACGATTACAGTGTGTACCCCGACACACACACACACACACACACACACACACACACACACACACACACACACACACACCTCTTATCTGGCAATACCTGTGTTGTTTCTCCATCTGTTACTATATGGGTATTGGATTTCTCTCTCTCTCTCTCTCTCTCTCTCTCTCTCTCTCTCATACAAGGGGATCACTGGTAACTTCTGCTCTCCCCACTGAGTTATCGAGCAAAGAAAAGTTTTACTTTAATTGTTCTGGTAATTAATAAATCGTTTACCTACAAATGTGGGTCACAATCAAAACTGGTTTAACTGTACACTATTATGGTGACTGCCAAGTCATATGAGGATTTCTGAAAGTGTTCAACCATGATTTATTTTTATTTATCTGGAATACTGCTAATATTTACGAGCTAGTAATTATCTTGCAAACAAATACAATATTACTGTACAGGAGCAATAAGTGGTGATATTATACTGCTTGATGTTAATTTTTGGCTGTTCCATATTACCTATTCTATAGGGGACCGAATCATCCCAGCATTATTCCTTATCGTGTGATGTGAGGTGGATTGCGTGCGCATGTGCGTGTGGCAGCTGGCCCACCTGCTGCGGTGCAGAAGGCAGCAACAGGCGATCCCTTCCCTCCAACCCCACTCCCACCCCGTACCCATCCTGCCTGTGAAGCTGGTGGTGTGAGAGGAACATGGAGCCTCGGTGTGGTGTATTGGCCTGGCATGGCGGTGGGTTGGGGGAAGGGGGAGGGGTCAAGGCAGGGTACTACAGGGAGTAGACTGTAGCACCAGTCGAGCAGGGCAGTACTCCCGAGGTGGATGGAAAGCTGATGACAGGGAGTGCTGGAGCTCCCGTTTCATCAGCCCTCAGGACTAGTTCCTGACCATCCCCCTTTGCTGAACTTTTTCAGTGTCTCAGTTACACAGAGAGTAGGCCAGCATGCTCTCCAATACAAATTTCTCTATCTATCTTCACCAAACTACATGCACAGTACACACTACACTTCCTATTCAAAATTTACCAAAATGGCGTCAATTCACCTAGCCTCGGAGTCCCCAGGGGGGGGGACCATAAATGCCCCCGCCATCTGCCCCTCTCCCGGTGACGACTCGAGGTGCCTGGAACCACTGTCTGACTCTCTTCTTCTTCATTTCTGCAACATTCGCGGCCTTTCATCTAACTTTCGCTCTGTTGAGCACCACCTCTCCTCCTCTAAACCTCACCTTCTTTTTCTAACGGAGACTCAGCTGTCTGAGGCAACTGACAGCAAACCCTTTTCTGTATCCTCCTACTTTCTCTATACTCATTTCAAAGCCAAAGGTGGCTGTTGTGTATACATACGCAACGACTTATCTTGCTCTCGTGTTCCTGAACTTGATTCTTCTGAATTCTCCACTCTCTGGCTTCGGCTTTCCTGTCATTCTCTGACTAAATATATCTGTGCTGTTTACTTATCCCCTAATTCTACTGACTATCAAAAATTCTTCGACTATCTTACTTCTACGATGGAACACATTCTGTCCATTTCTCCTTTCTCTGAAATCTCCATTCTTGGAGATTTCAATGTTCACCACCACCTTTGGCTCTCCTCTCCTTTCACGGATCCACCTGGTGAACAAGCCTACATCTTTTCTATCCTTAATGACCTAGAGCAGCTTGTACAGCACCCTACCCGTATCCCTGACCGCCTTGGAGAGAGCTCCAACATACTTGACCTCTTCCTCACAACTAATCCTTCAGCTTACTCTGTTAATCTTTTCTCTCCGTTGGGCTCCTCCGATCACAACCTTATTACCTTAACCTGTCCTATCGCTCCAGTACGGCCTGCGGACCCTCCAGGGAAACGTCGTCTCTGGCATTTTGGAGCTGCGGACTGGGAGGCCCTCAGGCAGTACTTCTTTGATTTTCCCTGGAATGATTATTGCTTCCATGGCCGTGAGCCATCTGAGTGTGCCTTGCGCATTACGGAGGTTATTCTCTCGGGCATGGAAGCATACATTCCTTTCTCATATCCTTTGACTAACGCAAGAAAGCCTTGGTTTAATCACGCTTGTTCTAATGCTGTCCGCAACAAGGAGAAGGCCTACAAAAGGTACCGGAGCCAACCCACCCCTGAATCACATAATCTTTACGTTTCTGCCCGGAATCGTGCTAAGTCTGTTCTTCGCTCTACTAAAAATAATTTCATCCATACTAAATGCTCTCAACTCTCCAACTCGAATTCTTCCCGCTCCTTCTGGCACCTTGCCAAAAATCTTTCTAACAACTTTACCTCATCATCCTTCCCTCCTCTTTTCTACTCTGATGGTTCTGTAGCTATTTCTTCTACTGATAAAGCAGATCTCTTCGCACAGACTTTCTCCTCCAATTCCACCTTAGACGATTCCGGTGCTGTTCCTCCATCACTTCCCCCTCTGACTTCCTCATGGCTGACATTAAAATGTCTTCAGTTGATGTATTTTCTGCCATTACTGGCCTCAGTACTAACAAGGCATATGGGCCTGATGGGGTCCCTCCTGTTGTTCTCAAAAACTGTGCTTCTGTGCTTACACCCTGCCTAGGCAAACTATTTCGCCTTTGTCTGTCAACTTGTACCTTTCCTTCTTGCTGGAAGTTTGCTCTCATTCAGTCAGTCCCAAAGAAGGGTGACCACTCCCAACCCTCCAACTATCGTCCAATTGCTTTAACGTCCTGTATTTCAAAAGTTTTCGAGTCAATTCTTAATAAAAATTTTTAAGGCATCTTTCCTATCACAACCTTCTTTCCGATCGTCAGTATGGGTTCCGTCAGGGACGCTCCACTGGCGATCTTCTCACCTACCTTTCAGACTCCTGGTCATCCTCCTTTCGGGACTTTGGCGAAAGCTTTGCCATTGCACTTGACATCTCAAAGGCTTTCGATCGAGTCTGGCATAAATCTTTAATTTCCAAACTGCCCTCCTACGGTTTCTATCCTTCTATCTGTACCTTCATCGCTAGCTTCCTTTCTGGTCGTTCTATAGCTGCTGTCGTAGACGGCCATCGTTCTTCTCCTAGATCTATCAACAGTGGTGTTCCTCAGGGCTCTGTCCTATCACCAACTCTCTTCCTTTTATTCATCAATGATCTTCTAAGCTGTACATCTAACTCTATCCACTCATACGCTGATGACTCCACCCTTCACCTTTCCATTCGGTTCCCGCAACGCCCATCTCAACAGTTACTTCAAGAAACAAGGGATGAGGCTATGGCACACCTAATGTCTGACTTGGCTCATATCTCTGACTGGGGTAAAAATAATATGGTTGTCTTTAATGCTTCTAAGACTCAGTTCTTACACCTATCAACCCGACAAAATCTTCCACAGGTATACCCACTAATGTTTAATAATATTCAGATTAATCCTGCATCATCCTTGAACATGCTTGGGGTTTCATTTACTCGGGACTTATCTTGGAAAGATCATATTGCATCTCTTGTAAAATCTGCTTCCAAGAGATTGGGTGTGCTAAGCCGACTCCGCTCTTTCTTTACCCCTGCACAATTGTTGACTCTATACAGGGGTTTTATCCGCCCCTGTGTGGAGTACAACTCTCATGTGTGGGGAGGCTCCCCACATACAGCTCTTCTCAATAGGGTGGAGTCAAAGGCTTTTCGTCTCATTAACTCTCCTCCTCTTACTGACTCCCTTCAACCTCTGTCTCTTCGCCGCACTGTTGCATCTTTATCTCTTTTCTATCGCTACTTTAATGGTCACTGCTCCTCTGAACTGTCTGCTTGCATTCCTCCACCTCTACGACGGGCGCGTAGCACCCGTCTGGCAGCAAACTCTCATCCCTTTTCTGTCCAACTCTCTAATGCAAGAGTTAACCGTTACTCCCAGTCTTTCATTCATGCAACAGGTCAGCTCTGGAACTGTCTCCCTCTGTCTGTATTTCCTGCTGCCTATGATCTCCAGTCTTTCAAACGCAGTGTGTCCAGGCATCTCAAAATGATCGGATCTTGAATTTGGCTCTCTATTGTATTTTGTTTTTCTCTTGGAGGGAACTGTTACTGCGGGCTCATGGCCTTTGGTTCCTTCTTCCTCGCATAAAAAAAAAAAAAAAAAAAAAAAAACACGCATTCATAGCCAGGGGGAGGCGGAGTGGGAAGAGGAGAGAGCAAAAATGGAGAGAAACATTGTATTTTTACAGAAGTGGAACAGTTTCAACACATTCGCTGAGATGCCTTCCTCCAGCTGACCAGAATCATCTGATGGTAACCAGAATGCAATACGATACCATCGTTTTGAATGGGTTGACGGAGTTTGTTACTGGAAATCATATTCTTTTTTGTAATTACAAAAACAGAACCAAAATCAGAGTCTAATAAATTAAATTTGTCCCTTCAATGTTTGGTCAACGTAGGAGCGAAAATTTAACAGTGGTTATTTCCAGACACCTGAGCAAATTACGCTTAAAAGGCAGTGGGAAAGACAACCCAAGGAAAACAATTCCAGAGTTGATCAATTGTAGCCTACACCAGAAATTTTATGAGTACCATTAACTTGTGCATTGGAGTTTTGGACAACAAAAAGGTGAGAATGTGTTGCTAGATGGGTGCTGCGTTCCTGCCATAATGGTGAAGGGATGCAAACATAGCTAAGAAAGGAGTGGTCAGTCTTTACTACATAATGAGGGAAAGAATGTTACACTGAGACAAAAAGAAAAGTTGAAGGAAGTCTTAGCGATAAGGGAAATTACAGAGACGATACGCCTCTGCCTCCAGCCTTTTAAAATGAGCCCTATGTGGTAAGACCTCAACACATGAGATCTGTACTACAAACAAGGGAAAATAAAACTTCTGTACCTAGTCGCTACAGTGTTGGGTTAAGGAAAACACGGAGTCGGTTCACATTTAACCCTTGGAAGGCTGATTATGTAACATAAGGCATGTCATCGTCCCAAGATGGATCACGGCATCAAAACACCAACCTTCGCTTTCATTCAGCTACAGACATACCGTCATTATGGGAGGGTGGAAAGTTTTTCTTTACCTCTTCAGTACTATGACTTATCTAGTTTTGCCATTACCAAACAATTTTCGCCACCTCACAGCACACACCATCTTCGTACTGAATCCCCTACTCTACGGAATTCACATCAAGAGTGAGCGTAGGAGGTTACTTATCACCTCTTCACTGGAGAAACTTTGAATATTAAGGTTTATTACTCTCATGCATGTAACTTCGATTTTTAAGACACACAATCCGCTGATTATTATAAAACAACAACAACAACAACAACAATACTACTACTACTACTACTACTACTACTAATAATAATAATAATGATAATGATAATGATAATACCAGTAAAATATTATTTTCTTTATGGACGCAAGACATCTTGACTCTTTTATTCTTGTCATCGCCATATGATTATACTACGACATGGAGTGGCTTCCACTTTTCTAAAAGTTGACGTGTTATATCCATAAATAACTGGTAAAGGAGAGGGGTTATGGAATCAGGTAGCTTACGTATATATGGCCTTAGGGTGGGAGTAAACGTGAGATGGAGGTGAGGATGAGATGGTGGTGACAGTGAGGTGAAGGCAGAGGTGAGATGGAGGTGAGGATGAGATGGTGGTGACAGTGAGGTGAAGGCAGAGGTGAGATGGAGGTGAGGATGAGATGGCGGTGAGGGTGAGATGGAGGTGAGGGTGAGATGGAGGTAAGGATGAGATGGAGGTTAGGGTGAGACAGAGTTGACGGGGAAATGACGATGGGGGAGAGGTGGGGATGAAGGTGAGGGTGGAGGTCCTATTAAGATGGAGGAAAGGTTATGCTGCAGGTAAGTAATGTTAGGTTTAAGCAAGGGTAGAAAAGGCGGGAGAGAGGTTTGAGTGAGATTGTAAGGGCGAAATTGAAGGTGAGATGAGAGGTGAGTGAGTAGCTGGAGAACAACGTTTTACGAGGACGCAAGAGCGGGAGTGACAAGGGAAAACCTACGATAGCGATGCAAAGGTGTGTATGGATGGTGACAGTGGTGTGATTGTTGATAGGGGGTGAGAGGGGTGTCAAGGGTGTGAGAGTTGTCAAGGAGTGTGAGGAGTGTCAAGGATGTAAGAGTTGTCAAGGGTGTGAGAGTTGTCAAGGATGTAAGAGTTGTCAAGGGTGTGAGTGCTGTCAAGGAGTGTGAGGGGTGTCAGGGGTGTGAAGGCTGTCAATGAGTGTGAAGGGTAACAAGGGGTGAGAGGTGACGGTGTATGAGAGGTGACAGGGGGTGTGAGGACTAACAGGGGGTGTGAGGGGTGACGGGGGATGTGAGAGGTGACAACGGGTGGGAGAGGTGAGAAGGGGTGTAAGGGCTGACAAGGGATGTAAGAGGTGACAGGGAATGTGAGAGGTGACAAGGGATGTGAGAAGTGACAAGGTGTGTGAGAGGTGACAGGGGGTGTAAGCGGTGACAGGGAGTGTGAGAGGTGACAGGGAGTGTGAGAGGTGACAGGGGATATGAGAGGTAAGAGGGGGTGTGAGAGTTGACAGGGGGTGTGAGAGGTGACAGGGTGTGTAAGAGGTGACAGGGAGTGTGAGAGGTGACAAGGTGTGTGACAGGTGACAGGGGGTGTAAGAGAAGACAAGGGATGTGAGAGGCGACAGGGGGTATGAGAGGCAACAGGGGGTGTGAGAGGTGACGGGTAGTGTGAGTGGTGACGGGAAGTGTGTGAGATGGCGGGAGGTGTGAGAGGTGACAGGGGATGTGAAGGGTGATGACAGGGATGTGAGGGGTGATGACAGGGATGTGAGGGGTGATGACAGGGGTGTGAGGGGTGATGACAGAGATGTGAGGGTTGATGACGGAGATGTGAAGGGCGATGACAGGGGTGTGAGGGGTGATGACAGGGATGTGAGGGGTGATGACAGAGGTGTGAAGGGTGAGGGCAGGGGTGTGAGGGATGATGACAGGGGGTGTGAGGGGTGTCGACAGGGATGTGAGGGGTAATGACAGGGATGTGAGGGGTGATGACAGAGGGTGTGAGGGGTGATGACAGGGGTGTGAGGGTGATGACAGGGGGTGTGAGGGGTGACGACAGGGGTGTGAGGGGTGATGACAGAGATGTGAGAGGTGATGACACGGGATGTGAGGGGTGATGACAGGGGTGTGAGGGGTGATGACAGGGGTGTGAGGGGTGATGACAGGGGATGTGAGGGGTGATGACAGGGGTGTGAGGGGTGATGACAGGGGTGTGAGGGGTGATGACAGGGGTGTGAGGAGTGATGACAGGGATGTGAGGGGTGATGACAGGGGGTGTGAGGGGAGATGACGGGGTGTGAGGGGTGATGACAGGGGTGTGAGGGGTGATGACAGGGGATGTGAGGGGTGATGACAGGGGTGTGAGGGGTGATGACAGGGGTGTGAGGGGTGATGACAGGGGATGTGAGGGGTGATGACAGGGGATAAGAGGGGTGATGATAGGGGTGTGAGGAGTGATGACAGGGGGTGTGAGGGGTGATGACTGGGGTGTGAGGGGTGATGACAGGGGTGTGAGGGGTGATGACAGGGATGTGATGGGAGATGACAGGGATGTGAGGGGTGATGACAGGGATGTGAGGGGAAATGACAGGGGTGTGAGGGGAGATGACAGGGGTGTGAGGGGTGATGACACGGATGGGAGATGACAGGGGTGTGAGGGGAGATGACAGGGGTGTGAGGGGAGATGACAGGGATGTGAGGGGTGATGACAGGGATGTGATGGGAGATGACAGGGGTGTGAGGGGTGATGACAGGAGTGTAAGGGGAGATGATGGGGATGTGAGGGGTGATGACAGGGGTGTGAGGGGTGATGACAGGTGTGTGAGGGGTGATGACAGGAGTGTAAGTGGAGATGATGGGGATGTGAGGAGTGATGACAGGGATTTGAAGGATGATGACAGGGGTGTGAGCTGTGACTGGAGGTGCCAAGAATGGAAAATTAAAAGAAAGAAAAGTGAGAAAGCTCTCTGCATTCCTAGGCAACTTTCCATGAACGTGTTATTCTCTTCAATGGAATGACTCGTTATATATCAGTTCTTGCTGCTGGCAGGAGATTGTATCGAAATTAGGATGCATTTCTCGTACTGGCTACTTCACAATAATAGGATGATGTGGTGCTATTTTATTTATCTTATGCCTATGCCCTGACACTCCTAATATGAGTCAGAAAGTATACGACATGAGGGAGTGCTTGCTATCATGTTCACCCCAATCTAATCATAGAGATACAGTGGCTGAAATGAAATGTTCACAACAATTATACTGCTGATTGATGTCCTGGTGGATGTAAATTCAATACATTCTCAGAGATAAAGTACCAGGGGCACTGAACAAGTAAGAAAGAATTGACAACTTCTGTACGATGACATCATTTTTTACAATATTTCTTGCTTCTGCCACGTGATACTGCTAAACATTGGAAAGTTTTCGAGCTAAATGAGTTAGAAATATTCATTAGCTCTTTCAATATTATACTTCACTAAGCTGAAACTAGCAGAATGAGAGAAACAAGAATAAATTCCACAAAATTCGTGGTAATAAAGTTTTTAACCCCTCACATCCGGGTGACATGTATACATGTCTTCCCGTGGCCTTCCAGGGGTCATATATACATGATCTAGTGTTTTGTGGTATTATTGTTATTGTATTAATATTATTACGATTACAGCATTATATTATAATATATTATAATATCATATAGTAGTTTTGGCTGAGAAATTATGGTTTAAATAGAGGTGATTTATAAGAAAAACACCTTCTGGTGGTTTGGGTGGTGAAAACAACCCCCGGAAGTGATGGATTAACATGGATGGACAATTCCCAATATCTGCAATGATGAGATAGAGTCATTACAAATTCTCACTGCAGGTATTAAACTACAGTGAAATGGTCGTCTCCAACGCACCTTATCAAATTTAAGTCGTTAAGTTCATGAGCAATTATTATAAGACTCATCATAATACAGCCTGTTTTATTGGTATTCAAAAAGAGGAAGGGTGATAACTAGAATCACAAACGAGGACTATTAAGTCAATAAAAAGGCAGCAGCGATTGAAGGAAAATCACTCAATACTCAGTGACGGATGATATACTGTAAGTTCAGTGGGAAGGGCATACCACCAAATTCTATCATCTATCAGATGCATGCAGGAGAGATGGTTTGGACAATAGCCTTCAGGACACAAGCCAGTGCGGACCCTCAAGACATGAGGAACTGATGGACCCTCAGGACACAAAGCACTGATGGACCCTCAGGACACAAAGCACTGATGGACCCTCAGGACACAAGGCACTGATGGACCCTCAGGACACAAAGCACTGATGGACCCTCAGGACACAAGGCACTGATGGACCCTCAGGACACAAGGCACTGATGGACCCTCAGGACACAAGGCACTGATGGACCCTCAGGACACAAGGCACTGATGGACCCTCAGGACACAAGGAACTCATGGACCCTCAGGACACAAGGAACTCATGGACCCTCAGGACACAAGGAACTCATGGACCCTCAGGACACAAGGAACTCATGGACCCTCAGGACACAAGGAACTCATGGACCCTCAGGACACAAGGAACTCATGGAACCCCAGGGAATGAGGCATTGCTGGATCCTCAGGACACAAGGTGCTGCTGGACCCACAGGACACGAGGCACTGCTGGACCCTCAGGACACAAGGTATTGCTGGACCCTTAGCCCTTAATACAACTGGGCAATCATCTAGACTAGTAACAACTTTTATGATCTGCAACACCATTGATGCTCTAGTGAAAACATTTCCCATAATGGGAAATACTTCTCCTTCAGCAAGGAAGAGCTGTTTTTGCCCCTAAGGTTAAGTTGACCGATGGAAGGATTACCAAATCGCATTACTTGTGGAGCTGCTAACACCACAGACCACACCATGACATGCAACGAGACAAAGTTCATTAGTCTCAGTCATGATGGAGTGAGGGACATGAGAGCAAGCACGCTAAGAGTGACGTGCCACAATGTTGATGGCGAACTAGCTCGCCTCCACCTAAACAAGAGCCATGAGATGCCGGCCGAAAATGTGTCAAATGAATGCCCGCTTGAAGAAGAGGGAGATAAGGGAAGAAGGGACTCAAAAGGCCTTTTGACTTGAGAGTATTTAACAGAGTGGCAACATGTTACCACAACATATCTCGGGCAGGGCACCTGAAAAATGATCCCCCCTCCCCTCCCAAAAAAAAACAATGTGAGTGAGAACAGACTTACATGTGAGCAATACACTAGTCTATCTCATCAAGTGGGATGAATCCCAGAGTCTGGTGCTTTCTTTCAAAACTGGTAAAAATCATCTATGGGGTGAGGTAACAACCCAGGAGCTACGTGCACTGCCAGCAGCATGAGGTGTCGCATTATTCCAGCCAACTCTGCTGTGACTCAAGGAAAACGATCATCATCGCCAAAACCAAAAATGGTCGTAGACAAAGGATACAAGGTGACAGTAAAGGCTGTCATGTCAATGTGTGGCTCCACTGCAATGATTACGGTTACTACTGACCTGCTCGAAATAAATGACGATGGTAGGACGTCACATAGATGAAGTATACCTATAAAGACAAAAACTAGGGCTATTATACTGTGGGAAAAACACTTGCGGCCCGTTGTACCAATTGTAGGTACAATAAAAGAATGCAACAATATTCACTTATACTATTATTAAACAGTGTCCTATGAAATTATTAATAACCAGCTCTTACAAATGAAACATTCTACTGTAATTTTCTGCTCCTGTCAGGTGGAGAATAATGGAGTCATATTAATGGCTGTTCAATTTCGATGGATTGGTGGAAATGTTGGGAATGTTGATTGGCCACGTGTAACTATAAAGGAGCTAAATCTACCCTCATCCATTATCCCTCAATCCCTCATCTTCATACAACACTTCCGCACCCCTCACAACCTGACCCCATCCACCTCATCCCCACACTCACACTCTAAACACTGTCACCCCACACACTCTCACCCGTCACATCCTCATCCTTCACACTTTCATCCCTCACATTCTCACCCCTCACACCCTCATCCCACATACCCTCACTCCACACACCCTCATCACACACACACACACACATACACATTCCACACACCTCCCCTCAAACGCTTACCTCACACTCACACCCCTCACACCCTTACCCCTCAGATCCTCACCCCTCTCCTCGCCTCCTCTTCCCCTCACCTTACGACCCCGTCAGGTAGTTCCTCTACACAGCTTCAGGGTTCAGCCGTCACGCAACTACTCACTCACCTGTGGGGACAAAAGTAAGGCTGTTAACACAAAGATTTACGTACATAGACTACAGTTGTACAGACATGTTAAAAATGTGAATAAACTTGCCCTCAACAGCTGCTACAGTGTTCTGACACACCAACACCTCTTGAGCCTTGGTACGAAATACGAAAATTGGTGGAGTAGCTGTTAAAAAAAAAAAAAAAAAAGGCTAATAATTGTAGCTAAATGGATAAGATTATCGGTCTAGCTACAAAACTGCTGAACTGGCAGTTCTGCAAGACAGGTGGTTATAGGAGTCACAAGGCAGAAATTGTCATGTGGTGTCCAGAACTTAGGGCATTCAGGACGGCGACGACGACGACAGAGATAATGAAGATGATGATTACGATAATGATGAAGGCGATAAACACTATATTCATGGTGGTTTTTAATACAACAGTTTCCACCAATATAATATATTTATCATTTTTCATTTTTCCCTGCAATAAATAAGATGGGTGTGATTCAGATACCAAAGAAAAAATCCCAGTAAAACAAGCAATACATCCATGACTCCATCATTCTCTGCTATACCCTCAGGCATATGTGTTCCACATAAAAATGTGTTGCATTGGACTAAATTGCTCTCCCACAGTTTGTAAAGTACGGGACCATTCCATCAACTGCTAAGTTAAATAATGGGTGCAATCCTTGTCGTGTGCTTCTCTGTATTTCATTTATCCATTTTTATATTTGTCAAATTTTCCGTCAACTTCCACACCTCGCTTACCTACCTATTATTCGCTTTCACTATTCAGTCATCATCTTGGCCTTCCCCGCCTCCCACGCTCAGCTTCATGTACATACTCGTACACACTATTCAACACCGAACACATATCCTAGCTAAGAATACCATCTAAGAACGTGGTATTAACCCTAACTTAACAGGCTTCCTTACAACACAATTCCATGAAACTATTACTCATCCTATCCAACCTACTGTGCCTTGATAACTAATTATGAACAGCGCTCTCTCTCTCTCTCTCTCTCTCTCTCTCTCTCTCTCTCTCTCTCTCTCTCTCTCTCTCTCTCTCTCTCTCAAACTTTTGCCATACCACCACTTCAGTCAAGTAAAGGACTGAATGACACATTGATAGACAGCAATTTTCTACCTAATATGTTGCATAGTTCCGGCGACATTCTTCAAAATTCTGTGCATTACCTTGAGATTATCTAGATCATATGTTCAGGTTCAGTATTTTATGCTAATTTTAGTGTATTTCTTATCAATTTTGCAGATACTGTGCCGGGACATTCTAATTCTTGAAACACCTAGTTCTAGCTGCTATCTATCAGTTTTACCACATTTCTCTGTGATATTTTTTGAGCTACTGGTCGTGGGATTCTAATTTTTCACTGAAAGCTTAGTGACATCTGTGAATATGGCTGGCAAGGGACGGTAGTAGTGTGACGTGGGAAGAGCGGTTCATTACTGAATAAAATGAGAAACGTCTGCCTGTCCTTTGACGAGGTCAACCCTCACAGGATGCGCCGTCAGGCATTATACATAGATAGAAAGATAGAAATGATGACAGATACCGTATACAGGAAGAAGGACGGATAAAGATGGACTGATAAATACCGTTCAGTATAAATTAGATCCAATAAAAATACCCCTCCTCTCTATTTATATGGTACCCTGTGCCCGATGCCACCCTGCACGGCACCTGCTGCATAACTACGGTATCAAGCTGCCTTTAGCTCATTTACCCAAACCTAACTAAGCCTTCATCCTGACTCCACCTTCTATATCACGCCTTTTTCACCCTAACACTGCAAACCTCACCCCTTACTCCATCACAGTAGCCCCTGTTCTTTTACCCAGGCACCATCAGTCAAATCCTTAACTCTTCCATCCTCTTCTCGTCGTCCTAATCCTTGCTTTGTCACCGTGCCGAGCGCGGCCACACATCTTTATGATCAGCAGCACCAGCACGTCGCCTTAAGGTGGAGGTAAGAGTATAAAGATACCGATTTTCTCACTCCCAGTACCACAGCACACAGCAACAGGTGTGGTCGACAGCTCGGGGCGCGAGTTCTCGGCGTTCCTTTCTTCATTTTTCTTTCTCCTTTTTATTATTCGTTACTTCACAGTCAACATTTTTCCACTTTCCTTCGCATGTTTCCCACATTACGACTCTTTCTTAAATGCTGTCTTTTCATTTCGTTTCCTATTACTTTTTAAAGATCTGTTTATATTTTAATTTTCTTTGTACTGTATTATCAAATATCTCCTCAGTTATATCTTCTTTGTCGCAAGGTGGGTTTGGTTATTAATTGTGGAAAAACTGAAATAATCAATATGAATATGGAAAACGCTCAGGAATGTGTAATTGGAGGTATGGTTGTAAAGCAAGTTGATAGGTTTAAATATTTAGGTACTTATTTAGCCAAGGATGGTTCTTTGAACTTTGAATTCGAGGAAAGGTTAAAGAAGGCTAATCAGGCAATGGGAATGCTTAAAAATATTTGGAATAATAAAAATTTTTCTGTGCATACAAAAATCAAACTTTATAAGGTAATGGTTAGGAGTATCTTAATTTATGGACACGAGTCTTGGTACAGCACAGTGACTATGGAAAATAAATTTTTGGTGTTTGAAAATAAAGCACTTAGAAGAATATTAGGAGTTAAGTGGTGGGAAAGGATACCAAATAGTAGAATTAGAGAAATAACGGGAGTGCAGCCGATCGATGAATATGTTAGATTCTCACGATGGAAGTGGCTAGGACATGTGTATAGGAGACAGGGAATAGTACGAGGTACACCAGGGTGGGTGGCACTTGGTAGGAGAGGTAGAGGAAGGCCAAAAAAGACGTGGGTGAGGATAATGAGACAGGAAGCTGGGGATGAGTGTTGGGGAGATCTTGAGGAGTTAGCACAAGATAGGATGTGGTGGTGTGAGTTCATCGAGGCCCTATGCATCCCCGAGGGTGCCACAGGAAATGATTGATATATCTTCTTTAGTGCTTGTCCTTCCCTTCTGTCTCATCCTATTGTTTATTTAAGCTTCTTTCTTCGTTTCCATTGCTTTATTTCTGATTTCCTCACTTTAGTCATTCTTTTATCTCTAGTTCATGTTAAACGAAAAATCTCTGATAACCTTAAGATGTGGACAATCTTCAATATACATCTATATATATATATTTTTTTTTTTTTATGTGTCCGACTCAGGGCATAGGCTCCACAGCCTGCTCTCAAGGCCCAGTAGTCCTCCTACATACCATACTCCTCTCTACATGTCACCACTTCGGCACTAACACCCACCGTCCATATTGAATACATGCTAGGGCTGTCTCATACAGGACTGGTGTATTGGTATTAGCGGGGGTACTTTTATGACATGTCGGCGGGTCATCTGGTAGATCAGGAAAGTGTGCTTTCATGAAATTCAAATCCTTAAACTGTTCCCTGCCCCAGCCGGGATTCGAACCTGGGTCCATCAGGACTGCAAGCCGCCTCTCTACCGATTCAGCCACCGCCTCCATATATGTATGTTATTGTGGTAATGCGACATTATAACTGTAAAGGGAGCAGTTATGTTGATGCAAGGCAACCTTAACTGTGTGCTGATGGGTGTTAACTGTGCCGCCACTTGTTACAACGCTACTCGATAGGTTAGTGAAGGGAGCAGTTATGTTGATGCAAGGCAACCTTAGCTGTGTGCTGATGCGTGCTAACTGTGCCGCCACTTGTTACAACGCTACTCAATAGGTTAGTGAAGGGAGCAGTTATGATGATACAGTAAGGCAACCTTAGAAGTCATTTGCTGATGTGAGCTAACAGCGCCAACATTTGTTAGAACGCTACTCGATAGGTTAGTTCCTGGATTATGGAGCACAAGTAAGTTGAAAAATAAAAAACGTAGGTGGGCAGGTTTCCTACAGAACACAGGTTCAAGCCGTGTGTTACGGGTCGGGAAGGGCAACTGATGTGGAGAACCCAGGAACAGGACAATTTAAACAGTGACCTTCCCCTCCCACTACGTCATGAAGGGGCATAGATTTGGAAATTAAGGGAAGAAGTGCACATGAACACTGTGTTAAAGTGATCGAGTTTGAGAATGAGACAGTCCGTATATGTGTTTTCCTTCATGTGTTCAGTCTCTCACGTGGCCTGTATCTCGTGCCCTTTAATTACCTCCGCCAAGGAGGTTATGTTTTTGCCGGCGTTGGTTTATTTGCCTGTTTGTCTGTTGGCAGGATTACTCAAAAAGTTATGAACGGATTTCTGTGGTAGGGTATGACACAAGAAACAGTCCATTAGATTTTGATGGTGATTCGGATCATCTTCCGGATCCATTAATTTATAAAAGGATTCTTTACCATCGTAGGATAGTGCCAATTTCTACATTATTTTTTCTAAGTCGATAAATAATGCCTACAACGCTTTCACTTCAGCCTTGGCGGAGGTTTGCAATCTCGGAGTGCTTCTGTTAATTCTATTTTTGGCATTTTTTCAATATTTGCACTCGCAATTCCTTTTTTATTTTATTCATTATTCAATCTTATGACTGACTATTGCTTCGTAATATTATTTCCAACCTTTTCTTCTCACACAGCGTCATATCTTCCAGTATTTTCCAGACGTTACTCTCCACTTTTATTTTCTGGTAGTTTTTCAGACTAGGCTTATGTTCTCACGATTCCAGTGCATTATTTATTAATTTATATTCCGTTTTTTTTTTTTTTTTGGCTCTGTCTTATTTTTTAAAATTATAAGCCTTCGCCTCTCACAGTTTTTATTTTCTCATCTCATCTTTTGTAGTTTCCTTTTATTATCTTATCAAATTATTTACTCGCGTGCTTCGTCGTAAAAATTTTCAGCCTTCGCCTCTCGCTCTTCCCATTTATTATTTCTTTTAGGATTTGCCTCCTGTAGTTCATTTTTAACATTTTTAACTCATCCCACTCATTGTTTTTATTTTTTTTTTTTATTCTTCAACCTTTGTTCGTGCTCCATTTGTTTTTATTATCATCTTTGATGATTAATCTTTGACGATTAGTTATTGTCTTTCATTGTTCCCTATTCATTTTTTACCCTTTTAGAGTTTTCTCAAACTTTACATATCAATTGTTTTATTTTTTTTTTTCCATTATCCAAATTTTAACAATAACTTTCCTTTAAACAATGCCATTCGTAGTTCATGCTTCACCCTCATTTATGATGTCCATATGAAAGCCCAATTTCTTGTGCATTTCCCATCTCATCTGGGCCTCATTTGGCCAAGTAACACACTTTTTAAAACCATATAAAAATTACAGGGCCAACACAGACAACCAGTCGAAGTGTGAATGTCGGAGTGTTATTTCCGAGCTCAACACTAGGCTCTGACGAGGAAACACACACACACACACACACACACACACACACACACACACACACACACACACACACACACGCATGCATGCATGGCGGGAACTGTGGCCAACATAACAGGATGAAAAATTACCAAGTAGTGAATAACTGCTGTAGAGTACAACTTTACAATTTCAATCTTACATTTACAAAAGGTCTTCTTTCTGTCTGTCACCCGTCGGAATTATGTACTACTGTTTGTCTTGGGCGCATGGGTTCGAAACTACTAGGTCTCTCTCTCTCTCTCTCATCGTGCATTTGTACATGAGGCGCAATGCCATTACAGTATTTCTTCTGGTTACTGCCAGACGATTTTGCTCAGCTGAAGAAAACTCCTGTCCTTCAAAGGGTTAAATGTTCTGCAGCAAGGCAGTCGAGATTTAGCCCTACAACTCGAATACTGGTTTTAACAAACTGACTTAAATATCTGTTCATTTTGTTTATCGGATCTGCAGCATCATTATTATTTTAGGCAAGATTTACGAACCAGAAAGAAGTCAGCGGCTTCTCGCCAGAAAAGGTAACGGGAGAATCATGTTAATTTTACCCCTACACTTTGAAAGAGGCAGCATGGACTGGCTACTGCCGCTTTATTATTTGGATGGAGTTCTCTTTTTTATGTATTTATCTATATATTTTTCATTTTTTACTTATTTATTTATAATATGGTAGTCTAGTTACCGGTGTGATGATGATGTGTATTTGGATCTCGCAAGAGATAATAAACGTTTTTTGATAAGCAATGTTATCCAGAAACCAGATGGGTCATCAGCCCTAAGTCTGAACTATGTTAGCCTGGCCTCGGCTCCTTAGCTTACAAACGGGATAGTATGGCATTTACTGCAGTCGATTATGATGATGATAATGATGATGATGATGATGGTGATTATTGTTATTATTATTATTTTATTTTTAATATTATTATTATTATTATTATTATTATCATTATTATCATTATTACTATGGCCCCCTACCACCACACATGAAGTTCTGAATTGTGGTAGCGTAGCCATGGGACCCTACGCTCCCTTGTGTGTGTGTGTGTGTGTGTGTGTGTGTGTGTGTGTGTGTGTGTGTGTGTGTGTGTGTGTGTGTGTGTGTGTGTGTGTGTGTGTGTGTGTGTGAGAGAGAGAGAGAGAGAGAGAGAGAGAGAGAGAGAGAGAGAGAGAGATGTAAACGCCCTCCTCAATTCCCTCTACAAGTCTCATGTTTGTATTTAATCATCCATTGCCATGTATATTCAGCTGAAGGAATCCTTACGCTGCCAAAGGTTAAAGGCTATTTCTATAACCCTTCCAGCGTGGTTTACCTTCTCTACTGTACTGTTGGTAATTTTGCCGAGAAAAATAACCAACAAAAAAGGTTAAAAGTTACGAGTCTCAACAAAATGATATTTCATGTAGCTATTTATTTATTTATTTATTTTACTAATTTCTGTGACCTCTACGGCCCTACACGATGGTGATATTTGATCTATGAACCTGCCAATCAGGAAATACAGTTAAATGGAAGCTTTCTTTGAATGTCATGGGTGAATCACGCAACTTTACGAAGGCTACAGCTCGCTGACCTTTCCCCGTCACTCACGAACACGGAAGCAGAAATAATTTCCGGATTTCTTCACTCGCTGTTGCCGTGACAGCTTTTGCATTTAATGCTGTATTATGATATTTCTACGTGCTATTAAATTGTAAAATAACTTTTTTTCATTAGCTGACAGAGGAAGTGCAGTGGATTGACTTGAGCTCCACAGTCACTACATATGTCACATCCAACGTACACTTTCACATAACAGTTTTGATAGTTTGTGTGCTGTGTTGCATTAAATGGATTTAAACCATTTACCAAGAGGAAGTCTTTCCTATTTAATATGTCTAATACCAGACTATGTTATTCTCCTCGGGAGACCCCACAGCTGAGAGAGTTACTTCCCATTAACCCCTTCAGTCAGAGGACGTCTGTCTTACAGTATTATGGATATCGCCAAACTACTTGTTTCAGCTTGGCAGAGACCCCATGACTTGAGGAAGTTAAATTAATTATCCCTAATATCTGTCAAACTCAGTGAAGACCCAGCATCATGTGCAGTGGGTTACGGACATACGACATGCCATTCTCTCAGTGAAAACACAGTAATATCCGAGACCTGTGATGATTCTTTGAGAACACAGGTTGTGCATATGCATATGTAAGTCTATTACGGATTTGGTTCAGTCAATTTTTTTAATAACTATATACATAATGAATATGTGCATGCGAACGTAAATCTCCGATAGAGACCTAGTTCAAGCGCATCTCTCAATGAAAGCAAATATAAAAATAAAAAGCACAGCCATTTCTGAAGAGTATGTATGATGTGTACTGTACGTGTAGGTGTATATCTTCATCGAAACTGAATAAAAACAACAGTAACACCAATAAGCCAGAACAAATAACGAAGTGAGTATGTATGTGATGTGTACAACTGCGACCGTGGCCACATATACTCGCACCCTAACCATTAACCTCACATCTTACCTTCACCCTTACCATTGACCTCACACCTCATTCCAACTTTTGCCATTGACCTCACACCTCGTTCTCAACCTTACCATTAACCTCACAGCTCACTCTCACCCTTACCCTTGACCTCACACCTCATCCTAACCTTTACTATTAACCTCACACCTCATCCTAACCCTTGTCATTGACCTCATCACTATTACCCTTACCATGAACCTCAAACCTCGCCCTTACCCTTCCCAATAACGTCACACCTCACCCTTACCCTTGACCTCACGCCTCACCCTAACCCTTACCGATAACCTCACACTTCACCCTCATCCTCACCATTCAGCTCACACCTCACCCTTACCCTTTCCAATAACCTCACACCTCACCCTCACCTTTCCTACTAACCGCACACCTCACTCTTACTCTAGACTTCACACCTCACCCTCACTCATACCAATAACCTCACACTTCACCCCTCACCCCTACCATTCAGCTCACACCTCACCCTTACCCTTTCCATTAACCTCACACCTCACCCTTACAATTAACCTCACACTCCGCCCATTCCCTTAAAAAAGCTTCTGTTCTTACCCACATTCTCACAATTAAACAAAGTAAAAATGAAAATATATATATTTAAAAAAAAGTATAAGCGTACTAAGAGAAAATAATATAATGATGGAGAATGTAAAATGTAAACATGCAGCTATAATGAATATTCCCCTATCACAGCAGAGAATGTAAATAACACATATTGCGAATGCCAATATGCATCTAGAATTAACATAAAAGCCCTGAACTCCCTTCCACTTTATCCTCACGGCCAAACTCCCACAACCATTCGCAAACGCCTACTCCCACGCACACATTCACCACAGTCCCACTCTCATCCTTACACACCACCCCAACTCTCACCCACCGCTGTGCCCCCCTCACCCCCACTGCTGCAGGGAGTGAAGGTGCTGCTGTTATCTGATGCCACAGTCTGATCGCTCCCACCTTCTGATAACTTTCACTGCGATAGCCTATACTGTCTGCCGGCATCAGACGTTGTAGCTGTGACTGGAAAATTACCTTACGATAATATTATTCCCCAGTGCCTCATAACTGCTTCTGCAGCAAGGACATGGGATATAGGAATTATTTTCACGCACTTTTTTCCTTGTCCTTCCTGCAAAAACAAACTTTTGTTGCAACGGAAAGTGATCGCTTTGTGGATCTATGTCACCGGTTTGCTAAGAAATGTCTGACTTGTTAGCTACTGTAAGTGAAAAAGAGAGAAGTGCAGAAGCCTCCGATCTGATAATACTACTGTACTTAGTAACAGTATGAACGTGGTGGGAGTGGGGGCTCGAAAACTCTCCTGTTCTTTACTTCTAGGCTTCAAAAAATAACGAAGGTGAAAGAGAGCCGGAGAAGATTATCTGTTAGGCTCTAACTGGCGTTCTTTAATGTGCGTGGACATCGTGTGATGATGGTACGAAGTGTGAAAAAAGAGAAGTTTTTTTTTTTTTTTTTATGAGAGGACAATGGATGCAGATCGGTTTTGATACAGACAGACAGACAAACAAGTGAGAGACAGGAGTTTTTTACAATGAGAACCAGAAGCAATGGCTTTCAAGTGTAACGAACTGATGGGAAAGGGAAAGATGATGAAGGGGATGAAATTAGGACGAAGTCCGGAGTGTATGAAAAGGTAAGTTCAAAGTAAAAGATGAACGGGATGAAAGTGAGGTAGCAATAGTCATCACAGACGAATTAAGGACTATCTGTCAAGCACAACCCAATACACTCTTATGCTGATGACTCGACCCTTCATAGTTCTTTTACATTTAGTACCTCCTTTACACAGTTTGATATTAAAAATTCCCAGATAAACACAGCAATTTCTCTGAACCAGGACTTTTCTATAATTAATCAATGGGGACAAAAAAATCTGGTCTCATTTAATGCTCAGAAAACTAAATACATTAATTTCTCCAATAGAAAGAATCCGTCAGACCCTCACATAATTTTAAATGATGTCAATATTCCCATATCCACTACAATTGATATCCTAGGTGTTACTCTAAACCCCAACCTAAGCTGGACAGCTTATGTTAAATCCCCTGCTAAAAAGGCTTCTAAAAAACTGGGACTTATGTACAGAGTTCGTGAGTTCTTCACTGACGAGCAGATGGCCACAATATACAAAAGTCATGTGCGTTCTCAGATCGAATACTGTTCACCACTGTGGAGTGGATGTGGAGCGGTTGCATTGAGGCAGTTGGACAAAATTCAAAATAAAGCCATTAGATTAATCAATAATCCTGCCATAACGCAGGACCTTCCTCCGTTATCAGTACGTAGAGATGTTGCTTCTTTAGCACAATTTTATCGATATTTTTACCGTAAGTGCTCTAAGGAACTGGCTTCAATTGTGCCTCCCCTTCACATTTTCTCCCGAAATACTCGGGCAGCTGGGAGCGCCCATGAAATGACACTCTCTCCCCCACAATGCAGAACCTCTGCTTATCAAAATTCATTTATCCCCAGAACTACTACTCTCTGGAATTAACTTCCTGGGTGTTGCTTCCCACATACATTTAATCCTCTCAATTTTAAATCCAATTGTTATAAGTATTTTATGAGTGGAGGATGCCTTTAGGCACATGGACTTATTTTTTTTTCCTTTGTTTTTCCTTGCTCCATTCATTATCAAAAAAAAAAAAAAAAAATGAGACTGCTAACAGGTGAGTGCTAGCCTGATATGTGTTAGGATGGCAGTAGCCAGTGCCAGATAGTGAGATGAGTTTAAAGCGTTTTTCTTTAATACGGAATTAGTATCTACCCCTGGGGGTAGGGGGGTTTTCAAGAATACTCCCCCAGTATCCCTGCTTGTCGTAAAAGGCGACTAAAAGGGTTGGCGGAGGGTTAGTGCCCCTCCCCGGAAAACAACTAACTAAAAAAACAAACAAGAAGCCTCGGACAAGGACTGACCAAACGATGACGAACCAGGACCGGACAAAGGACTTGGTAATGAGTACATGGAATGTAAGAGGAGCGAATGATGAGGTGAAAGAAAGAGAGATTGTCCAGGTGCTTGAGGGTGCGAAAGTGGATGTATGTGGAATAACTGAAGCAAAATGGAGAGGAGAAAGTGTGAGAGAATGGGAGTATGGATGGGGTATATGTGCAGGAGTAGGTGAGAATGAGAGGGGAAAGGAAGGAGTATGTATAGTTGTGAGTAAAAGATGGAAGAAGAGCATAAGACAGTATGGATCAGTTGGATCAAGGATTGTGTGGGTAAAGTTGAAAGTTGGAATACAAATGTGGGCGATTGTGTGTGTGTATGCACCAAGGCAAGATCGTGCTAGAAGAGTAAGAGAAGAGTTCTGGACAAATGTGGAAGTGTGCATGGAAAAGTTTGGAAGGAATGAGAGAGTGTTTTTGATTGGTGATATGAATGGTAAAGTTGGGAATGTGAAGGTGGATGGAATAGTTGGTGAGTGGGGTGTGCCTGCTGAGATAGATGAGAATGGGAGTGCGTTAGTGGACATTTGTGCTGGGAGGGGGTTGGTGATAGCCAATACCCTCTTCAGGCATAAAATGATCCATAGGTATACATGGCGAGTGATGAGAAGGGTGGGTGGTGAACTGAATGAAAGGAAGGCAATGATTGATTATGTGTGTGTGGATGAAAGGATGCGAAGATGTGTAAAGGATGCAAGAGTGTATAGAGGTTGGGGGAGTGGACTTTCTGACCACTACTTGGTGGTGGCCAGAATTAGAATGCAAGATGGAGGAATAGAAGAAGGGAAAGACGAGAGGAAGGAGTAGTTGCAAGGAGAGTGGAAAGGTTACAAGAGGATGAGAAAAAGGCAGAATATAAGAGAGAAGTGGAGGAACGATTGGGCAAATATGAACTGGAGCAGATGGGAGACGTGGAAGGTGTGTGTAAGATATTTACAGAAGAAATATGTGCAGCATGTGATGTGGTGTGTGGAAGGAAGAGAAGACGGAGGGGGGTGCAAGGAACAGCGTGGTGGACTGAAGAGGTGAAGCAGGCTGTGGCACAAAAGAAGAAAGCATACAATGAATGGATGAGAAATAGGGGCGTGGAAGAAGTTGAGAGGCGGAAGAGACAGTTATATGTGGAAAGAAAGAGAGAGGTGAAAAGATTAGTAAGAGAGAGTAAGAAGAGAGTGGATGGGGATTTTGGAAGGAATTTGAGTGTAAAGTGGAGGGACTATAAGAAAATGTTCTGGAAAGAAGTGAAAAGAGTAAGACAGGGTGGAAGTGAAGTTAGCAGGGGAGTGAAAGATAAAAATGGTAGATTACTAGTGGAGAAGGGAGAAAAAGTGAGCAGATGGAGAGAACACTTTAAGGAATTGTTGAACGTAGAGGATGGAAGTAATGCGAGTATAAGTGGCTGGGGAATGGCTGGGAGGAGGAGGAAGGTGAGAAGACAGGAAGAAATCAGTAGGATAGAAGTTGTGGAAGCAATGAAGAAAGTTAAATCGGGGAAAGCCTCAGGAATTGATGGAGTGTGTGGTGAAATGCTGAAGCATGGGGGAAAGATAGTAGAATGGATGTGGAAGATGTGCAAATTGGCCTGGGAGGAAGGTAGAGTCCCGGAGGATTGGAAGTCAGGTATAATTATTCCCTTGTACAAAGGAAAAGGGGAAAAAGAAGTGTGTGGTAATCATAGGGGCATTTGTCTTCTTAGTATAATAGGAAAAGTGTATGGTAGGATACTTATAGACAGAGTTAGAGAAAGAACAGAGAAATTAGTTGGAGAAGAACAGGGAGGCTTTAGGAAGGGAAGAGGTTGTGTAGATCAGATATTCGTTCTTAGATCTTTAGTGGAAAAGTTTCTAGAGAAGGGAAAGAAGTTGTATGCGGCTTTCATGGATTTGGAGAAAGCATATGACAGGGTGGATAGACAAGGATTGTGGAAAGTGTTAAGAATATATGGAGTAGATGGGAAGTTGTTGAATGCTGTGAAGAGTATGTACGATGGTGCGAAGGCTGCAGTGCGTGTGGATGGTGAACTAAGTGAATTTTTCTCTTTGAAAGTTGGTTTGAAACAGGGATGTGTCATGTCTCCATGGTTGTTCAATCTGTACATGGATGGGGTAATAAAAGAGGTACAAGGTAGGGTAGTGGATGTTGGAGTGGCCCTGGTGAGAGAGGACAGTGTTTGGAAACTCCCTGTACTGTTGTTTGCAGATGATACTGTGTTGTTGAGTGAAGACGAAGGGGAGCTGCAGGGCTTGGTGGATGAGTTTGAGAGAGTGTGTAAGAAACGGAATCTAAAGGTGAATGTAGGGAAGAGTAAAGTGATGGTCTTTGAGAAAGGTGAAGTTAGTGAATGTACAGCGAGGTTGGATGGTGAGGAATTGGAAAATGTGAGTACGTTTAAGTACTTGGGTAGTGTGATGAGTAAGGATGGAGGTTTGGAGGGTGAAGTGCTTGAAAGGGTGCAGCAGGGAAGAAAGGTCTCTGGTTCTTTGAAGGCAGTGATAAGAAACAGGGAAGTGAGCATGGAAGTGAAAAAGTTACTACATGACAGTATTGTGATACCAACTCTAACGTACGGAAGTGAAGCTTGGACATTGTTGGAAGGACACAAGTCAAGAGTGAGAGCAGTGGAGATGAGTTATTTAAGAGGAGCCTGTGGAGTTACATGGAGAGACAGGCTGACGAATGAGGATATAAAGGAGCGTTGTGGTGTGGATGTGGATGTGATAGGAAGCGTTATGAGGAACACACTGAGGTGGTTTGGCCATGTGGAGAGGATGGAGGGTGAAAGACTGACGAAGAGAGTGTATGTGAGTGAGGTGGAGGGGGGAAGAGGGAGGGGGAGGCCGAGGATGAGATGGAGGGATGGGGTGGAGAGGTATATGAGAGAGGGGTGTGTGAGTTGGGAGCAGGGGAGTGAAATGGCGGGGGACAGGGCGACTTGGAGGCGATTTGTTTGTGGCCACCCCAAAGGGGATTGAGGCGTCTGGCAATAGATAGATAGATAGAAGTATTTGTGTTTTTGCGTGAGGTTTTGATGACAGGGAGCGGGTATGTACTGTGGAAGGATTATTAGTAATGGTAGGAAATAAGCCATTCAGAATAATAATAAGAGAACATGGCAGAACGGTGAAATTCTTGTCCAGCTAAGCCTTAGAATATGAACATTATCAAAAACACAGTTTAAAAAAAATATATTGTGCATCCCTAGGGATATATGTAAGTAGGTGGAATGGATGGCCAGGGGGCTCTGATGGAATGTAATAACAGACTGCTTCAGCATGCAACATGAGGCAACAGGTAAGTGGAGAGAAGACACAGATAATACACCTTGTCTTTTAAGTGCAGGTGAACGAAGAGCTTAGGTATGACAAAAGTATATGAGTGAGGTTGATATATCCTTGCTAAGTAGGGACAATAATAACACTGACGTCAAGAGAAGTAGGTCACGAGGACAAGTGTGCCAAGAGGTGAAGCGGGTCAAGAGGTGAAATGAGTCAGGAGGTGAAGTAAGCCACGAGATGAAGTGAGCCAAGAGATGTGGGCCAAAGGTAAAGTGAGGAAGAGAAGTTAAAGGAGAAGCCAAGTGGATGTTAAGAGAGAGAGAGAGAGAGAGAGAGAGAGAGAGAGAGAAAATAAGGCGTGAACCAAGAGGTTTTCATTCATTCATTCATTGCCAGACGCCATGTATCCCAAACGGGGTGACCAAGGGCTTAGAGTTAATTGTTTTACAGGGAGGGGCACTAATCCTCCACCAACCCCACACACGTAGGGAGAGGTGACGAGAGGTAAAAGGTGAAGTGAGAGATGAGGTAAAGAGAGAGGTGACTTTGGGGCAAGTGGTGAAGCGAGACAGGAGTTAAACTGAGGCAAGGTGAAGAGAGAGTAGCAATGACGCGAAACAAGAGGTGAAGTGAAATACAAAGTCAAGTGAAGTAAAGTGCAATAAGAATTAAAGTGAGGCGAAGTGAAGTGAACCAGGAGAGGAACGAGCAAGAGAGTACACAGGTTGGGGTGGCCTGATGTGACTGTGCTTGTGTCATTCACTGCTCATTATTTCAGCCCCTCACACGATGCAGCATCAGGCAACACACCTATCTCTTCGTGCTCTTATTTTCCTGCTTAATATCCCACTTCCATCACCCTCTTTCCCATCCTGCCTTCCATCGTCCCTCCTGTCAGTTGTAAATACCACACTTAGTACTCCTTTTCCTATGCAGTTTCACTTCCTTTCACAACCTCTCCTCCGCTTCCCCTCCTGGTTTCCCCTTTCACACCTTTTTACCACAGTCTGTCTCTCTTCCTCTCATTCCATCTCATCCTCCCTTCATCTCTCTCCTTACTTTTTCTCCCTCCGCCCCTTCCACTTACACCCATGTCAGCCATAACTCAGCGGTGGTGGTAGACAGGTTCCCTCCTTCATCTCATTCTGCCATCCTTTCCATCCCTCTTGCCTTGCTTCCTATCCCTCACCTCTCCCCTTCTCTCCCTTTCTCCTTCGATCTCATCCTTCTTCCGTCCTCTCTTCTCGCTCCTGTCGTGTCATCCTCCCTTCCCCCTCTGCCCTCTTTTGTTCCCATTCCCCTCTGTATGGAGATGCACATAACGGGTTACATCTTTCTATCTCGATATTAAAAAAAAAAAACAGACTGGCTTCCATTCCAGAGGCATTACAAAGTACATTTTTGTATGGATCACTTAGCTTCTCTGGGGAGCCAAGAACACTGATGGATTGAACTATGACTACATGTTTGACCCAACTGACTGGCAGCTGTACTGATAAGTCTACTTCTGTGCTTTCCTCCTGAAACTGATAGGCCCTTCCCATCCCATGGAACAGTAGATTATGGATTATGGTTATTATTACTACAAAGTTTATCAACACAGACTTGGAGGTCTCTCATTCAGTTTACCTTAGGAGTGCTCTATACTTACGGTACACCTCTGGTAGTGCGGCACGAGAAGAACGTGACATACCTAAAAAGAAGAAAAAAGACTAATGAAAGAAAAAGTTATAGTTTCTCTCCTAATAAATATACCAATAATAATAATAATAATAATAATGATACCGTTACCATGCAGCTTCTTATAACACACACACACATATTAACCTTAACTGAAAGCTTCAACTCTCAAAATATTAAATGTCATACAGTACTGGAGTCTATCTATCTATCTATCTATTGCCAGACGCCATAATCCTGTATGGGGTCACCATTACTTTGAGTTAGTTGTTTTACGGGGAAGGGCACTAACCCTCCACCAACCCACTTGTTCACATGTAGGGAACACGTATGGTTTGGTTATATGGTTACCACCCAGCGTTATAAATGGTTTCTTGGCTTACAGGAAACCATTAGGCTTGTCACTCAATGTAAAGCCGCCTGTAAAGGAAAGAAAAGCAATAAGAGGTGACAGGAAATATGGGAGAAATAGGAAGAGAGGAGGACAGGCACAGAAAAAGAATGATAAAGGCTAAGGAAGGAGTAGGCAGCTTCCCTATAACACTATCAAGAGAAGTTATCACCAGGGTATTATATGGCGAACAGAAACTTACTGTAAACTTAACAGTAAATTTGGCGAATTACTTACAAATTCTTCGCGGGTCAATTATTATGGGGTTGTAAGGGATGACCGGGGGCACATATGGTGGTTTGGTGTTTTTTAATTTACAAAGAACAGAACACTGGTCAAGTTTAGGTGTATGCCAAGGCTTATTGCTTTCTTACCCAGTCGCTGAGATCGAGTTTGATGAGTCAGACATACGGACAACTAAAGGTAAACATCATAAACTGATTACTGACTTACACTCACACTGACCAACTACATCTACATGTTAACATTCACTGATAATAATTCAATCCAGTACTTCAGGAGGAACTGATGTCTAATAGACAGATACGGGGAAAACTGCCTGCGTGGGGAGAGTTTTTTGTCATTCTAGACACTATGGTCTCTGACGCACAGCCCTCATATTCGATCATGATGTAGCCATGTGTGTTGGAGCAAACAATGCCGACAAACCTTAGTGAGGGAAGGTACTTTACTGAGTAATAAAAATCCCTCTGTTACCTACAGAGAACTGTTGTTACCGTACTTTGCAAAGGTGTTCTACTCACAAATGTGTTTCAGTAATCTCAGGAATAATAATTACCATCGTACGAGATTTACAAGAAAGGCAATCAAAAGTTTAGGTTCGAAAAGACAGACAAAAACCCGGACGAACCTACTGGCAGGCAGGCAGAAACACTGTTAAGAGACCTGGGCCCGTACTTATAAAACACTAAGACTGAGTCATAGGGCTAAAGTCTGTCCTAAATTCATAGGAGCGAGTCATAAGTCCTTATGTTCGACTTAAACTGAGTCATAGCTTAAGACCCCTCCCGAGTGGTTATAGCGCTTCGGACGCGGCTTATGACTCGATCATAACAGTAAAGATGGCCGCCGCACCACCACAACAACAAATTCGCCA
This sequence comes from Coenobita brevimanus, assembly GCF_032717465.1. Classification (NCBI taxonomy): domain Eukaryota; kingdom Metazoa; phylum Arthropoda; class Malacostraca; order Decapoda; family Coenobitidae; genus Coenobita; species Coenobita brevimanus. The sequence goes on along the minus strand of NC_137024.1, from coordinate 19,213,052 downwards.
GCGTCAACCAAGACATTTTCGTGAAAGGAAAGATGTGCTTAACGAGCTAAGTGATGCAGAACTGGTCAAGAGATATCGTTTGGACCGTGCAGGCATAATTTTTGTGACCGATTTGGTGCGGGAGACACTAACAAGACCAACGGCAAGAAACAAGGCTTTAACCCCTGTATGTTCTCAAGATACAACTGTGCCAGCTTATATGTGGCATCGGGGTCCAATTTTGCTTTTTGGAACGTTTGCTTGTTACATTGTTGGAGTTCTCCATGCTTGGATAGCGGTGGTGGTGTTTGTTTACAGGGTGGTGTGGAGAGGCAACATGTCCTCGTCCACAACACAAAGTGGTAAATTAATAATTCCTCAAAAATGACATTAATCTGATTACTTTACCCTGAAAACATTTAAGAAAATATCGTAGTAATTTCTGATTTTTTGTAGCATCTTTTCTCTGTTGTTTTCTTAGATTTTTCTTCATTTTTCGAAACTCTGAAGTGCTACGCAGCGCCAACCGCTAACTCAGCAGCTTGTGACTTCGACCTAACAAAGTCTCGACTTAGTTATGATGAGGTGCTCCCTAAGTCTCACATTTATGACTTTCACCTAACTATGATGTAGTTTTTATAAGTACGGGCCCTGAAACATTTCCTCTCTGCTAAACTGGCGGTAATATAATACTAAGCAGTAAAACATTCCCAATAGCACTATATATTGTATGTCCCGGAAAACATTAACATCCTGGCTTCCTTAATTTCATGGGATAAAAACTGCAATCGCAGCTCATGTACCGCCTTTCAGACACAAATAGCCAATTAGTAGTTATGATTAAAAACGTTTGCTAATAAAACACACATATAGAAGCTCGAAGGGGCCGGGGTACGTCGAAATGGTCCCTGGGTATGGCTGACATAGGGTCGATGTTAGGGTGGAGGACGGAGACTGTTTATTTAGGCAGTGGCATCCTGCTTTGTATAATTAATTAAATGCCATTTTTCAGGACCTGTCACCGACATGGAATAATTTATGCCATTTACTAGACTCTAATTACACTGGCGCTATTTTGGCCACGTGCAGGCACACATCATGACCCCTACGTTCGATGACATTTGACTTGACTGATATTTTTTTCATATGTTTCCTTGTGCCTGGCAATCATGAGTAGCTAAAAATTCAAACTGATGGCAAAGTACATCACTGGAAAAATTAACCTAAGAATATAACATAGGGTAACTGACATCACAGTGGGATCATAACCCACTGTGTTTCGCAACACAGAGAGTAGGCCCTTATACTCTCCTATAGAACTTCCTCCAACTGTCAACACCAAGCTACTTGCGCATTACACACCACACTCCCTACTCAAAAAAAAAAGAAAAAAAGAAAGAAAAAGAAAAAGAAAAAAAGAGAAAAAGAAAAGAAAAGACAATGGCTTCCCAACACCCAGTCTTGGAATCCCGGGGGGGGGGGAGGCATTAAAGCCCTCACCATCCGCCCCTCTCTCGGTGAAGGCCAAGAGAGATGCTTGGGACTATTGTCTGACTCACATCTTCATTTCTGCAAAATTCGTGGCCTTTCCTCTAATTTTCTCTTTTTTGAACACCACTTCTCATCCTCTAAACTTCACCTTACATTCATTACTGAGACTCAGCTGTCTGAGACGGCTGTCTGGTTTATTTTAGATTTATTATTATTATTAATATTTTTTCTAAATTATTATTATTACTATTACTAGTATTATTATTATTATTTTTATTGGGGGAAGCAGCCTAGGTATATAGATAGTGTTACATAGCCTATGATTTCATCATCCTTTGTGTAATTTTAACGCTCAGTTGCTGCACGTTTGATCACGAGCGTGTTCTGCCTCAGTCCCCCCCTTCTACCGTTATAGTAGAGTAAGTCGTTCTCTCTGTTATTCAGAGCGGGATTTTCAGCTTTTTGTCCCCATGGCTTCATTTGCGCGTCCCTCTTACAAGTTGTATCAAGCTCTCCTGGCCCCTATATAATGAGCTCAGTCTCTGCATCATTGCCACTTAGATCTGCTCCTCATTTTGTTCACATCTCTGTACTCCCCTGTACAGATATTATTATTGTGAGTGCTCAAGAAATCTCCAAACATCTAGCAGCTGTGTGTAATTTGAGTATAAGTGTTATTGCATTTTTTCTTGTACTGTGTAGCATAAGGTTAATTCTTAGGCCTAGTGAGGTTTTTGATTGATGCTGGGTTTATGTCAGTCATTTTAAATAATATTTTGTATCTGTAATTATTTATCTTGCATTAACTGAGCATTACCTTGTGTATTTTTATTTTATCAGGGCTGACTTAGATAAATTTACTCTTGCTAATTTCGTGTTAATAGAGGCTATTGCAGTTAACCAAATATTTAACCTGTTTTTTGCCATTACATTATCCTCATGAGTCCTGAATGTTTTGTTGTTAGTTTGAGCATTAAACTTTAACTTGTAATTTTACCTAACTCTTTTGTTTTGAACCTGGAACTTTACGGGACAGTAGTGACTCTTAGTATTCTCACTTAAAGTGTACGTTATCTTTCTCTGTTCCGTAACATAAATTTGGCGACCTCTCATCAGGATATTCAGGATATTATCATAAGGATATTGCTTGATATTTTGTGACTGTTACTTATTAATTATGTCTACTATTACTACACTTGATGAAGCCAAAGATTTTTTGTCAAATGTGCAAACAGTGTGTGATGTAGAAAACAGAACAAAGAATGAACTTAAGCTTGTTGCTCAACAATTGGGAATTGCTGTTCGCTTTCATCATTCTAAAGATCAGATTGTTGACATGATTAATGAAAGCTTGTTTAATGTAACTCCTCCAAATGAGCAAACGCAGATTGAATTAGCTAAGTTACAGCTAGCCCTGCAGGAGGCTCGTGTGAAAGAAGCTGAATTTCAAGCACGTGCTAAGGAGGCTGAGTCTCAGGCTAAGGAGGCTTGTGTTAAGGAGGCTGAATTTCAGGCAAATGCTCGTATTCAAGAGGTACAGGTACAGGCTCAGGCACAAATTGAACTTGCCAGGATTCAGGCAGACCATGAGTATCGCATGAAACAAGGTGGAACTGGATCATCTAGCTCTGATGATTTTGATGTGGCTAAAAATGTTAAACTTGTCCCTCCTTTTAATGAATCTGATTTAACAAAGTATTTTCAGTTGTTTGAGAGGGTAGCTACAGGTTTTAATTGGCCCAAGGAGTATTGCCCAGTACTCCTTCAAACTGTTCTCACCGGTAAAGCTCAAGTAACTTAGGCATCTTTGCCTCAGGATCAATCTGATAATTATGATGTAGTTAAGAGCTTGATTCTTAAGGCCTATGAGCTTGTTCCTGAAGCCTATAGAGTAAAATTTAGGACAACTTACAAGCAAGATAAGCAATCCCATGTTGAGTATGCAAAAATCAAAGAAGATCTGTTAGAGCAGTGGTTAAATTCTAAGAATGTGGATTCTGATTTTGACAAATTTAAGCAGATGATTTTGCTGGAGGACTTCAAAAGGTGTATTAGTAAAGATGTAAGCCTATATCTTGATGAGAAAAAAATAGATAATTTGTCTGATGCTGCAGTTTTAGCTGATGAATATGTTCTCACTCACAAGAGATATTCTGGAGGAAAAAGGAAAGCTGAGAGTAAGTGCGTTGCCTCTACTCAGAGTACAGGTAACAGGAAAGAGAATAAAGATGATGTTTCTCAGGAAGTAAATACCAGCTTCACCTCTAGATTTCAGAAAAGTAAATGTACTTATTGTAGTAAGCTTGGTCATACTACGGAGAGATGTTTCAGGAGACAGCGTGATGTGAACAAAAAGGAGTCTTTAAATATTCAGTCAATTGGTCTAGTGTCCACTCTTGAGAGTTCCCAGAATTCTTTAACTGAGTTAACTGAACCTGCTTTGAGGGGTAACTTAAATTCTCATGATGGAGCTCCTCTTTTGAGCAGTAACGTGGGTGACACTCTCAAGAGTTCATGTGCTAATTTCCTGTCTGATGGTTTTGTCAGTCCTCTGGACAGTAATGACAGGAAATCAGTTAAAATATATCGTGATACAGGTGCTTGCCAATCCCTTATGCTGACCAGTGATCTAGGCTCTAATGTTAATTCCTCTGATGAAACTGTAATCTTACAAGGTGTAGGGAATAATTACTTCTCTGTCCCTCTGTGCAGAGTGAATTTAGAGTCTGGTTTTGTTAATGGTTCCGTTATGGTCGGGTTGGTTGAGACATTCCCAATGTCAGGTGTAACTTTCTTACTTAGAAATGATATTGGTGGAAGTCAAGTGTGTCCAGCTCCTCAGTTGTCTAGTGAGCCAGTGGCTGCGTCCCAGGATTGTGATGTCCCTGATGTGTTCCCTGCATGTGCTGTCACTAGGGCTAAGTCTAAAGTTACTGGTGATTTAGATGATAATGATGATGATGTTATCCTAGCTGACACTTTTCTTGCTAATTTGGACCACCCACCAGATGAGGCAGTACCCCGTAGTGTTGATAATTTGTCTCGTCAAGAGTTGGTTGAGTTGCAGGTTGCTGACCTTGAGTTGAAAGGTCTAGCTAACTCTGCTTACAGTGAAGAAGAGTCAGCCGGTGCTTCTACTTGTTATTATGTAAAGTCAGGAGTACTTATGAGGAAGTGGAGACCCCCAACAGCATCAGCCGACTGTGAATGGGAGGTTGTACATCAAGTTGTCATCCCTCGTGTTTGTAGGCAGGATATCATTAGAGTGGCTCATGATTCCAATTTGGCAGGACACCTTGGAGTGAGGAAGACTGTGGCACGCATTTTGAAACACTTCTACTGGCCAGGTATCTTCAGGGATGTTTCCTGGTATTGTAAGTCTTGTCACACCTGTCAAGTTGTGGGGAAGTATAATCAGACCGAAAAGGTTGCACCTCTAGTTCCCATTCCTCCTTTTGAGGCGCCTTTCACCCGCGTGTTGGTGGATATTGTGGGCCCTCTTCCTAAGACTTCTTCAGGATTTTCTTATGTGTTGACCATGATTGATATGGCTACTCGTTATCCTGAAGCCATTCCACTTAGAAATATCTCAGCAAAGAACGTGGTTAAGAAAATGCTAGGGTTCTTCACAAAGTTTGGTCTGCCCAAGGAGGTACAGTCAGACTGGGGTAGTAATTTCATGTCAAACGTTTTCAAGCAGCCTCTGAAAGAGTTGGGCATCACCCAGATTACGTCTTCAGCTTACCATCCCCAGACCCAAGGAGCGTTGGAGAGATATCATCAAACACTCAAATCGATGCTCAAGAAATACTGTTTGGAACATCAGAAAGACTGGGATAAAGGTCTTCCATTCGTTGTGTTTGCTGCAAGAGAATCTCCAAATGAATCACTGGGCTTCTCACCTTTTGAAGTACTGTTTGGCCATGAAGTAAGAGGACCCCTTAAGTTACTCAAGGAATGCTGGCTGTCGGAGGAAGATGACGTCAACCTGCTGGAGTATGTGATGAAGTTCAAAGAACGGCTGTCCACTGCTTTACAGCTGGCGAGAGAGAATTTAGGAGCTGCTCAGGAGAAGATGAAGACTTGGTATGATAAGAAGTCCAGGTTACGCCACTTTCAGCCAGGAGATCAGGTTTTGATTCTGCTACCAGTTCATGGGCAACCTCTTCAAGCCAAGTTTAGTGGTCCTTATTTCGTGGAGAAGAAACTCAGTGATGTCAACTATGTCATCGCCACACCAGATCGTAGAAAGAGCGAGCAACTATGTCACATCAACATGCTAAAGTTATATCACAGGCGGGACGAAAATAATCCAGTCTGCACTGTAGCTGTTCCACCCGAGTCTGCAAGTGAAGCTCTCCCATGCAGTATGAGCCTGAGTGATAGTTTGGGGAAGAATCCTGATATCATGAATGATCTCCAGACTAAGCTTTCTCATCTACCTCCCAAGGAAAGGCAGGAGTTTTCGGCATTACTGCAGGAGTACCCACGCAAGTGTTCCATGCCACTCCAGGAAGAACCACTGTGTTGATGCATGATGTCGATGTTGGAGACGCAAAGCCAATTAAATTGCCTCCTTACCGTGTGAACCCAGTGAAAGTTCCTCTCATCCAGAAGGAGCTTGGCTACCTGTTGGACCACAAGATGATTGAGCCCTGTCAGAGCGAGTGGAGTTCTCCTGTCACTCTGGTCCCTAAGCCAGGTGGGTCACAGCGGCTTTGCATTGACTACAGACGTGTTAATCAGATAACCAAAACAGACACTTACCCTCTCCCTCGTGTGGAAGATTGCATAGACAAGATCGGGAAGGCTAGGTACATAAGTAAGTTTGATTTGTTAAAGGGATACTGGCAAGTACCTATGACTGAACGTGCTAGGGAGATCTCATGTTTTGTAACATTAGGAAAGGCTTTTGCATGTTCTGTAATGCCATATACAGATTATTTTAGAGTAATAAGAAATTTCCTTTGTAAATTTCTTTTTTCTTTGTGGGGAGGTGTTACATAGCCTATGATTTCATCATCCTTTGTGTAATTTTAACGCTCAGTTGCTGCATGTTTGATCACGAGCGTGTTCTGCCTCAGTCCCCCCCTTCTACCGTTATAGTAGAGTAAGTCGTTCTCTCTGTTATTCAGAGCGGGATTTTCAGCTTTTTGTCCCCATGGCTTCATTTGCGCGTCCTTCTTACAAGTTGTATCAAGCTCTCCTGGCCCCTATATAATGAGCTCAGTCTCTGCATCATGGCCACTTAGATCTGCTCCTCATTTTGTTCACATCTCTGTCCTCCCCTGTACAGATATTATTATTGTGAGTGCTCAAGAAATCTCCAAACATCTAGCAGCTGTGTGTAATTTGAGTATAAGTGTTATTGCATTTTTTCTTGTACTGTGTAGCGCAAGGTTAATTCTTAGGCCTAGTCAGGTTTTTGATTGATGTTGGGTTTATGTCAGTCATTTTAAATAATATTTTGTATCTGTAATTATTTATCTTGCATTAACTGAGCATTACCTTGTGTATTTTTATTTTATCAGGGCTGACTTAGATAAATTTACTCTTGCTAATTTCGTGTTAATAGAGGCTATTGCAGTTAACCTGTTTTTTGCCATTACATTATCCTCATGAGTCCTGAATGTTTTGTTGTTAGTTTGAGCATTAAACTTTAACTTGTAATTTTACCTAACTCTTTTGTTTTGAACCTGGAACTTTACGGGACAGTAGTGACTCTTAGTATTCTCACTTAAAGTGTACGTTATCTTTCTCTGTTCCGTAACAATAGATAGAATAATAATAATATTTAAAAAAATAATAATAATAATAATTATTATTATTATTATCATTATTATTATCACTAGTATTATTATTATTTTCATCACTTCATGTGTATTCAGTTGTAAATTTATTTGTCTATCTGCTTAACCCTAGAACACAAACCCTTCTTTCTAGTAACACTATCACAAACTCCAGGTGTTTTTCACCTGAAATGGGAAAATTGGAAAAAAATACCAAATACAGAGCTTTGATAAAATAATTGTACATGAAGGAACTTTTGGCTTTGTACTTTAAGTTAACATTACAAAGGATTGAAAATCACATCACTTTGTTATGGAAACTGAGTAATAAAAATAGTGACTAAAAGTAGAGATATTTTGGCTTGTTTCACAAAAAAATCACCCCCCCCAAAAAAAATTCAGCAAATACCTTTGGAAAACCTCCCACGTCCTCCCAGGTCCTTACGGACACCACTGAAGGGGTTGCCGTGCCCCTGTTGCTGTGGTAGAAACCCGATGTTCACTTTGGTTTTCAGCCTTTGCACATATGAACCAAGGCCTACAGCAGAGACCCACATGCAGACAATGATGGTGTATCCTTCCTCTACCATAACTGGCTGCCAAATGAAGCTACTGGAGGACTGGTAACCCTGGGAGCACGGGAACCATACACAATGGCAATGACGTCATGTGGGTCGGGTGGAATTCACCTGAGGTTTGTGTTCTAGGGTTAACTGTATTTGTATCTGTATCTGTGCCTAAGTCTCTCTGTCTGCCATTTTGGTTGTATATATATATATATATATCTAGCCATATTTGTCTCTGTATCACTTTATCTATGATTATGCTTGTATATACTTATCTCTCTGCACATACCTCCATATCACTTTGTTTCTGTCAGTCTGGTTGTCTGTATATGTCTAGCAATATTTGTCACTATCGGTTTTTCTCTGAATCGGCCTCTTTATGCTTACTGAAACTCTATACTTACCGACATATCTCTTCGTCACAGGGCAAATAGTGCCGTGCTAGAAGTAGCCTCAACGTAAAAACTTGCATCTAAATCACAACCCTGCCAGACCCGCCCAAGTCTAAGTCCCAGTTAAGCCCTCCCTGGCCAGAGTTAGCCTGTGTCAGCCTTATGTCTTAATTGGATATTATGACGGCGCAATAGAGTCATGATATCGTGGGGAGAAGCAGAGACGAAGGAGGTGAAGGGGAAGGAGAAGTGAGTAGAATCAAGGTGGAATGGTAGGTGTAATGAAAGAAGTAATTGTACTAATTTAATACTGAGAGATAATGAAACTGAGAAATGTGTGTTTGTGTCGATCTGTGGGTACTTTGTATGTACTGGTTGTTCACCTGTGTGAGGCTTGAGTTCATGGATGTATTACATTTATGAATGTGTGTTTTGTACAAGTTTAGTATGTATTTATGAATGTATAACGAAATATACATGCATGCATGTACGTTTGCCCCTGTGTGTATGTATTTTGATGGCTGTATCTATGTATATATTTTTTTGTTTGCAGGAGTGCATATTTTCTTATGTGTATGTGAATATATGTGTGCCTTTTTGACAGCATACATACAACAGTAGGCGAGTGCCTGTGTGTGTGTGTGTGTGTGTGTGTGTGTGTGTGTGTGTGTGTGTGTGTGTGTGTGTGTGTCATGAGGGATGACACCAGCTAATTGTTTGCTTCATTTACACTCCCGGAGTTGCCTCGCCCTCCCCCATAACTTACCCCGCTGTCAGATCCTCAATTTACATCTTGCATTTTCTCTGCCTTTGTAGCTTAGGCAATAGTGGATTTACGATTTTATAGGACCTAACCATATTAGTACGTGTAAATCATGGTCTTTAAATGGCTGCTGTCCAGGTAATTCAATTTATTAATACATCTCTGGTTTGTCTCTTTAATCTGATGGACCACACCCCATGTCTTCTTAGATCTGCCGTGATCCCTTCAACATTCCTATCTGTAATCCTCCTCGCTAAATTAACCTCCTTCTTTCTCACCACATATCCGAACCAACTAAGTCGTTCCGTTCTCATCGCAAATATATCTATCTACCTATTGTCTGTTTACCTGTCTATCTATGGAGAGAGAGAGAGAGAGAGAGAGAGAGAGAGAGAGAGAGAGAGAGAGAGAGAGAGAGAGAGATTCATTTATCTGTATGTTGTTAATGAATGTATATGTTGGTATTTGTGGCTGTTGACGTCAGTCAGTGTATATGTATGTATGAATGTAACGTACGGTATATGTGTGTGCGTGAGTATGTATAGGCTACATACAGTATCTGCATGTGCCTGTGTGGGAGGAGGAAGTGTACAGGTTACTTCACACTGGATACGATGCTAACCGCGCTGCGGAAGCACGCCTGTGATGCTTAAGCTGTGACTTTTCAAGCCGGAGGCGATGTCAGCGTGTTACCTTGTGGCTGTTGCGATCAGTTGTGGAGTACTGCACATGAGATGAAGGAAGTGCATTCTGGCAGATGAATATGGTCTGTCGTCGTTAAATGGAGAGAGAGAGAGAGAGAGAGAGAGAGAGAGAGAGAGAGAGAGAGAGAGAGAGAGAGAGAGAGAGAGAGATCGTTTCGTTTCGTTTTGTTTATGAACGTTCGAATATGCCTACATGCGTCGTCCTTGGTCACCTAATGGCGGCTGTCGATGCTGCTCGTTGATGGAATTATTTCGTTTCCCTGTGATTATTATTTTATATATGGAATATGCCAAAAAATTCTGATGATTTATGTAATACAGCATGTGGAATATATCGTTCCCTCCGACAAGGAGAGTATGTTTTCACCCCTGTTTGTTCTCTCCGACAAGCAGACTATGTTTTCTTCCATGTTTTTTTGCTGGTCTGTCTGTCGGCCGGATACTCAAAAACTAAGAGTGAATTAGACCAAACTTGGAAGGTAAATAGCCCATGTCTCAGGGAACAATCGATTAAGTTTTGGGACCGATCCGGATCGTATTACAGATTCTGGATCCGGAAAACACTTTCTGCGGAACCCTATTAATGATGAGAAATCCTAGCCCATTAAGAAGAGTGGTTTGGAAATTACGTTGTCATTGTCCTAGAGATGCGCTTCACTGAGTGCCCCTCTAGTTTGTTTGTTAGTTTGTTTGCCTGTTAGCAGGAGTACTCAAAATCTAAGAGAGAGATATGGGCCATATTTGGTGGGTAGATAGCCCATGTCCCCGTGAACAATCGATGAACTTTTGGGACCGATTAGGATCGTATTACAAAGTCTGGATCCGGAGTTTTTTTTTTGCGAAATTCTAATGAATGATTAGAAACCCTAACCCATTACGATGAGTGGTTTGGAAATTACCGGTACGTTGCCCTTGTCGGAGAGATGCGCCCCACTGAGTGCCCCACTAATTGTATTTCAAACAGTGGCGCCGCAGGATTATGTTTTTCGTCAACAAATTACTTATAATCAATGTCAATGGTTTTCGCATTCTTCTCACAATAGCTGCCCATGCTTGATGCGGCCCTATAAGCTTCGAATGACGTATCATACATGCACGGATATTTCCGTAAATCTGTAAACTGCTCCATCCTTCCACTATGCTGTGATCAAGTTTTTTTTTTTTTTTTTCACATTTTCTTATTCATCTCACTTTTCTTTTTCTCAATTCCCGTTCCCTATTCTCATCTCACGTTTTTTCCCCATCTGATTTATTACCTCTTTTTTTCTTTTTTAATAGCATCATCTCTTTTCTTCTTCTTGTTTCCCATTCTTAGCCCACAATATTTCTAATCTCCTCTTCCCTCTTCTCATCAAAGTTTTCTTATATTCCACACCACTCCCATAATTCCTTTTCAAGCATAACCTGCTGTTATTCTCATCCCTGTTTTCATACAGTCCTCACCAACTCATTCTCCTCTATAGAATAGCCCAATTTTATTGTCAGTCCCCCTGACTTGCTACCTCCACCACTCCCTATTCAAGTATATCTCTTTGATCCTTATCCTCTGGCCCGATGATCCTGTTTACCCCGTCTGTCCCACCTCCGACCTCTGTCCTGTCTGTGTAGGACATAAACATTGCAATGTTCGTCGAGTAAACCTGAACCATTACATTTTGCCTGTACTGTAAAAGATGGCAATTGAATTAATACCCTACATTGTTCTTATCATCTTATTGATAATTATTACGGAGAGTTTGGTAGGAAAAGTAAACTTGTTTGTGGTAGGTATTTTTCGAAACGTTAGTATGTCGATTTTCTTGGTCTGGACTATGGGGTCAAAACCAGAACACAAATAAAATGAAAAATGCTGTAAACCCAAAATCAAGGCCAAAAGTTCTTTCTCAATAGTTGAGTAGTTCTTTTGAGTTGGAGTGAACTTCTTACTGTAATAAGATACAGGGTGTTCAATACCCTGATCATCCTCTTGCAGCAAAACAGCCCCAGCTCCTGTATCACTTGCGTCAACAGCCATCTTAAAAGGCTTAGCAAAATTTGGAGTAGCGAGCACTGGCTGACTTAATAGGATAGCTTTAAGTCTGCTGAAAGAGGATTCACAGTTATCGGTCCAGACAAACTTAACTCCCTTTTTCAGTAGGTCTGTAAGTGGTGATACAAGAATTGAAAAGTTAAGAACGAATCTCCTGTAATAACCTACCATTCCCAAAAGTCTTTGTAGCTCTTTCCTACTTTTAGGTCTGGGAAGATCACTTACAACCTGAACCTTAGCTCCTGGTGGTGCAACGTGTCCATCAACAATTACGTACCCAAGGTACTGAACTTTAGCTTGACCAAACTCACACTTTGATAAATTAGCTACAAGATTAGCCTGAACCAAACGCTCAAGAAATTTACTGACATGGCATAGGTGATCATTCGAGTTGTCACTGAAGATTAATACATCATCAATATAAACAACACACCCTGCCAAACCCTCTGTTACAACATTCATGAGCTTCTGAAAAGTGGCTGGTGCATTCTTCATACCATTTGGCATTACAGAACATGCAAAAGTCTTTCCTAGTGTTAAAAAACATGAGATCTCCCTAGGACGTTCAGTCATAGGTACTTGCCAGTATCCCTTTAACAAATCAAACTTACTTATGTACCTAGCCTTTCCGATTTGTCTATGCAATCTTCCATGCGAGGGAGAGGGTAAGTGTCTGTTTTGGTTATCTGATTAACACGTCTGTAGTCGATGCAAAGCTGCTGTGACCCACCTGGCTTAGGGACTAGAGTGACAGGAGAACTCCATTCGCTCTGACAGGGCTCAATCATCTTGTGGTCCAACAGGTAGCCAAGCTCCTTCTGGATGAGAGGAACTTTCACTGGGTTCACACGGTAAGGAGGCAGTTTAATTGGCTTTGTGTCTCCAATATCGACATCATGCATCAACGCAGTGGTTCTTCCTGGAGTGGCATGGAACACTTGCGGGTACTCCTACAGTAATGCTGAAAACTCCTGCCTTTCCTCGGGAGCTAGATGAGAAAGCTTAGTCTGGAGATCATTCATGATATCAGGATTCTTCCCCAAACTATCACTCAGGCTCATACTGCATGGGAGAACTTCACTTGCAGACTCGGGTGGAACAGCTACAGTGCAGACTGGGTTATTTTCGTCCCGCCTGTGATATAACTTTAGCATGTTGATGTGACAAAGTTGCTTGTTCTTTCTACGATCTGGTGTGGTGATGACATAGTTGACATCACCGAGTTTCTTCTCCACGAAATAAGGACCACTAAACTTGGCTTGAAGAGGTTGCCCATGCACTGGTAGCAGAATCAAAACCTGATCTCCTGGCTGAAAGTGGCGTAACCTGGACTTCTTATCATACCAAGTCATCATCTTTTCCTGAGCAGCTCCTAAATTCTCTCTCGCCAGCTGCAAAGCAATGGACAGCCGTTCTTTGAACTTCATCACATACTCCAGCAGGTTGACGTCATCTTCCTCTGACATCCAACATTCCTTGAGTAGCTTAAGGGGTCCTCTTACTTCATGGCCAAACAGTAGTTCAAAGGGTGAGAAGCCCAGTGATTCATTTGGAGATTCTCTTGCGGCAAATACAATGAATGGAAGACCTTTATCCCAGTCTTTCTGATGTTCCAAACAGTATTTTCTGAGCATCGATTTGAGTGTTTGATGATATCTCTCCAAAGCTCCTTGGGTCTGGGGATGGTAAGCTGAAGACGTGATCTGGGTGATGCCCAACTCTTTCAGAGACTGCTTGAAAACATTTGACATGAAATTACTTCCCCGGTCTGACTGTACCTCCTTGGGCAGACCAAACTTGGTAAAGAACCCTAGCATTTCCTTAACCACGTTCTTTGCTGAGATCTTTCTAAGTGGAATGGCTTCAGGATAACGAGTAGCCATATCAATCATGGTCAACACATAAGAAAATCCTGAAGAAGTCTTAGGAAGAGGGCCCACAATATCCACCAACACGCGGGTCAATGGCGCCTCAAAAGGAGGAATGGGAACTAAAGGTGCAACCTTTTCGGTCTGATTACACTTCCCCACAACTTGACAGGTGTGACAAGACTTACAATACCAGGAAACATCCCTGAAGATACCTGGCCAGTAGAAGTGTTTCAAAATGCGTGCCACAGTCTTCCTCACTCCAAGGTGTCCTACCAAACTGGAATCATGAGCCACTCTAATGATATCCTGCCTACAAACACGAGGGATGACAACTTGATGTGCAACCTCCCATTCACAGTCGGCTGATGCTGTTGGGGGTCTCCACTTCCTCATAAGTACTCCTGACTTTATATAATAACAAGTAGAAGCACCAGCTGACTCTTCCTCACTGCAAGCAGAGTTAGCTAGATCTTTCAACTCAGGGTCAGCAACCTGCAACTCAACCAACTCTTGACGAGACAAATTATCAACACTACGGGGTACTGCCTCATCTGGTGAGTGGTCCAAATTAGCAAGAAAAGTGTCAGCTACGGTAACATCATCATCATCATTATCCTCTAGGTCACCAGAAACTTTAGACGTAGCCCTAGTGACAGCACATGCAGAGAACACATCAGGGACATCACAATCCTGGGTCACAGTCACTGTTTCACTAGACAACTGAGGAGCTGGACACACTTGACTTCCACCAATATCATTTCCAAGTAAGAAAGTTACACCTGACATTGGGAGTGTCTCAACCAACCCAACCATAACGGAACCATTAACAAAACCAAACTCTAAATTCACTCCGCACAGAGGGACAGAGAAGTAATTATTCCCTACACTTTGTAAGATTACAGTTTCATCAGAGGAAATAACGTTAGAGCCTAGAACACTGGTCAGCATAAGGGATTGGCAGGCACCTGTATCACGATATATTTTAACTGATTTCCTGTCATTACTGTCCAGAGGACTGACAAAACCATCAGACAGGAAATTAGCACATGAACTCTTGAGAGTGTCACCCATGTTACTGCTCAAAAGAGGAGCTTCATCATGAGAATTTAATTTACCCCTCAAAGCAGGTTCAGTTAACTCGGTTAAAGAATTCTGGGAACTCTCAAGGGTGGACACTAGACCAATTGACTGAAAATTTAAAGACTCCTTTTTGTTCACATCACGCTGTCTCCTGAAACATTTCTCCGTAGTATTACTACAATAAGTACATTTACTTTTCTGAAATCTAGAGGTGGAGCTGGTATTTACTTCTTGAGAAACATCATCTTTATTCTCTTTCCTGTTATCTGTACTCTGAGTAGAGGCAAAGTTCTTACTCTCAGCTTTCCTTTTTTCTTTAGAATATCTATTGTGAGTGAGAACATATTCATCAGCTAAAACTGCAGCATCAGACAAATTATCTATTCTTTTCTCATCAAGATATAGGCTTACATCTTTATTAATACACCTTTTGAAGTCCTCCAGCAAAATCATCTGCTTAAATTTATCAAAATCAGAATTTGCATTCTTAGAATTTAACCTTTGCTCTAACAAATCTTTGATTTTTGCATACTCAACATGGGATTGCTTATCTTGCTTATAAGTTGTCCTAAATTTTACTCTATAGGCTTCAGCAACAAGCTCATAGGCCTTAAGAATCAAGCTCTTAACTACATCATAATTATCAGATTGATCCTGAGGCAAAGATGCATAAGTTACTTGAGCTTTACTGGTGAGAACAGTTTGAAGGAGTACTGGCCAATACTTTTTGGGCCAATCAAAACCTGTAGCTACCCTCTCAAACAACTGAAAATACTTTGTTAAATCAGATTCATTAAAAGGAGGGACAAGTTTAACATTTTTAGCCACATCAAAATCATCAGAGCTAGATGATCCAGTTCCACCTTGTTTCATGCGATACTCATGGTCTGCCTGAATCCTAGCAAGTTCAATTTGTGCCTGAGCCTGTGCCTGTGCCTCCTGAATACGAGCCTGAGACTCAGCCTCCTTAGCACGTGCCTGAAACTCAGCCTCCTTAGCACGTGCCTGAAACTCAGCCTCCTTAGCACGTGCCTGAAACTCAGCCTTCTTAGCACGAGCCTCCTGCAGGACTAGCTGTAACTTAGCTATTTCATTCTGTGTTTTCTCATCTGGAGGAGTTACATTAACAAGCTTTTACTAATCATGCCAACAATTTGATCTTTAGAATGATGAGAGTGAACAGCAATTCCCAATTTTTGAGCAATAACCTTAAGTTCATTCTTTGTTCTGTTTTCTACATCACACACTGTTTGCACATTTGACAAAAAATCTTTGGCTTCATCAAGAGTAGTAATAGTAGACATCATGAATAAATCACAGTCACAAAATATCAAGCAATATCCTTATGATAATATCCTGATTATCCTGATAAGAGGTCGCCAAATTAGTGTTACGGAACAGAGAGAGATAATGAACACTTCAAGTGAGAATACTAAAATCACTACTGTCCCGCAAAGTTCCAGGTTCAAAACAAAAGACTTAGGTAAAATTACAAGTTAAAGTTTAATGCTCAAACTAACAACTAAACATTCAGGACTCATAAGGATAATGTAATGGCAAAACAGGTTACATATATGGTTAACTGCAATAGCCTCTATTAACACGAAATTAGCAAGAGCAAATTTATCTAAGTCAGCCATGATAAAATGAGAAAACCGGATAATGCTCAGTTACAGGAAGATATAATATTATTACAGATACACAATATTACTATTACTGGTTGACAGGAAAAACTTTACCAGGCTTACGAATTAACGCCTTAGGCTATACGGTACAAGAAAAATGGTAATAACACTTATACTCAAATTATACAGCAGCTAGATGGCTGGAGACTTCCTGAGCACTCACAAAAATAATAATATACTGTACAGGGGAGGACAGAGATGTGAACAGAATGAGGAGTAGATCTAATTGGCAACTAATGCAGAGACTGAGCTCATTATATAGGGGCCGGCAGAGCTTGATTCAACTTGTAAGAAGGATGCGCAAATGAAGGCATAGGAGATGAAGAGTTGACAATCCTGCTCTGAACAACAGAAAGAACGACTTACTCTACTATAAGGGGCAGAAGGGGGGAGTGAGGTAGAACACGCAAGCCTGGTCACTATGGAAGCCACGTGGCGAATCGTGAACAAACATGCAGCATACTGTACATTTGGATCATACAAAGGATGATGCAATCATGAACCAAACTGTATCATAAGTTAGAATTATACAAGGGATGATGAAATAATAGGCTATGTAACTATCTATCTATCTATATAGCCCGACGCCCTAATCCCGCAAAGGGTGGCCGCAGACAAAACGCCTCCAAGTCACTCGGTCACCCACCATTTGACTCCCCTCCCCCCAACTCACCCCCCCCTCCCTCATATACTTCTCAACTCCATCCCTCCACCTCATCCTCGGTCTACCCCTCCCTCTCCCTCCCTCCACCTCACCCACATACACCCTCTTAGTCAGTCTTTCACTCTCCATCCTCTCCACATGTCCAAACCACCTCAGTGTATTTCTCCTAATCTTTTCAACCACATCCACATCTACCCCACAACGTTCCTTCACTTCTTCATTCGTCAACCTGTCCCTCCATGTCACTGCACATGCTCCTCTCAAGTAACTCATTTCCACTGCTCTCACTCTTGACTTGTTCCCCTCTTGCAAGGTCCACGCCTCGCTTCCATACGTCAGGGTAGGGATCACAATACCATCATGCAGAGACTTCTTAACTTCCATACTCACCTCCCTATTTCTC
Organism: Coenobita brevimanus; assembly: GCF_032717465.1. Classification (NCBI taxonomy): domain Eukaryota; kingdom Metazoa; phylum Arthropoda; class Malacostraca; order Decapoda; family Coenobitidae; genus Coenobita; species Coenobita brevimanus. The sequence goes on along the minus strand of NC_137024.1, from coordinate 19,195,636 downwards.
ATCACTGCTTTCAGTGTGCCAGCAACCTTCCTTCCCTGCTGTACTCTTTCACGTACTTCATCCCCCAAAGTTCCATCCTTACTCATCACACTACCCAAGTACTTGAATGCACTCACATTCTCCATATCCTCACCATCCAACCTCACTGCACACTCTGTGACTTCATTCCTCTCAAACACCATACTTTTGTTTACATTAACTTTCAGCTTCCTCCCCCTACACACTGTCCCAAATTAATTCACCAAACCTTGCAACTCCCATTCATCTTCACTCAACAATACTGTATCATCAGCAAACAGCAACACCGGAAGCTTCCAAATCTCACCCTCATTCATTAGGGCCACCCCCACATCCACTGCCCTACCTTGCACCTCCTTTACGACCCCATCCATATATATATTAAACAGCCATGGAGACATTACACACCCCTGTTTCAGTCCCACATTGAGATCAAAGAACTCACTCAGCTCACCATCCACTCGCACCGTAGCCCTAGCTCCCTCGTACATACTCTTCACAGCACTCAACAATTTCCCCTCCACTCCATATATTCTTAATACCTTCCACATACCTTTCCTATCTATTCTGTCATAAGCTTTCTCCAAGTCCATGAAGGCAGCGTACACTTTCCTTCCCTTCTCTAGATACTTCTCCACTAAACATCTTAGAACAAATATCTGATCTACACACCCTTTTCCCTTCCTAAATCCCCCTTGTTCTTCTCCAACTAGCTCCTCTGTCATATGCCTAACCCTATCAATGAGTATTCTACCATATATTTTACCAGTCACACTAAGAAGGCAAATACCCCTATGGTTACCACATACTTCTCTCTCCCCTTTTCCTTTGTACAGAGGAACAATTATACCTGATTTCCAGTCCTCTGGAACCTTTCCCTCTTCCCAAGCCAATCTACACAACTTCCATATCCACTCCACAACAATCTCACCCCCATACCTAAGCATTTCACCACACACTCCATCAATTCCTGGGGCCTTTCCCAGCTTAATCTTCTTCATCGCTTCCACTACTTCCGCCCTACTGATCTCTTCCTCCCTCCTCTCATCTCTTCTTCTCCCAGCCATTCCCCAACCACTTATACTCACACTGCTCTCACTCTCTACATTCAACAAATCCTCAAAGTGCTCCTTCCATCTCCTCAATTTCTCTCTCTTCTCCACCAACAATCTATTATTCCTATCTTTCACTCCCCTACTATTTCCCCTTTCACACTGCCTTACTTTCTTTACCTCCTTCCAAAACAATTTCTTACTCTCCCTCCATTTCACACTCAGATTCCTCCCAAACTCTTCATCCACTTTCTTCTTACTCTCCTTCACCAGTCTCTTAACCTCCCTTCTCCTGCTCACATATACCTCTCTCTTCTCTCTCTCATCTTCTCCCCTACCTCTACTCGCCAACCATTCACCATATGCCTTCTTCTTTTGTTCCACAGCTCGTTTCACCTCATCATTCCACCATGCTGTCCCTTGCACACCCTTGCATCTCCTCACTCCACAAACCACCTCACACGCTGCGCTTATCTCTTCCGTGAATATCTTACATACGTCTTCCACCCCTTCCATCTGCTCTAGCTCATACCTTCCCAATCTTTCTTCCACTATGCTCTTATACTCTGTCCTCTTCTCACTATCTTGCAATTTCTCCACTCTTCTCACAGGAGCTGTTTCCTCCTGTCTTCCCCTTCGCCTCCTCAACCACTTTCTTTGCAGCTCTACCTTGGCCATCACTAAGTGATGGTCCGAGACTCCATTCCCCCACCCTCTCCACACCTGCATCCAACACTTGTCTTCTCATTCGCTCATCCACACACACGTAGTCTATCATTGCCTTTCGTTCAACAAGTTCACCATCCATCCTCCTCATTACTCTCCATGTATACCGGTGGATCATCTTATGACGAAAGTAGGTGTTGGCTATTGCCAACCCCTTACCAGCACAGATGTCCACCAAAGCACTACCATTCCCATCTACTTCTGCTGGCACACCCCACTGACCAACCACTCCATCCACTCGTACATTCCCGACTTTGCCATTCATGTCTCCAATCAACAGCACTCTCTCGCTCCTCTCAAACTTGTCCATACATGCTTCTACTCTCGCCCAAAACTCATCTTTCACTCTTGCCACTCGATATATATATATATATATATATATATATATATATATATATATATATATATATATATATATATATATATATATATATATATATATTGGATATTGAAAAATTACAAACCAACACATAAGCCTACCTGATTATTGGAACACATGAGCTAGACTAGATTTGCCTATCAGTTGCTTATTAGGATGAATACTGAGCAAGCACACTTTCATTTCTTGGTCAGCACTTATCAGTCTTGACCTTTTCCTACTTTTTTTGTTAGCATGCTTGGAGAACCCCAGTTCACACAAATATGAGGCAGACAACTACAGAAGAATTTTTCGAGTGTGTTCTGCTGTGTGAGGATATTCGTCCTCAATGTGAATTTAAAAAGTTTTAAGTGACACTACCATGTGTAGTATTGGCATTTAGTAATTTGATGCAAGGTGACTAGTATTTAGTTTTTCGCGACGATGGTCCACCAGAAGTCCAATATGAGGTTGCTTACATTAAGAAGAACGACAATCATTCATAATCAGCCACCCTAGATAAAGAGAAACGACAAATTACAACAGTCTGATTGCACAGATCTACATCTGCCAAATTTTCCGGCACAGTAAGGATATTACGGCGGCATGCTAAAGCCTCGGCATAGTTTGGGAATCGCTGGAGCAAGGGCTTGAATGATCCTTGTGTGACTTTACCGACCTTTGCGACCTTGCGTGACCTCTGTGGCATTGAGTGGCCAATTTTCTGGGTCTACTGACCATTATGACCACGTTTGACCTCTCCCCTCGACTTCTATTCTTAGCCCTGACCCCGGCGATCCTGAGTGACCCCTTATACTTATCCTAATGCCCACTGTGACCTTGTGTGACCTTTTTTGACCCGTGGCCTTGTGTGCCTCACCGTGTTGAAACAGTAGCCCCTGTGACCTTGTACAGCCTACCTTAGTGATCTTACTGAGCCCTTAGACCTTGTATGTGCCGTCCTACTGACTTCACTAGGCCCCGTATCAGACCTTCTACTGATCTTACTGGACCCTGTAACCACTTCATCCTTCTTCACCTCCGTGACCCCCTCCACTCCGTGCATTCACTTAATTTTAATGGCACAGTCAGGGGACTGCTGGCTAAGCACCTCAATGAAGATAAGATTACACCTGATTCATGAAACGTCTTGTATACACTCACATACTCACTCACTCGCTCACTCTCGCTCATCTCTCACTCACTCATTCACTAACTCATTCATTCACTAAATCACTCACTAACTCACTCGCCCATTCACTAGCTCACTCATTCACTATCCTACTCATTCAATACTACACTCGCCCACTCACTCACTCACTGTCACTGTCACTCACTCACTCACTCATTCACTAACTCACCCACTCACTAACTCACTAATTCACTAGCTCACTCACTCATTGTCTTACTCATTCAATACCTCATTCTCTCACTCACTCGCCTGCATTCCTACCCGCTCCTTTGCATACTCTATCGTATCCTAATTAACGCCTTTCCATAATATAATCACACACTCTCTCACTTGTTTTTATCCACACCCACAATCATCTTTTCCCCAGCTTTCACCCGCTTAGTCATACACTTAAATATAAACTTCCTTACTGTCACTCTCGCTTAATTGCCCACTCTCACACTCACTCCCCTTCATTCGCCTATTTACTACTGCTCTATTCACACACACATTCTCACTCACTGATTAATTCATTCATTCACAGTAACTCGTTTTCACTTGTTCACAGATTCACCCATGCATATATACTTTTACTTTCCCTCACGCTCACTTATTCATCGATTCACAAGATCTGTCTGTCACTCGCTTTCACTCGTTCATTCACTCACCTGCACACACACTTCCTCACTCGTGTTTTATTTCACTCATTCACATACTGAAAAACTTTATCACCTGCTTTCTTTCGTTCACTCATTTATTATCGCTTATTTTCCTTCACACTTATTCATGTATATATATGCACACACTCTCACATGCTTTCAATCGTTCACTCACACATTCACACACTGACTTTAGCTCTCATTCACATATTTCCTTACCCATTAACGTGACAGGTTACTCACTCAGTCATTAACATATTCACTTTTTCACCCACTTTCTCACCATCTGTTAACACACTCACCCTCATCCTTACTCATTCACACACATTTTCACTTACTACATCGCCCATTTATTCATTCACACACACAGCTGTACTCATCCTCACTCGCTCATTCACCAGCTGAGTTTCTCACTCACACAGTTTTACAAGTCTATCACGTAGCCTACTCAGTTTCTCAGCTAAACATACAAACGAATCACGCAAAATCTCACTCACTCATTAACCAACTCCTTCACTCAATTTCTCACTCACTTTTAACGAACTCTTTCGCTCCGCTTCTCTCTCACTTTTTAGTCAACTCATTTGTTTAGTTTCTCACTCATACTCACTTCCTGACTCATTTTCTCATTTCTTGCCTCAATTTTTCACTTAATAACCAAACCACCCATTCAGTCGGTTTCACTTATTAACCAACTCTCTCCTACCTCGACTAATTAACCTTATCAGTTTTTCACACTAATTAACCAATTCTCTGACTCAGTTCCACACTCGTTCACTTTCTCTCATGAGTCTCCCAGAGCTAATTTCCAGTCGTCTTCTTCCAGGAACCTTTTACAGTAAATTCTTCTCTCTCTCAGCCACCTCATCTTTCATTCATTCTCGACACTTCCTCCCTCCCTCCCTCCCTCCCTTTCTCTCTCTCTCTCTCTCTCTCTCTCTCTCACACACACACACACACACACACACACACACACACACACACACACACACACACACACACACCATCCACCTTCTTTCATCAAGCCTTCTTTCCCACACCTCATCTTAAGCGCCGTTATTACCATTTTTTTTTATTGCGCAAAAATTTACCGAGTTGAAAATTTTGATCATTAGGCAATTAACCTCCATATAAAACCCCAAATTTTTCAGTAAACAGTAATAATATCTTCACGATTAATGTCGAGTCACTGAGCTGGGTACAGACTTGACACGAGTTATCTTTATTATTATTATTTATTTATTTATTTTTTTTATTATTATTATTATTAGAGGTTTAGCAGGTGGTTTTGTCTTCACCTCCACCACCTTTATTTTGTTTTCCTTATTCACTATTTGAAGGATCTCGAAAACAGCAATCCTCCATTACCCAATACTATGCCATCACCATCATCATTATCATCATCATCATCATAATCATCATCATCAATATTAACATCATCATCGTCATTATCTATTACCTTAATCTTGTCTCGATCATTTACTACATAAAATGCCTTTAAATCATCCACTCACACACCACCCATCACTACGCTCCAAACATACACCAACACATCACCATCAAAGACGTCCAAAACCTTAAGCCAAACAGCATCCTCCACCAACCCTCACCAGACATTCATCTCGCAGAAACTATCCTTTCCACAGACACACAAATGCACCTGGTCAGACATCTTCCTTTACCACCTCATTAACTATATAAATTAACTCACGAACAATCCACTCTGCCCTATGAGTAATGCAGACCCAGGCAAAAAAACAAACACACTTATCTTATGCATCTCATTCTAACATGAAAAAATAAGCCCTTGACATAGCCATAACAAGATATCTTTGGGGGTATAAAGCAGACCCTCAAACAACAATGCACTTCCCTACACACTTTTTAATCTAACTACCTAAAATTGCCATCTCCGTCTACAGTGCTAATGTGTAACAACAGATGAACACTAGAATGTGGGAGGTAGTCGCAAAGAACTGCTATGGAACGCTGTGGAAATGATGTTGAGTCGAAATATTGCTTTATTCTGTCGCTGAACAATGTGAAACAAACAACAAAAAGCCAAAAATCTGGGCCACATTAAGATAAAGGGACTATAACATCATGCGCTTCGCTGTACCATAGGTAAACATTAATAAACAATTTTCTGAAGTGTATTTCAGTGCCCCGCACCAAAACACAATTGCTTAAGAGTAAGTGCCGCACTGACAACACAAACGCTGAACACAACAGTACCAGAAGATCCTTGGAAGTGTCCTCCCGAAATGGTGAGATGTCTGCAATTCATCATATTTCTGTCCGTGTAAGCGGAGCAACAACAGCAACAACAATAACAACTACAACAAAACAAAGTACAACAAAACAATACAACAAAATGCAACAAAACAACACAACAACACAACAAAAAAAGAGCACAACAACAGAAACAGCAATAATATGGCATGGGAAGATGTTAAATTATATTTTTCCCCTTCAGTAGAATTACGCGGCTTAATTTCCTCACTAACCCACCTTCAGGTAACATAAGGTGGTCCAAGTCACCCCGAAAATCACTCAGAAAATGTTGTATTCTTCAAATAACAATTTCTAAATTGTTATTACTTTTATATAAACAGCTGACGGAATTCTAAAATGGACACATAATATTTTTCCAACTTTTCTGATGAAAAACCTATACACAAAACGTTAATCCCACAACAGTCCTCTTATCATAAACTATAGTTTGTAGGATGTGCACGTCACACTATATGATGCTGGTCACCAAGAAGTACTACAAAATGAATGCTGAGCCACAGATTTTTTGTTTGTTTGTTTTTTTTTGCCACTGATTCACACGAAATTATCTCCAAAAGGATGAAACTCTGGGCCAAGTTGCTGAAGTGAAAGAACTATAGCATTTCTCTTTAGTTCAACAACTTCTAGTTATAACCTGAAGAAAACACGCAAGACTACCACCTCCAATGAATGGAATAAAAATTACACTGAACTTCCATGCTTAGATACCTGAAAACTGTTTTTGTTTGTTTTCATGAGAGGAGAGTTTGTGAAAGCGAGGTTTATTGGATAACATGAAATTTTTCACCGAGCTTCAACGAGAAACTTCTCTCTCTCTCTCTCTCTCTCTCTCTCTCTCTCTCTCTCTCTCTCACACACACACACACACACACACACACACACACACACACACACACACACACACCATCCACCTTCTTTCATCAAGCCTTCTTTCCCACACCTCATCTTAAGCGCCGTTATTAACATTTTTTTTTTATTGCGCAAAAATTTACCGAGTTGAAAATTTTGATCATTAGGCAATTAACCTCCATATAAAACCCCAAATTTTTCAGTAAACAGTAATAATATCTTCACGATTAATGTCGAGTCACTGAGCTGGGTACAGACTTGACACGAGTTATCTTTATTATTATTATTTATTTATTTATTTATTTTTATTATTATTATTATTTGAGGTTTAGCAGGTGGTTTTGTCTTCACCTCCACCACCTTTATTTTGTTTTCCTTATTCACTATTTGAAGGATCTCGAAAACAGCAATCCTCCATTACCCAATACTATGCCATCACCATCATCATTATCATCATCATCATCATCATCATAATCATCATCACCAATATTATCATCATCATCGTCATTATCTATTACCTTAATCTTGTCTCGATCATTTACTACATAAAATGCCTTTAAATCATCCACTCACACACTACCCATCACTACACTCCAAACATACACCAACACATCACCATCAAAGACGTCCAAAACCTTAAGCCAAACAGCATCCTCCACCAACCCCCACCAGACATTCATCTCGCAGAAACTATCCTTTCCACAGACACACAAATGCACCTGGTCAGACATCTTCCTTTACCACCTCATTAACTATATAAATTAACTCACGAACAATCCACTCTGCCCTATCAGTAATGCAGACCCACGCAAAAAAACAAACACACTTATCTTATGCATCTCATTCTAACATGAAAAAATAAGCCCTTGACATAGCCTTAACAAGATATCTTTGGGGGTATAAAGCAGACCCTCAAACAACAAAGCACTTCCCTACACACTTTTTAATCTAACTACCTAAAATTGCCATCTCTCCGTCTACAGTGCTAATGTGTAACAACAGATGAACACTAGAATGTGGGAGGTAGTCACAAAGAATTGCTATGGAACGCTGTGGAAATGATGTTGAGTCGAAATATTGCTTTATTCTGTCGCTGAACAATGTGAAACAAACAACAAAAAGCCAAAAATCTGGGCCACATTAAGATAAAGGGACTATAACATCATGCGCTTCGCTGTACCATAGGTAAACATTAATAAACAATTTTCTGAAGTGTATTTCAGTGCCCCGCACCAAAACACAATTGCTTAAGAGTAAGTGCCGCACTGACAACACAAACGCTGAACACAACAGTACCAGAAGATCCTTGGAAGTGTCCTCCCGAAATGGTGAGATGTCTGCAATTCATCATATTTCTGTCCGTGTAAGCGGAGCAACAACAGCAACAACAATAACAACTACAACAAAACAAAGCACAACAAAACAATACAACAAAATGCAATAAAAAACACAACAACACAACAAAAAAAGAGCACAACAACAGAAACAGCAACAATATGGCATGGGAAGATGTTAAATTATATTTTTCCCCTTCAGTAGAATTACGCGGCTTAATTTCCTCACTAACCCACCTTCAAGTAACATAAGGTGGTCCAAGTCACCCCGAAAATCACTCAGAAAATGTTGTATTCTTCAAATAACAATTTCTAAATTGTTATTACTTTTATATAAACAGCTGACGGTAATCTAAAATGGACACATAATATTTTTCCAACTTTTCTGATGAAAAACCTATACACAAAACGTTAATCCCACAACAGTCCTCTTATCATAAACTAAAGTTTGTAGGATGTGCACGTCACACTATGTGATGCTGGTCACCAAGAAGTACTACAAAATGAATGCTGAGCCACAGATTTTTTTTTTTTTTTTTTTTTGCCACTGATTCACACGAAATTATCTCCAAAAGGATGAAACTCTGGGCCAAGTTGCTGAAGTGAAAGAACTATAGCATTTCTCTTTAGTTCAACAACTTCTAGTCATAACCTGAAGAAAACACGCAAGACTACCACCTCCAATGAATGGAATAAAAATTACACTGAACTTCCATGCTTAGATACCTGAAAACTGTTTTTGTTTGTTTTCATGAGAGGAGAGTTTGTGAAAGCGAGGTTTATTGGATAACATGAAATTTTTCACCGAGCTTCAACGAGAAACTTCTCTCTCTCTCTCTCTCTCTCTCTCTCTCTCTCTCTCTCTCTCTCTCTCTCACACACACACACACACACACACACACACACACACACACACACACACACACGTGGAAGAACAAAAATCTCCCTGAAATGAATGTCCTGGGTGGAATCTCCCGTGGTTCTTCTATGTCCACCCCTGAATCCTTTGATCAGAATTTTATGGAATTTTTAGCTTATAATGTAAAAAGGGGATCAAAGGCCACCAACCCCCCCTCCAAAGTTGTACACACACACACACACACACACACACACACACACACACACACACACACACACACACACACACACACACACACACACACACACCATTAAGAGATAAAAAAATTTATGATCCGGTCATCTTTAGCGACTCAGGTTATATGAATATGGAAGAAGACGATATAGAACAGCTTAATGATGACTAATTTAGAGCTGATTAGTTTACTTACCTTTATATCGATGATTTATTAGAGAACTTGAACAAAAGAGGAAGGAGGACAAAGAATAAGTGAAGTCTACACCATTCACTGTGTCACTGTTTTCTGTGTCACCTTAAGTAACTTTTTAACAAAATTTCTTCTGGTACTAACCACCCTAATGCAAAATGGAAGACAGGATAATTAAAGCGGGGTTTGAGTGGGGTTTGGTGTGTGTACGTGTGTGTGTGTGTGTGTGTGTGTGTGTGTGTAAAGTCTCCAGCTGGTAGTATGAATAAAACAATTAGCGTCATGGTAGGTATGGTGTCACAAGGTGGTGTTATGGTATAGTGACCTGTTTACTATTTACTGGTCAGCCTGACACAAATAAAGTGGCTGTAATGAAGGCATATAAATGGCTACAGTTATCTCGACGCCAGATTCCACTATTGCAGGATGTGCTGATCACTACACCATCGGCTCCCCGAAAGAAACAGGCAAAGTGATACTTGAAGAAATGAAAATGCCTGGTGTGGCCCCTATGGTGTTGGTCGCCGCAACGTTTACACTCCTTGTTCCAAGTGGGAATTATATATATATATATATATATATATATATATATATATATATATATATATATATATATATATATATATATATGTGTGTGTGTGTGTGTGTGTGTGTGTGTGTGTGTGTGGAATTAAATTTCAGGAGTCAGGAATATGCATAGTAATGACTGTATATTTCATTGCATTATAACTAGTTAACAGAAATCACTCTGTGCAAAAAACGTCTTACTGTATTTGTACCCCCTGGAAGCGAACTCGCTGGCCTGCAGGTTGAACATACTGTGCTGAGTCAACGGAGCTATTGATTCTCACTTCCTGGAAGGCGTTTTCTTGAGTTCAGTAAATGTAGGGATACACCTGCTTCCCATCAGTTCTTAAATGACAATAATAACAAAATGAATAATATCCGTCGTTCAGACTTAAGAATCCATGGGTCTTCGTCCTGCTCGAAGAGTTTTTACACTCAATAATGTATAAATTACTGTGAAACTTCTACGTGAATTTATCTACAAGGTTATAAATTCGGTAAATTTATCAAATGATACGAAATGTATAATTTAGTCATTTGAAGTAACTAAACCGATACTGCGGTACAAATATTTACTAGCTGCACAACACATCTAAATGTAATATGCTACCACCACATTAAGCCAATTCTACCTGAAATTTAGGAAACCAAGATCACACTCTGACACAATTTGACCATGCATATTGCCATTCGGTACAGATAAAATAAAATCTTAAGAAGTTCAAGCTACAGGGCTAGTAAGAAGTACGAGTACATGGGTGAACATGAACTATAGGCGTGAATACAAGCTGTACTGAATAACGGCTAGGCAAAAGAATATGGCGGTATAGAACTAGATAATGGCTAGAGGGCTGCGTAAAGAGGAGGGAATTTCCTAAAGATACCTGCCTTCCATCCCCCTCCCTTCTATATGTGATAACTTACATATGGGTCAAAGTTCTCTGATGTAGATCCAATCACTTATCCTCTACCCTCCCTTACCAAACGCTCCTCACGGCTGCCATAAATTCGCTCTCTCTTTCTGGGTCGTGGGATACCGTCAAATGGACCGTATGTGAAACCTCCACATCATTAGTTTTGTATATTCCTCCAACTAGCTCATTTCCTGCAACATATCGTCCTTTGACGTTCTTATCCATTTTCCCTCTCTTTTTCATGTCATTCACCTCGCTGTTATGTATGGAGTTTTTTCTCTCACATTTCTGTCTTCAATATTAATACCTTTCGCTTTTACTTAAAGCCATTGACTTGTAAAAATCCTTAAGTAACTCCACACGCACATCCTGAACTACATAAACTGACTTTCGTCGCCCTTCATTGCAATAGTTATCCCAGTAAAACTTTAAAAAATAATAATAATAATCGGCGACGGTAACTAATCCTCTCTCCTGACGGAATAGGGGTGAGTCAGCGGGTGAAGAAGTGAGTGAAGGAATGGGTTGGTGAGACAGAACCCAGTACAGTAAGCCATTTTCCCCTCCCCTCCCCTAATCCTCCTCACCACCACACATGGGATTCGTTGTTTCATTTCACAGTCTAATCATGCGGTACGCAAAACATCAATTGAAAAAGCAGCAGTGAGAGTGAGAAAACACACACACACACACACACACACACACACACACACACACACACACACACACACACACACACACACGGATATAATTTATGCACAGATATTTTTCGTTATGGAGAAAATTTGTTTCCCCTTTTCCCTCTTTATTTTCATAACGTTTTTTTTATATTCCAACTTCCTCCTGTGTTTGTTGCTGTTGTTGTTGTTGTTGATGGTGATACTTTTTATCTATCAGACAGCTAGAAGTTTGACAGAAATCTCTTTTTTTTTCTTAGTTCCCCCTTCCTTCTTTTTGTAATTTTAAATCAAATTTCTCCGCTGGTGCTCCTTTTCCTTTCTTTGCAGTTTTCCCATTATTTTCAGTTCCTTCCTCTCCATATCTTAAGATCATTTCCCGATCTATATTTCTCTTATTTTGGAGGAAACTAACGTCACCATGATTAAAAAGTTAGTAACTTTATAGGAATGGGATTAACGAAGGTTATATATATCCAGTCAGAGAAAAAATTTTTTCTTCATACAGTGCATAATTCTTCGGTAACAAGAATTAAAGGGGGGGAAAAAAAAAAAGGACCATCGTTACAGACGCTAATATCTCCTAAACTGCCTTCTCACCATCCACTCCCCACCTTTCACAATTTTCTGTTTTCCTTGCAGGTTTTTCAGGACTGGATGGAGGCGAGTGTTACAACGAAGTAATTATATGCTATGAATATGGGCGTTTGAGGTGGGCTGGTGGTCACGTCTGTCGTGTGTACAGTATGGTATTTGCTAATCAGAGCAGAAGTGATGAGACAAGAGACCTGGGCTGGCTGGCTCGGGTAATTATATGCATGACGGATTGTTTGTTCTTTTTTAATGTTTTTTAACGTGCCAACCAGTTAGTGACTGTGTGCTTGTTTGTTTTGTCTGCTTGTTAGTTAGTCAATAAGTCAATGAGTTGGTCATCTTGAGAGCTCCCCCAACAGAGAAAATCACCCTGTAGCAGCAAGGCTGAATTTTAACTTAAGTGCTTAAAACTTTGTGATGAGGGAAGGGCCCGGAGTTCGCTGGGTTCTGATAATACATGCATGATCGATAATTTTCTCTTTCCGCAGGAATACGGCGGAAGCTGATGTGCAGGCAGATGGGAAGACAGGCAGTTATACGGTACACTTACTATATTCTGTTGGCTGGATAGTCTGGTTAGTAAAGTTATATATATATATATATATATATATATATATATATATATATATATATATATATATATATATATATAGCCCGACGCCCTAATCCCGCAAAGGGTGGCCACAGACAAAACGCCTCCAAGTCACTCTGTCACCCACCATTTGTCTTCCCTCCCCCCAACTCACCTCCCCCTCATAAACCTCTCAACTCCATCCCTCCACCTCATCCTCGGTCTACCCCTCCCTCTCCCTCCCTCCACCTCACCTACATACACCCTCTTAGTCAGTCTTTCATTCTCCATTCTCTCCACATGTCCAAACCACCTCAGTGTATTTCTCCTAATCTTTTCAACCACATCCACATCTACCCCACAACGTTCCTTCACTTCTTCATTCGTCAACCTGTCCCTCCACGTCACTCCACATGCTCCTCTCAAGTAACTCATTTCAACTGCTCTCACTCTTGACTTGTTCCCCTCTTGCAAGGTCCACGCCTCGCTTCCATACGTCAGGGTAGGGATCACAATACCATCATGCAGTAACTTCTTAACTTCCATACTCACCTCCCTATTTCTCATCACTGCTTTCAGTGTACCAACAACCTTTCTTCCCTGCCGTACCCTTTCACGTACTTCATCCTCCAAAGTTCCATCCTTACTCATCACACTACCCAAGTACTTGAATGCACTCACATTCTCCATATCCTCACCATCCAACCTCACTGCACACTCTGTGACTTCATTCCTCTCAAACACCATAACTTTACTTTTGTTTACATTAACTTTCAGATTCCTCCTCCTACACACTGTCCCAAATTCATTCACCAAACCTTGCAACTCCCATTCATCTTCACTCAGCAATACTGTATCATCAGCAAACAGCAACACCGGAAGCTTCCAAATCTCACCCTCATTCATTAGGGCCACCCCCACATCCACTGCCCTACCTTGCACCTCCTTTACAACCCCATCCATATATATATTAAACAGCCATGGAAACATCACACACCCCTGTTTCAGTCCCACATTGAGATCAAAGAACTCACTCAGCTCACCATCCACTCTCACCGTAGCCCTAGCTCCCACGTACATACTCTTCACAGCACTCAGCAATTTCCCCTCCACTCCATATATTCTTAATACCTTCCACATACCTTGCCTATCTATTCTGTCATAAGCTTTCTCCAAGTCCATGAAGGCAGCATACACTTTCCTTCCCTTCTCTAGATACTTCTCCACTAAACATCTTAGAACAAATATCTGATCTACACACCCTTTTCCCTTCTTAAATCCCCCTTGTTCTTCTCCAACTAGCTCCTCTGTCATATGCCTAACCCTATCAATGAGTATTCTACCATATATTTTACCAGTCACACTAAGAAGGCAAATACCCCTATGGTTACCACATACTTCTCTCTCCCCTTTTCCTTTGTACAGAGGAACAATTATACCTGATTTCCAGTCCTCTGGAACTCTTCCCTCTTCCCAAGCCAATCTACACAACTTCCATATCCACTCCACAACAATCTCACCCCCATACCTAAGCATTTCACCACACACTCCATCAATTCCTGGGGCCTTTCCCAGCTTAATCTTCTTCATCGCTACTACTTCCGACCTACTGATCTCTTCCTCCCTCCTCTCATCTCTTCTTCTCCCAGCCATTCCCCAACCACTTATACTCACACTGCTCTCACTCTCTACATTCAACAAATCCTCAAAGTGCTCCTTCCATCTCCTCAATTTCTCTCTCTTCTCCACCAGCAATCTATTATTCCTATCTTTCACTCCCCTACTATTTCCCCTTTCACACTGCCTTACTTTCTTTACCTCCTTCCAAAACAATTTCTTACTCTCCCTCCATTTCACACTCAGATTCCTCCCAAACTCTTCATCCACTTCCTTCTTACTCTCCTTTACCAGTCTCTTAACCTCCCTTCTCCTGCTCACATATACCTCTCTCTTCTCTCTCTCATCTTCTCCCCTACCTCTACTCGCCAACCATTCACCATATGCCTTCTTTTTTTTGTTCCACAGCTCGTTTCACCTCATCATTCCACCATGCTGTCCCTTGCACACCCTTGCATCTCCTCCTCACTCCACAAACCGCCTCACACGCTGCGCTTATCTCTTCCGTGAATATCTTACATACGTCTTCCACCCCTTCCATCTGCTCTAGCTCATACCTTCCCAATCTTTCTTCCACTATGCTCTTATACTCTGTCCTTTTCTCATTATCTTGCAATTTCTCCACTCTTCTCACAGGAGCTGCTTCCTCCTGTCTTCCCCTTCGTCTCCTCAACCACTTTCTTTGCAGCTCTACCTTGGCCATCACTAAGTGATGGTCCGAGACTCCATTCCCCCACCCTCTCCACACCCTTGCATCCAACACTTGTCTTCTCATTCGCTCATCGACACACGTAGTCTATCATTGCCTTTCGTTCAACAAGTTCACCATCCATCCTCCTCATTACTCTCCATGTATACCGGTGGATCATCTTATGACGAAAGTAGGTGTTGGCTATTGCCAACCCCTTACCAGCACAGATGTCCACCAAAGCACTACCATTCCCATCTACTTCAGCTGGCACACCCCACTGACCAACCACTCCATCCACTCGTACATTCCCAACTTTGCCATTCATGTCTCCAATCAACAGCACTCTCTCGCTCCTCTCAAACTTGTCCATACATGCTTCTACTCTCGCCCAAAACTCATCTTTCACTTTTGCCACTCGATCCTCTGTTGGAGCATACACACATACAATCGCCCATGCTTGTATACCTACTTTCATCCTTACCCATACAATCCTTGCACCCACTGTTCCATACTCTCTTATATTCTCCTTCCACTTCTTGCTTATCATCAGACATACTCCTCTCTTGCCCTCTCATTCTCACTGACTCCCGCACATATACCTACACCGTATTCCCATTCTCTCACCCTTTCACCTTTCCATTTAGTTTCAGTCAATCCACATATATCCACTTTTGCATCCTCAAGCACCTGGACAATCTCTCTCTCTCTTTCACTTCATCATTCACTCCTCTCACATTCCACGTTCCTACCCTCAGAATGTCCTTTGTCCGTTCCTTAGTCGTCAACGTATGGTCCGTCCGGGTCCGAGGCGCTTTCTTTGCTTTTTTAGTTAGTTCTTTTTACGGGGTGGGGCACTAACCCACCACCAACCCTTTTAGTCGCCTCGTATGACAAGCAGGGATACTGGGGGAGTATTCTTGAAACCCCCCTACCCCCAGGGTAGTCAGTTAGTTGACCGGTCTCGTTGGTCGGTAAGTCTGTTAAATAGTTACAGTCATGCAGAATGAGAAAGTGTTCAGGATACGACGGCAAGAAGGACGAGGATCAAAAAGGGAAGGAAATTTGGTATGGAAGATAAAAATGGAGAGAGAGGAGATTCTCTCACTCTCTCTCTCTCTCTCTCTCTCTCTCTCTCTCTCTCTCTCTCTCTCTCTCTCTCTCTCTCTCTCTCTCTCTCTCTCTCTCTCTCTCTCTCTCTCTCTCTCTCTCTTTCTCTTGAAAGGATGTGTAAAAAAAAAAAAAGGTTGAAAACGATTATCATACAAACTGCTTGTTTAATGAGTGTATGAGGGAATATAATGATATCCGTCCATTCCCTCTCCTTCTCTAAATCCATTCTCTCCCCATTCTCCACTCATCCTCACTCCTCCACTTTCTTCCCCTCCAGTCCACTCTCCTTCCATTCCCTTCTTTTTCCTCTCACTCTTGCACTCTGTTTTTCACTTCTCGTTTGTTTCCTTTTACCTCTTGTTTCTTTCTTTTCTCTTACCTTCCACATTCTTCTCCTACTTCTATCCTGTTCTATCATTTCCTTTTCCCTCTCTTCTGTCACTCTGTCGCCTCTCTTTCTCTCCCATCATTCCTCTCCTTTATAGATTTCTCTCTTCTCGTGTCTCCCTGCGCCACAGCTCCCTCAGTCCCACGTTTTATGCAAAGACTCATTCCAGAAAACAGATCATTTCCGTTGACAAAAAATTGGAGGAAGAAGAAGAAGAAGAAGAAAGGGAGGAGGAAAAGGGATAAAACCTACAGGGAAGTGAGTAAGGAGTGGGACACAGGAGTATAAACAAAAATAACAGGGGAAGAAGGAAGGTGGAATAGAGAAAAAAGGCAAATATGAAAGACGAAGAAGGTCGCTAGAATTGAGGGAAAAAGAAATGAGAAGTAGGAATAAGAAAACAATGGAAGCAGAAAGAGCTGAGAGAGGAAGAAAATAAGATATAACTGAAGATTTGGAAAACCACAACAGAGGAAAAATGAAACAATAATGAAAGAAAGACGGTATAACAGAGAACACATGAAGAAGTAACGATGGAAGCAAACATTTACAACAGAGGATGAAGGAAGAAATGACAAAGCAGAAAGAAGGAGGGGCAGAGAGAAAAGTCACATGGGGATGGGAATGAGAAAATCAATAATAATAAAAAGATGCAACGTAGGATAGTAGCAGAAAAGAGGAAGAGAGAGCCACCGTGTGGTGTGGGAAAGAAAGGATGAGTAAAAACAAAACAATACGAAAAAAAGATAAACCCTATGAGTAAAAGACCAAAGGCAGATAATGCGCATATGGGAAAGGGAATACCAAGGATGATGGGGAAATGCAAGTGAAAAAAAAAAAAAAGAGGAACGAGGAAAATGAAACAGAAGAATAAAATGCAAGTGGGAGATAAGGAAAGAAGTAATAAAAATAAATGAGCATGAGTGAAAAGGCAGGAAGTAGGGGTGTTAGGAAAGGAATATAATGCTGCTACGACATAACAGGGGAAGGAAGAAGAGGGAAAGAGAGGAAGGTTATGTTGTGGATAAGGGAGTGGGGAGGTGGTGGTGGAGGCCCCTGCCCCAGTATCAGCAACAACTGAAAGGCAGGCGGCCAAACACAAATTTCAAAGACTCCACTCTGGACATTCCTGCCACAACGCCCGCAGTAACTGCCGCAACACTGGAATATGGATGGAACCTGGCCAGAAAAAACAGACCGAACTGGGAACTATCTGGAATTTGACGTGGAACTAGCTCGAATCTGATTGGGAACTAACTATAATCTGACTGGATCCTGATTGGGAACTAATCCTCACTGAACACTAACACTGGACTGAAAATTGATTGCGACCTAATTGATATCCGACTGGAACCTGTGAAGTGACTGGCGGCACATATTCATCTGGATGGCTCCTCTCTTACTCGGGCTGCTCGGACAATATAGGCAGACATTCACAAAATTCTGAAACAGTATACACAGGATCATCTGCAAAACATCAGAAATTAACTATTCCAGCCCTCACCATTCATTACCAGGCTTATTCCTGTCGGCACTCTTCTTCTTTCCGACTTTCATAACCCCATCAACATTTCAATATACTTTCCATAAACAATTCACAGTTCATGGCAATCTCTCACGGACATTTATTTTTTCCAACAATTAAATCTTATAAGTGTGGGGTTTATTTTATTATTTTTCTTTTCGTTTTCTTTCTCACATATGTGTCTTACTATTTAAATCTTACATACAATTTTTAGTTGCTGACAAGCATCTCAATATATCATAGTCGCTGTCTGACTATGTAAGTAAGTGGCAAAGTTGTAAGTGGCCGAGAAGTAGTCAAGGGGCCGAGCTGTAGTATTATTCACACACAGTTCTGTTCCGGTTTGAACCAAACTTTCTGAAAACGTTGAGGGTAACCTAAAGGATGACCTTATTTTATTTTTTTTTTTTTTTTAGAACAACTGTTCAAAGATCAAGGTCATATGGTAAGGTCAACTCAATGTAATGATCCGACAAAGGATTAATGCCACAGGGCGACGTATATATTCGATCGATGTGTGTATGCATGTGAACAGAATAAATAAATCAATTTTCATCTTACTTGGATCAAATTTAGTACAATAGCTGATGATCACCTACAGGTTTGATCTACTGTTTTTGAGAACGATAGGCCAAAGGTCAAGATCACAAGGAAAGGTCAACTAA